>NW_012105065.1:374156-388257 GCF_000951045.1 Mandrillus leucophaeus | reverse complement strand
AGAAAAGAGAGAGAAAAGGGAAAAAAGGAAAAAGAAATGGAATGGAAAGAGTGCTGGGTTCTCACCCTAACCTTTGGGAATGTAAATGTCTTTCTAGATAAACCCAGATCCTGGCTTTTATAATCTAAAGTCATCTCCTAAATTCGGGATTCATCTTTTTTGCTATGTAAATACCTAGAAGATAGTGCTCCAATCCTCCTGATACTTTGGGACTTTACTTAGGGACCCAGTCTAGCTGTAACCATTTGGCTTTCAGGAAGACAGGAAAAATGTTCTCTTTTCAAATCAGAAATAGAGCTACTTCTAGTATATGAAGAGTAAAATGCTTCAGGAGAAGTCAAAGCAAACACTCCCTATCTGCATATCAGACTCATCTCCTTGCCTTAGGAAACTAGGGCTTCTTATAGGAATACTGGGAAAACCAGAAAAGTGTTATTTCCACTGGAGAGTACGTGTTCTTTTCTCAGAATGGAAATACTTGAATTGCTAGTGCGAAAGGAAAATCTTGGAACCCTAAAATTGCTAAGCTAAAGGGAAAATTCAAGCTGGGAACTGCTCAGGGCAAACCTGCCTCCCATTCTATTCAGTCATCCCTCTGCTCACTGAGACAGATGCAGATCTGGTTGCCTCCTTTGGAAAGGCTTATCAGAAAATCAAAGAATGCTCCCATTTGTCTCTCACCTACTTGTGACCTGCAAGTCCCCTCCCTGCTTCCAGTTGTCTCCTCCTTTCTGGACTGAACCAATGTACATCTTATATATATTGGTTGATGTCTCATGCCTCCCTAAAATGTATAAAACCAAGCTGTGCCCCAACCACATTGGGCACATGTTCTCAGGACCTCCTGAGGCTGTCTCACGGGTGTGCATCCTCAACCTTGGCAAAACAAACTTTTTAAAGTAACTGAGACCATCTCAGATATTTGGGATTCACACTAGTAAAGATGTTTTGGTGGTGGTGGTTTGTTTTGTTTCTGGTTTTGTTTGTTTGTTTTTGAGACGGTGTCTCACTTGGTTGCCCAGGCTGGAGTGCAATAGTGCAATCCTGGCTGACTGCAACCTTTGCCTCCCAGGTTCATGTAATTCTCCTGCCTCAGCCTTCCAAGTAGTTGGGATTACAGGCATGCACCACCACACCCGGTGAACTTTTGTGGTTTTTTTTTCAATAGAGATGGGGTTTCCATGCTGGCCAGGCTGGTCTAGAACTCCTAACCTCAGGTGATTCGCCCATCTTGGCCTCCCAAAGTGCAGAGATTAGAGGCGTGAGTCACTGTGCCCCACCTGTCTCTGTCATTTTTTAAAAGGCTTTCCATATCCATAGCTTTCTCCTGTCTCAGGCCAGAGTGGGAGGTGGTGGTAGTGTCTGTGCTCAGTACTTCTTCACTTAAAGTGACATTTTCTGCCCTGTCAGGATCCTTGTTCTCTCTGGCTATAACTGTCATCAACATCTTTTGTGTGCTCCTTCTTACTGTCTATAAACCACAATTATGGGCAAGATTCAAGTTCTTTTCTGTGAAATTCTTAGGTTTCAAGAAAATCAGGAGTTGTGATTAAACATGATGGAGTGCCACCTAGTTCTGCATGTTAGGATCCACGAGCTGTTGCTCATGTTGTTACTATTTACAACCTAGAGACGACGTATAAGATGAATCTAGTTTATGATAAAATAGCAAGACTGAATAGATCATAATTGTGTCGGCTGTGGTGAAGGCACTAAAAATTAAGTTATTTTTCTTTTCTGAATTAACAGATAATGACAATAATCACACATTATTGTATTAGATTATTCTTTCAAATACACTTAGTATTCCTTGCGTCAAAGATACTGTTTTCTTCCGAGTCATTTTGTATAAAGTAATATCCCCCTACACTCTGGCGTAATAAAGCAACCAACTCATATTGCAAGTTTTTTTTTTTTCTCGTAGACAGTTAAGATATATGCAATTTTGCTATTTTATTATAAATTATATTCATCTTATTCATCATCTTTAGGTTTTAAATAGTAGCTGCACTTGTAATATAGTTAAATGCTATTTTAATTCTCCAATGAGTATCTTATATATAGAAATAAAGAATATAAAACTCTAAAAGTGCTTTTCATGCAGTTTCTCATTTATTACTCATAATACTCTGTTATCAACTGAACTGTGTCCCCACTCCCCCCAGTTCATGTTAAAGCTCTAACCCTCAGTGTGATTGTATTTGGAGTATGGCCTATAAAAAGGTAGTATAGGTTAAGTGAGTCACAAAAGTGAGTCTTTTTTTTTTTTTTTCTTTTTTCTGAGATGGAGTCTCACTCTGTCACCCAGGCTAGAATGCAGTGGTATGATCTCGGCTGACTCCACCTCCTGGGTCCAAGCAATTCTCCTGCCTCAGCCTCCCGAGTGCCTGGGACTACAGGCACACGCCACCATGCCCAGCTGATTTTTGTATTTTTAGTCGAGATGGGGTTTCACCATGTTAGCCAGGCTGGTCTCCAACTGGCTGGTCTCGAACTCCTGACCTCGTGATCCGCCTGCCTCGGCCTCCCAAAGTGCTGGGATTACAGGTGTGAGCCACCATGCCCAGCAAGAGTGAGTCTTAATCCAGTATGACTGGTGTCCTCGTAAGACAAGGAAGAGACATAAGAGGCCCCTCTCTCTGAGTGCACATCAGAAAAGGCCCTCACTGAAAAGGATTCAGTGAGAAGGCAGCCCTCCACAAACCAGGAAGAGAGGCCTCACTAGAAACCAGTCCTGAGGGCATCTTGATCTTGGACTTCTAGAAATGTGGCAAATTCATTTCTGTTGTTTAAGCCACTCAGTCCATGGTAGCTCAATTTTACAAATAAGAAAAGAGGCCCAGGAAAGGTTCAGAAACTTGCTCAAGGTCACAAAGCAGCCAGCAGATTTTCAGCAGACTGGATGGCTACAAGATCAGTCAAAATAAGTTAGAAAAGACTTGAAAAGAAGTGCCATAAGCAAGAATATTTAATACACAGAGCATAGCTTATAACAACATAGCAAGATTGCTTACAGTCTAACTGGATTGCTGGATGAGAACTTCAGGCAGAGAGAAGTCATCTTGTAGAGAACATCACGTGACTCAGAAAAGGCAGAAAGAGGCTTTTATCTGTTCTTTTGAGGCTGGATAACCTTTGGACTCAATTCAGGAAGAACTTTCTAAGGTTCGCCTAGGGAAAGAAATGAGAGAGTAGCTAGATGATAAAGTTTGAGACAATAAGATATCCGCTTTCCACACTAATACAAAATAAGGAAAAAGACTACTTCCCACGGTATTCAGAATACAGTTCAAATTCCTTAACAAGGACTATCTTTGTGGTATGATGCTATAATTTATTAACCAATCCAGGACATTTTTTGAAGTGAGAGTGTGCTATTACAATTTTTCCAGGAAAATACGGTTAAACTAGGACAGTTCTGGGCAAACATGTATATACAGTTACCTTGGCGATAAATGAAGGCCCTGCATCATCTTACCACATCTTGTTAAATTTTCCCCATTCATTGATCCTACTTTCTTTCAGTTCTTTGAACATATCCAATCCACTTCTAAGCTCATTCCTGCTCAGGGACCCAATACACACTTTCAGTTTATCTTGTTCAGCTCTTCTCTCTTTGCCTGGTTAACTAATAATCTCCGTAGTGGTCACACTCTGTAGGCCAGTTACACAGCAACCCTTCCCTACTTTTTTCTCAGTGGTACCTGGATTTTGTCCAGCCATCCCTCACACAACTTCCGTCACTTGAGAAACTCTGTAACTACAACCTCAGTCCAGCGAAGGATACTGACAGGAAGAAGTCGGTCAGCTGTGGCATTCCTCTGTCTACCAACAACTTTAGTTTTTAGAGACAGGCTCTCGCTCTGTTGCTCAGGTTGGCGTACAGTGGTGCCATCATAGCTCACTGCAGCCTCAAACTTGTGGGCTCAAGTGATCCTCCTGCTTCAGCCTCGGAAAGCACTGAGATTACAGGTGTGATCCACTGCACCCAGCCTTGTCTGGGCAATGAATTAAGGAAAATATATTAGTTTGGAGCTTCACAAGGCAGAAAACTCTTCTAATTAGTGGTTTGAATGAAACAGAAATTCATTTCTCTCCCTCATTTAAAAGAAGGAGAGAGCCAGGGGTCGGGATGGTGTTATAGCTGTCAAGCACTCAGGGTCCATATTGCTCTGTTATCTTCACATGTGGCTGTAGATCTTCAGATCATATTCACGTTGCAGCAGCAGGAAGCAAGAAGGGACAGGGAAGGGTACACCCCTTCCTTGTAAGAATATAGCCCAGAAATCACTTCCACTTACCTCTATTACCAAAAGAGTCAAAAGGCCACACCTGGTTCTTAGGAAAGCTGGGAAATGTAATCTTTGCTCCAGGTGGCTCTGTGCCCCACCAAAAACTTAGGATCATGGATCTCGGTGCACAACTAGCAGTCCTTCTGCCACGGTGCACCAATTAGCCCGAAGGGAAGGACTTAGTCCTAGCATATTCCCCTTTCCCTCTCCTGCTGGACATGAACAAGAAGACAAGAAATCCTAGTTGCAACTCTTTAAGTGAGAGAAAAACAAACACCCAATTTTTTTAGACTTCTTATAACCATAAAAAGACTCAGGCTTCGAAGGAAATTGATACTGTGGGCAGCAGAGCCAACACAAGAACCCAGGCACCTGATAATATGGTTTAGCCACTGAAACCACCAACTGCAAAACCTGCTCTAGCTCTCCATGAGCTGCCAAGAGCAGAAACTTCTTTATTGTGCAGGCCACTTTGGTTCAGAGTTTCTTTTCCTTGTAGCTGAAAGCATCTTAATGAAATTCCTATAGGTGCCCTACACACTCAACCTCTGTTATAATTTATCTTAGTAACTTCTTCTTTTCCTTTATAGCCTTTATTATAATTTTGAATCATTTGTTACTTGCTTGAAGTTTATCTCCTCTGCTAGGCTGTGAGCCATGCCCTTTGGGTCTAGATTTGTTTTGTACTTTGTTGTATACCTAGTGAATGAAACAAAATGGCTAGCATGATGCTTGGCACACAGTAGGTGTGTAAGTAAATGGTAGCTATCATAAAAATGATGTTTGACTAATAAGCCTTTCTCATTCGAAGAGATCACCTCTCCTTAAAGGTAGCATTAAAGCCACATGAAGTAATGAAGGACAGTTTGGGGAGTCATTTTCTCCTTTATTCTGCAGGATTTTGTCATATACTACTCATTATTTCAACTACATCAAGATCTATTTTATAGTTTTGGTGTGACCTCAAATTTGACCTCAAAGTTGAATACTGGACTACTTAGAGCTATAGCTTGGTAAAGGAAGGACTGCAGAGCTGAGTGCCCAGGTGACAGTCACAGCTGCAGCACAGGTGGTTGTGCTGTTGCTTTCCCTCAGATACCACAGGAGTGGTGACTACATAAATGTGACTAGGGTCGTTCTCAGTCTCTTCTGTCACATTACAATACTGAAGTGATGTCTTCCCAAACACTGGAGGTCTTGCCTTCTCATCTGCAGATGGCAATCCCATTCACGTCTAGCTTTTAAGCACACAGTTTTCTTCCTGAGGGCATGTTTCTTGATAAGTTTTCCTTTTTATACCCTCTTCCCAAAGCTCCAAAATCTGTCATTTTTTAAAACTTCAGGTAATAGGAAATAATTTAAATAATATGTTTATATCTACAGGTAATCTCTAAAGTCATTACATTCCATGTTGAGGTGTACTTCTGATGTCTTTTCTGTCTCATATACTGTTTGTTTATATATCTAGGACATTAAGTTTTAATTACAGTCATATGTCACAAATGTTTCAGTCAAGGACAGACTGCATACATGTAATATATAAGATTACATATATAATACTGTATTCTTACTGTACCTTTTCTATGTTTAGATATGTAGATACACAGATACTTACCATTGTGTTAGTGTTGCCTACAATATTGAGTACAGTCACATGCTGTACAGGTTTGCAACCTAGGAGCAATAGGCCATACCACATAGGCTAGGTATGTTAGGCTATGCATCTAGGTTTCTGCAAGAACCCTCTATCATGTTTACACAATGATGGAATTGCCTGATGATGCAGTTGTCATAACATATCTTTGTTGTTAACCAATGCATGACTGTATTATTTATCTCAGTTCTCCATTGTATCTCAATGTGATTAATTACTACATAAGGTGCTTGAGAAAAAAAGTATAACTATGGCATTGATCACTGGTAAAATATATGTCTTTACTTTCAAAAACTTTGTTTAGACTTTTTTCTTACTTTTAGCAATGGCGATACTAATTAGGTATCATTTATTGAGTTCCTACACTATTCCAGGTATTATGACAGATAGTTTATATAATGCAAGCAGAAAAAGAATGTATTTAATGAGTGGGCCAAGGGTTATACTACAAGCTGCTCTATGTTATACAGAATGAATCGTTGGAATGGTTCAATAATAGGAAATTATCTGAATTTAAAACATTTTAAATTATCATTTGCATTTAGATGTTACTCACTGAATTACAGAGTAACTAAACATTTACACACACACAGATCAAAAATACATTTTTAAAATTTGATAAAGTTCACAGAATAATTGGGAGGGTTAAAAGCAACTCATCTTTTTATTAGTATGAGTATTTTTTAGATGTATAAATATCCCTATTTTTAAAATTTTTGAGATTTAATTCACTCACCTCACCTAATCATGGATACTTTGTCTTAAAATGGAAATAAAAATAGGCATTTAATCTCTGCCCTCCCACTCCGATATCGTCTCCCCCTGGTCCTCTGTTTCCCAGCTTCTGATGGTTACGATCCATGACTTCCTGACGTCTCCCTCTAACTAAAGCTTCAATTTTCTAGCTGTTTAGTCTATCCTGACTATAACAAGGCAGATATCAACAGCATGAATGCCCTCATGCCCTAGAGTTCAGCCTAATTAATTAACAATCCTTCACTGCAATCCGGGAGCCCAGCTATGACAGTTTTGCTCCTCTAGTCTCCTTAGTGAGTAGCCACGTGTGCTCATAAAGTGCAACTTTTCTTTCTCATTGCTGTTATCACCACCTTATATTGAACTGAGAGTCTGCCATGGTCTCTACTTCTAAATTCAGCCAGGTTATTCAACTTACTGCCCTGGGAGTCTTGCCCCGAATATGTACTAATACCTATACCCTGCATGGACACACATTAGGCTTCACTTGCCTAATGCCTGGATATTGTCTCTATTGTTAAGTTTCTCAACACTGGGTTCTTCTCTTGTGATCAGAAAATTCAGCCCAATCAGAGCATATAATACATCAAGGTTATGTGCCTAGAAAATGCAACCTTGCAGAAAAGATTTACTAATAATGATTTCTGTAAGACTGAATGGAAACGGTCGAGATGTATTTCCAGATCTTCATCATCTATGTGTTTTATTCTAACAACTCTCTCCCTAGACCTTTAAATAACTTTTATATTATGTAACATACAAAAAAAATGATTCTTGCCTTAAAAATATTGATTCTAGGCTTGGTAGAAGGACTGCAAGTAAACTCTAAGGTGTTAAACAGAGAAGTGCAAGTGTCATGTATGTACTGCTCTGTATTCACACTGATATCCAATGGCTCAATGAACACTGAAAATGGAGAAATGTAACCGGTGGGTCAACTAAAGGTTATTTCTCCTTTATCCCTGTTTGAGAAAATAAGGAAGAAATGGTTGATTTACTGTTTTTGTTCTGAGGATAATCATGTCAAGAATCATTTGGAATCACCTCCAGGAAAACTGTCGCAAAACTGACCATCTTCTAAATATGGCAACTTACGGTGAAGCATGTCTCACACAAATGAATGACATAAATGCAGAAAGATATCTGCAGGTTTCACGCATAACTTACCTCAGATGCTGATTACTGCCAAAATTACAACTGCCCTGCACCACTCTTGGGTGCTGAATCTTGCCTGTCTAAATGATAAAATCAGTGTGCACAAGATCATTTTCTTGGCATCTAGGACCAGATTGCATGCCAGGCAATGAGTTCTTTTCTTCCCTACCCACTCACCGAAGCAGAATTTTTGCTTCAAATGTTTCAGTTTTAGTAGTATATCTATATCACTTGAATGGTACTTTCTACTTTCTTCCAATAAAAGGGTTCCCGGAGTGTAATACGGAAAAAAAAAGAAAGAAAGAAAAAAGAAAAAACCATATTCTCCAGCACCCAGAAGCTAAAACAAATGAATTCTTTTAAAACATTTTTTTTTCCAGAATAGACTTTTCAAAGGAAACCATGAAAAATTCAGACATTTCCTTATTTTTTTTTTTAAGTTACCAAATGGAATAATAGAGTTGCATATGAATTTTTAACTCTATAGGTATTCTCAGTAATAAAAACATGTGCACGGCTCATCTAACCTTCTCTTTCATATACTGATTTTAAATTCTTTTCAGCTTTATATCCATAAATAAGGAGCATGAAAGTAGCAACAGGTCCACAGAAAGAACAGACCTTCAATAATGGATTTTGCCTGATTTATTCCCTTTATATGGAGGTCAGAAATGCTGATGAAGATACTGAGTGCCTCAATGGTTAACAAGAGGTGAAAGCATTTCCCCACACAATTCTGGGCATATGTGTGTAAAGAGAACGCTGAAAATCAAGACTGAGCAGCTATTAAATAACTCAAGGTCAAGAACCTAGGGAAATGGGTCCATGTGAGTTAACATGACAGGCAGAGCCTGAGATGGTAACTGGGAACTAGAGGGCAGAGACAAGGATTCTGAGTGTCAGGCAGAATAAAACTGAGGTACAGCAGGTCAAAATATGTGAGCAGTATAGCATCCAAAACAAAAGACTGAGATGCTTAACAGGACTTAGGATAAAAAAATAATAATAATAATAAGTTAAAAAAATAATAAAACCGTTACAGAAAAGAATGGGGCTAAGTTTCCCTAGACTCTGCAGAAATCCTTAAGACATTCTGAATATGCAAATGTATGAAATGGGAGATAGCCCTTGTGTTTAGGGTTCTCAAGACCAACCCACCAGAAGGGCTCACAGGATTAAATATATATAATCATATTCACAGTTAGGCGTATTACAGTTAAAGGATATACAACAAAATCAGCAAAGGGAAAAGGAGCATGAGGAGCAGTTTGGAAGAAACCAGGCACACACTTCCAAGAGTCCTAATGGAGTCACACAGGATGTGCTCAGTTCCTCCAGTAACAGATTTGTGTGAAGTTATCAACCAGGAGAGCTCATTAACCAGTGTTCAAGGTTTTCACTGAGGGGCGGCAACGTAAGCACCCTCTGCCTAACACACACCAAAATTCCAGCCTCCCAGAAGGAAGGTAGGTGTTTAACACAAACCACATTGTTTCTACAAACAGTTTAGGACATTCTTATCATTTAGGGAAATTTTTATATCAGTGTAGGAAACTATCAGCCAAGTTCTCCAACACCAGCCAAGGGCCAACCTTGCAAGCAGGTCTTTTTAAAGAATAGAAGTCTCAGGTGTGTTACATCAACTCTTTCCTACATAGTTCCCACCACAATTTTCCCTCTTTGTTTTCTTTTCAGATATAGCTGCTTTTGTTTGCACATGGGAATCCAGAAACTTTCCTATCATCAAAAAAAACTCAAGTAAAATAATTAACTCACCACATAGGACCTTAATTTCTGGATCTTATTTATTCTAGAGCTCTAGTTGTCTCAATATATCATTAATGGGGATTAGCCGCACTTCGAGTAGCAAGTATTTCCCTAAAGCCAGTGTTTATATTGGTAGTGATTTCACAGGTCCATTAACCTCAGCTGGGACTAGTTTCTTTAGAATGAAAATGCAGTGATACAAACTAGAACCTGGGTTCTCTGGTGACCAGATGTTCACGATAGCATATTACAGATATAATTTCAGCAGTGGGTTTGTGGGTGAATCAGAAAAGGCCAAGAAGACAGAAAAATTTACTAGCTTTGTTAACTGCGAGAATGCTACATACAGGCTTCACAAGGAGCCAAGCAAACTCTCTCACTTTCCTAAAAAGTATAGTTGTCCAGATAATATAAGCAGAGAAGCTGAATATCAACTGCTAAAACTATTCAAAGAATCCCAGTAACTTTTGGATGTCCTTGATTGTCTAGAGAATATGGAAGGGCTTCTTGTCCATTTTCCTTGGGAGGGTGAGGTATAGATTCTCAGAAACCAATGATCTCTGGTATCCTATCTGGTTCTGCTCTTAAGGAAACTCAATAAATGATTCTGACACGTGCGCGTGGGCCAGGCAGCTATGACTACATGAGCTAACTGCTCAAGCAAGTTCAGGGTCAAGTGCCTACAGGTGGGCTAGAAACATAGTTCAACAGCTAGGTTCAAATAGCAAGTCTGAGAAAGGAGGGCCTGAGATGGGAATGAAGAACTAGAGTGAAAAGCCAAGATGCAAAAGAGTGACAGTGATGGGAGAACAAAACTAAGGAAGAGAAGCTGCTTGGAGAAATACTATACTTAGAGGTCTGTGGCAGACAATGGGCTTTTTATAAGTTCTCCATGGTCTACTGAGTGAATAAAATAGTTCTGTTTGAATGAATCTGAGCTGAGTAGGCAAACTTAATATTAAAAAAAGGAAAATAAATGAAGGAAATATACTGTAATAAAAATTAAAATATATTCTTAAATTTTCTTATGTGCCATAGGAATCATTCTTTAAAAAGCTTTCAACAGAAATAAAATGACCTGAAAGCAACGATTTTAAACTACTGCAACAGGCCTGAGATATCGATCCTTAGAAAGACCTGTAAGCAAGGTTGGCCCTTGGCTGGTGTCTGGGAACGTGACTGGTAAACAGTTACCCACACGTTCCTAAGTGATAAGACTGGTTTACTGTGACTAACTGTCCACAATGTGGTTTATGCCAAACACCTTCACACAACGTCCCAGCTTTCCTTCTGGGAGTCTGGAATTTGAGTACATGCTAGGGAAAAACTCGTTTTCCTTAGGAACTTTTTTTTTTTATCTTTTTTTTTTTTTTTTTTTTTTGAGACGGAGTCTCGCTCTGTCGCCCAGGCTGGAGTGCAGTGGCCAGATCTCAGCTCACTGCAAGCTCCGCCTCCCGGGTTCACGCCATTCTCCTGCCTCAGCCTCCCGAGTAGCTGGGACTACAGGCGTCCGCCACCTCGCCCGGCTAGTTTTTTGTATTTTTTAGTAGAGACGGGGTTTCACCGTGTTAGCCAGGATGGTCTCAATCTCCTGACCTCGTGATCCACCCGTCTCGGCCTCCCAAAGTGCTGGGATTACAGGCTTGAGCCACCGCGCCTGGCCTTTTTTTCATCTTTAAAGAGAGTCACAAACTGGAATTTTGTGACTCTCTTTAAAGATGAAAAAAAAAAAGTTAGCACTCCTGGAATTATCACATTGGAATAGTCTACTTACCAGTCTCGAGTGATTATAAATCCTTTGATTAACCAAGCAAGTATCTTCAAAACAACAACCACAACAAAAACCTACTGCAATAACTTCTGGCCTGGTCTACAAACTGGCAGTCTCATCCCTCTCAAAGAAATTACTTATTTACTGAGAGCCTACATGGTTATGACACTCAACTGATCTGAAATCCTCAAAAGTTCGTTAGTGTCTCTTGAATTATGATCAAACTTATTAGCCTGGCACTCAGGCCTTTTACAATTTGTCCTTGGCCTACATATTCAATTTAGCTTTACACTTTACCATTTTACCCATTTACACTTTAACTGTTTGTTGCCTGTGTGTGACATGTATGCTTTCCATGAGAATTCTTTCAAAAATATCACGATCTATGATTTCAAGGTATCTCAATTCAATAAGAATTGTTTTGCCCATCTACTGTGTGCACGGCTCAGTGTCCTGGGCACTGAAAGGGATAGAAAAATGAACAAGACTAGATCCCCACTCTCCATGCTGGACAATATAATTCACAGTCGCTTTCTGAAAATCACGAGTCCTTGATGTGCTAGATCTATAACATGCTCCACTGCAGGAACTTCCCTGGGGAGCTTGGTGCTTCGTGGACTCTTTGGATATTCCCAGTAACACCATATGTACTTAGAACGCTTTTATTGGCTGGGTGCGGTGGCTTATGCCTGTAATCCCAACATTTTGGGAGGCCTTGGCGGGCGGATCACCTGAGGTCAGGAGTTCAAGACCAGCCTGGCCAACAAGTTGAAACTCTATCTCCACAAAAAATACAAAAAAATAGCTGGGCGTGGTGGCAGGCGCCTGTAATCCCAGCTACTTGGGAGGCTGAGGCAGGAGAATCGCTTGAACCTGGGAGGCGGAGGTTGCAGGAAGCCGAGATCGTGCCATTGCACTCCAGCCCGGGCAACAAGAGTGAAATTCTGTCTCAAAAAAAAAAGAAGGCTTTTATTATATCTTTTAAGTTTATCTCCTTTTTAAACCGCATTATCTGTCCATGTGCACACAGCTTTATTTAAAGATTTCCTCATCAAGTGATTTGTTGTTCTTACCTCTTCCTAGCTTGATGTTACAGTGAGAGAAGAGAGACAGACCCTATCATATTGTTTTATACTGAGAAAAGGAAAGAGAAGTGAAACTAAAGGCAGGTAGCCTGGCGCCTAGGGACCAGACCCAAAACCAAGGAACCAGACTGAAACCAGGCCTGGGCCTGCCTGACCTAAGCCTGGTAGTTAAAGATCGACCCCTGACCGCATTGTAAAACTTCCGGTCTGTTCTCACTGACCACCGGTGCATGCAGCCCCTGTCACATACCCCCTGCTTGCTCGATCGATCACTACCCTCTCACGTGGACCCCCTTAGAGTTGTGAGCCCTTAAAAGGGACAGGAATTGCTCACTTGGAGAGCTTGGCTCTTGAGACAGGAGTCTTGCCGACGCTCCCGGCCAAATAAACTCCTTCCTTCTTTAACTGGGTGTCTGAGGAGTTTTCGTCAGCGGCTCATTCTGCTACAACAGAAGAATAATTATTTGCAAATATGAAGATCAAAACTTTATATTTATTCTAGGTTTCTTTCTATCCTTCGGAAATACGGTTAGGCATGTCTTCCCCAACTGGTCACTATTTACTCAAGTGCTGACAAAGCATGCCAATTGCTCCCCCGACTACTGCCATTAGGTTCTGAGTTGAAATCATTAAAGAGTACAAGACATTTAGTTTAAAAATGCTATGTATTAATTTAAGGTCTGTAATACTATTTAAGATAAACAACAGCCTCAGTTTCCTTCAGTACACCCTCAGTGTTTGACTAGTAGTATTTGCATCAAAAAGCATTAAAAATAAAACAACACGTTATAATGTTGAAGACTACCATTCATAATGAAAATGTACCTATTATTAATACTTGCTTACCAAATAATATATCAACAATTTTTGTAAAGGAGAAACTATAGGAGATGTGAGAATAAACAGACAAAACACATTAATATTGGAGATTTTTAACAGATCTCTCAGAATCCAAGAAAATGAAGATAACTAATATTACTACAGATGTGAAAGACATAAATAACCTAATCAATAAGGCAGATCTCATAGATATCTATCAAATTCTATATACTATTAAGAGGAAATACCTTCTTTCAAGTTGCATGTTGAATTTTTACAAAAGTGACATTTTAGGCCACAAAGAAGATCTCAATAATCCAAAGAATAGAAATATACAAACAGCATTCTCTGACTACATAATTTAAAATCAGACATTAATTTAAAGCAATCAAAAGTAAAAAGGGCACTTTCTCTTGGAAATTCATAGTCAGAAATTTTAGGATACAGCTAAAGCAGTTACCATAACAATAAACATGAAAAATATAACAACTAAATATCCAATTTCCAAAGCTAATAAACAAAAAAAGTGGAATGAAAAAAGCTGATAATGTTAAAAACAAAAATTAATGAGTTAGAAAACAGAACAGTAGGGTTAATTAGTAAATGCAGAAGTTAAAAACCAACAAAGAAAAATACTAATTAAAACAATACATGAAAAAGGTAGAAAGCACAAGTATACATAGAATTAACAATAAAAATAGAAGAATAGACTCCCTTCGGAATTTCTACCAAATTTTTAAAGACCAGATCCAAATGCTACTTAAAATATCCCAGTGCATAGAAAACTAAGGAAAACTTTTTT
>NW_012105065.1:347229-374106 GCF_000951045.1 Mandrillus leucophaeus | reverse complement strand
AAGTGATTTGTTGTTCTTACCTCTTCCTAGCTTGATGTTACAGTGAGAGAAGAGAGACAGACCCTATCATATTGTTTTATACTGAGAAAAGGAAAGAGAAGTGAAACTAAAGGCAGGTAGCCTGGCGCCTAGGGACCAGACCCAAAACCAAGGAACCAGACTGAAACCAGGCCTGGGCCTGCCTGACCTAAGCCTGGTAGTTAAAGATCGACCCCTGACCGCATTGTAAAACTTCCGGTCTGTTCTCACTGACCACCGGTGCATGCAGCCCCTGTCACATACCCCCTGCTTGCTCGATCGATCACTACCCTCTCACGTGGACCCCCTTAGAGTTGTGAGCCCTTAAAAGGGACAGGAATTGCTCACTTGGAGAGCTTGGCTCTTGAGACAGGAGTCTTGCCGACGCTCCCGGCCAAATAAACTCCTTCCTTCTTTAACTGGGTGTCTGAGGAGTTTTCGTCAGCGGCTCATTCTGCTACAACAGAAGAATAATTATTTGCAAATATGAAGATCAAAACTTTATATTTATTCTAGGTTTCTTTCTATCCTTCGGAAATACGGTTAGGCATGTCTTCCCCAACTGGTCACTATTTACTCAAGTGCTGACAAAGCATGCCAATTGCTCCCCCGACTACTGCCATTAGGTTCTGAGTTGAAATCATTAAAGAGTACAAGACATTTAGTTTAAAAATGCTATGTATTAATTTAAGGTCTGTAATACTATTTAAGATAAACAACAGCCTCAGTTTCCTTCAGTACACCCTCAGTGTTTGACTAGTAGTATTTGCATCAAAAAGCATTAAAAATAAAACAACACGTTATAATGTTGAAGACTACCATTCATAATGAAAATGTACCTATTATTAATACTTGCTTACCAAATAATATATCAACAATTTTTGTAAAGGAGAAACTATAGGAGATGTGAGAATAAACAGACAAAACACATTAATATTGGAGATTTTTAACAGATCTCTCAGAATCCAAGAAAATGAAGATAACTAATATTACTACAGATGTGAAAGACATAAATAACCTAATCAATAAGGCAGATCTCATAGATATCTATCAAATTCTATATACTATTAAGAGGAAATACCTTCTTTCAAGTTGCATGTTGAATTTTTACAAAAGTGACATTTTAGGCCACAAAGAAGATCTCAATAATCCAAAGAATAGAAATATACAAACAGCATTCTCTGACTACATAATTTAAAATCAGACATTAATTTAAAGCAATCAAAAGTAAAAAGGGCACTTTCTCTTGGAAATTCATAGTCAGAAATTTTAGGATACAGCTAAAGCAGTTACCATAACAATAAACATGAAAAATATAACAACTAAATATCCAATTTCCAAAGCTAATAAACAAAAAAAGTGGAATGAAAAAAGCTGATAATGTTAAAAACAAAAATTAATGAGTTAGAAAACAGAACAGTAGGGTTAATTAGTAAATGCAGAAGTTAAAAACCAACAAAGAAAAATACTAATTAAAACAATACATGAAAAAGGTAGAAAGCACAAGTATACATAGAATTAACAATAAAAATAGAAGAATAGACTCCCTTCGGAATTTCTACCAAATTTTTAAAGACCAGATCCAAATGCTACTTAAAATATCCCAGTGCATAGAAAACTAAGGAAAACTTTTTTCTTTGTTATATTAGAAATATATATTTTCTAATTTGAGTATATTACAATCAAAAAAGAAAAACACATCAGTTTCACTATGAATTTTGATGACAAAAACTAAAAAAAAAAAAAACAAAATTAACAAAGAAAGCCCAAGAGCATATTAAAAACGGATTCATCATGACCAAGTAGGGTTTATTCCAGGAATGCTTAGTGGGTCAATATTATAAAATCTATTCATATAAGCCATTAAATAAGTAGAGGAGAAAAATTATATTACCATCTTCAAAGATAGGGAAAATGCATCTGAAAACAATTTAGCACTTGTTTATATTTTCTAAAATTTCCCAATATAATAGGAATTAATAGATATTTCCTATCAATATGCAATATATATTATATAATGATACATGTATACACACATACACACACACACACACACACACACAAATTTCCATCTCAAAGCCAACATCTTACTTGATGGAGAAATGAAAGACAATTTCCTGCTTAAATCAGGAACAAAAAGACGTAAGTTGTCCCCATCTGACTGAATATCATGTTGGAAATATTAGCAATTGAAATGAATAAACAATTGGAAATATAATAATTGGAAAAGAAAAGGCAAAATGATATCTAATGTAGGTGATATGATTAAATGTCTAGAAAATCTAAAGAAACACTTGGAAAAAGACAACAGAATAAGAAAATTCCCTATCCCATCTTTATCCTGCTCTTTTTGTGGACTTTTATGTGTTTTTAGCACTACCAGTAAGTCAAGTTAAAAACTATGGTGTCATAATAATAACACTAATTTCATTTGTGTGTTCACAATCTGCATTCACTCTGTGCTTTGCAGACCCCCAACTCTTAATTTAGGCAGTTGCTAAGTTACACGGGGTTTGTTTCTGAAATGCCCCTCCTATCAGTCTTCCTTTTGGGGTCCAATCACTCACTCTCCACATATAGCTGGTAAATGGTTGTCTGTGTAGCGATGCTTGTTTTATATGTAATTTCTCTGATATAAAGTCAACTTCTTGACCTGGTTTTCTACCATAATTCATCTTTCCAGGCTTATTTCTGCCTATTCTTTTATACATGCATTGTTTATCAGGACCAGCGTGAGTATTTCTTAGATATACCCGTACTTGCAGTTCGACAACAAGAATTATTTCCCTAAAACATGCTACAATAATAACGTGTATTGTTGAGGCTTTGTGTTAAATAACTTGCACACTGCGTTGTCCCACATTACCACAGCTGTGATTCCTTCCTCCTTTGCTATGTAACTGCCCACGGTATTTTTTTGTTTTACATTTCAGATTTCTGTTTTTATTGTATTAACTCTACCTGATTATATACTTTGAGTGTAGAAAGTGATCAGTACAATCTCTGTATCACTTGCAGTAGAGATGGCATTCAATACAAATCTTTTTTTTTTTTTTTTAAATAGACTGTGCCAGCCTGGAAGTTAAAAACTAAGATTTTAAACGCAACTAAGGATCTCTCTTTAGTCTCTATTTTATCGATTTTTCATTAGTTGGCTCTATTCCATTTGAGCAGGGAGTTTGCCTTATTAGTGCTGTATTCTCAAGACTTAGAACTATTCTTGGTACACGGTAGGCACTTAGTAATAATCCTACCTGTATGGTTATACAAAAATTAATTGAATGGTAATGAATAATGCAAAGAAGCGAAAGCTTACCAAGAGACAACATAAGCCAGTATCAAGATCAAATCTTCACAATTTTCTGGTTTGTTCCTGATGACATTCTAGGACAGATGTTTTTGTTTTGGTTTATGGACTGAAATTTTTAAAAAAATTTATTTCAGCAGACCCTCTGAATCCATTTTTACAAATATCTTTAGCTGTGAAAGGAACGAAGGTTTTGGCAGATAGTATCATCAGAGTCAGGACTGGCTCGGTTTGAACCCTAATGCACTTCAGGATATTGAAAATGTGATAAAATAATTGCATTATTTATTAATGACCTAACGAAATTCGAATACATTATGCTGTAGAGCAATTCCGCAGCCATTATCTCCTTTGCTCCCAAGAACCCAGAAAGGTTATCCTTTTATTTATCAGAAATCACCATGTTAAAATTAAAATACTTCGGATTGGTAGTCTCAACCCTTATCTTCTACAACATCTTTAGCTATCCATAGAAAGCAAAGCATTAATAGGAATTGGACTGACGTTGGAGATGGAAATACTGTTGCACGTGACAGCTGTAAGGACTTGGGCGGCCAATTCCCCACTCCCCATTCCTCCCCAGATCCTCCAAAAAAAGCTCAAGTCCTAACTTTGACCAGGTTTGACAAAGAAGGGAGAGGCAGAGGCGTTTTGTAAAGTGCTGCTCCCAAACGCCACCCATCAGGACAGATTCTAAACCACCTTAACTTGCTGCCGGTTTCAACTGAAAATAAATAGTACATAGTAATCAAGAAGTCGCCGTCCCAGACCTCTGATCAAAGAACCGAAAAACAACAGCGAACGACCCGTTCCCGATTCTCTGAACCGAAGAGTAGGAGAAGCTGTTTAGGAGGGGGTGGGTCTTCCGCGACAAACCCCGCCCCTCCCTCGCTCGTCGCTGATTGGTGGCGGCGTTAGGCCGCGACGGAGGGGCGGGCTCGCGGCTGGGTCGCTCCCTTTCCGCGCGGTCCCGTGCGCGCTGTGGGTGTGTCTCGGGAAGCGGGCGCGTGCGCGCTCGCGTCGGAGGACCGGAAAGGAGGCGGGGCCGCGGCGGCGCGCGCTCCCGGATCGCGCGCACCGCAGACGGCGCGGATCGCAGGGAGCCGGTCCGCCGCCGGAACGGGAGCGTGAGTGTGCGTGTGGAGCCGGGACTCGTGGGAGACGGTCGCGATGAACACGGTGTTGTCGCGGGCGAACTCGCTGTTCGCCTTCTCGCTGAGCGTGATGGCGGCGCTCACCTTCGGCTGCTTCATCACCACCGCCTTCAAAGACAGGAGCGTCCCGGTGCGGCTGCACGTCTCGCGGATCATGCTGTGAGTGCGGCCGAGGCCGGGCCGGCGGTGCAGAACGCCGGGACCGGGCCGGGGCGGAAGCCGAAGCCGGGCCGCCGCGCCGGGGCTGCAGTGCCGGGGCCGCAGGCAGGGCATCCGGGTCGCCCTCCTGAGCGGCCGTTCGCCCCCGAGGGCGGTCGTCAGGGGTGGACGTCGCGGGCTTTTCCGGCGTCCCCTCGGAACTTGCACCCCTCCACAGTAAATTCCCGGGCTTGCTC
This sequence comes from Mandrillus leucophaeus, assembly GCF_000951045.1. Classification (NCBI taxonomy): domain Eukaryota; kingdom Metazoa; phylum Chordata; class Mammalia; order Primates; family Cercopithecidae; genus Mandrillus; species Mandrillus leucophaeus. The sequence continues at coordinate 369,232 of NW_012105065.1, read as the reverse complement.
TTAAATTTTAATTTTGAGCGTTCCTCAGGTCGGTGCCTCCGTTTGCTTCCTGTTCCTCACTTCCCTCCACCCACGCCTGGCCAATGAGGGAGCAACACAACAGCAGAGCCGGCGCCGCCGCCCGCCTGGGCTGGCGCCTCCCGCGCGTCCGGGGCCGCTCGTGGTCCGCACGCGAGGCCCGCCAGGCGCTGCCGCCACGCTCTGGGTCCGGCTTCCGTGGGGTTTCCCGGCGGCTCTGGAGGCCACAGGACGGGGTTGTCTTTGTGTCATTCATCACCCGAGTTTGCCCTGTTTGACATTCTCTTTACAGTTGTTGCCTTTGCATCTTCAGAAGGCAGTAAACACTTGCAGCTGCTTTGAAGTTGGCCAGAGATATTGGGCACTGAGGGAATTAAGCATCTTAGCCATCTGATACAGCGGGATTTTTGTTTCGTTGGGTTTCTTTTGTTGTTGTTGTTGTTTTGTTTTTTTTTTTTAATTTTTTGGCCAACCACTTGAAGAAATCTGCGAAAACGCCGAAAAATGCAATTCGAAATGACAGGGCCATTTCGCTATTGCCTATTTTGTCCTTGATTTTATTCTCTGGCACTTTTGTCTTTAATCCTCGTATTTTTTCCCCTCTTATTCTCATACCCTTCTCTATTCCATCTTCCAACAAGTTCTTTAACCTTAGTTTATTTCTTTGTCAGAATCGCCAAGAAGCCAGTCATCAAATAGCCAGCCTTCTCCCCCACCTTTTTTTTTTTTTTTTAATTACTGTACTGATGTTTGTTAGATATTGTTCGAATAGACCTGGGGTGGAAATCAGCACTGCCACTGTCAGCCCTGTGAGGTTAGAAGAGCTTGGTGCATATTAAACACTGAACAGATGTTAGCTTGTCTTGAGCAAGTTTCTTACTATTCTGGGACTTAATTTCTTTTTAAGATGGAAGTAATACCTAATTGGTAGGTTGTGAGAATTATTTGAAATGTGAAAAATATTATCAGTGGGTCTGACCCGTAGTAAACAGTAAATAGCAGCTGGTTACAGTAGTATCCCCTTAATGGGGTAAGTATACGTTCCAAGACCCCCAGTGGATAGCACCAAATCCTAGTATACTTGGTTTTTTCCTATGATAAAACTTACAAATTAAGCACAATAAGAGATTCACAATAACATAATCGTTAACAACTGTAACAATATACTTAATAAAAGTTATGTGAATATGATCTCTTTCCCTTTCTCTCAAAATAACTTACTTTACTGGACTCACCTATTTTCACACTGGGTTGACCGCGGATAATTGAAACCGAAAAGTGAAATCTCTGATAAGGGGTTGATTACTGTATCATCCCTTAATATGCCATCTGTTATTATTCCATATCACCTTGTAGTCCTGTGTAGTTTCTTCTACCCATTATGCACAATTGCTTTACATCAAGTATTTACTATTCTTTTTAGCAGTTTTTATCTCCCTCTGAGTTTTGTTAGGGATTCTCTTAAGTTACATGCAATTAGCTGAAGACTTACTTTCATATTGGATTAGAATGTTTCTCCTGTTTTCACGCTTACAGGTTTCTCTGGTGTTTACTTGTTTCTTTGTGGGATTGCTGTTTCACCTGTGCACACACCTGTATTCTTTCTCTTTAAGAAGTTACGTGAATTTTGTATGTTCTGTTGGATGGTAAAACTTTTATCTTTACTTCTAGAAAAAATGTAGAAGATTTCACTGGACCTAGAGAAAGAAGTGATCTGGGATTTATCACATTTGATATAACTGCTGATATCCTTTAAGAAAATATTTCATTACTTTTTCTATAGTTTTATAATGAGATATGTGTTGTTTAATGATTTGGATGACTATCTCATTGAATCAGCCAAACCTTGGAAATTCCTGTGCCTTTTTCATCAGTAAAATAATGTTAATACCTCCCCATCACACTTTGAGAAAACTTCATAGATTCATGAGTAGTTGTGTGAATGTACTTTAAATTCTTAACCGAAACATTAAATTGATTGAAAGCTACGTAAGAAAGTTTGAATCTGTTTTTTAGAAAGAAAAAATAAAATTAGATCATTTGGATAAGAAGGAAAAATATTACCAGTGCTCAGCCTGCCTATAGATATTTCATGTACAATTTCAAATAATATATCCATATGTTATTATAGCAGAGAGAAACATATGTTTAAAAAGTGAATTACGTCTGTTACGATTTGAAAGGGTCATATCAAAATTATTGGTAAACTGGTTGCTTTTTGCCATCATAACTCTTTTTATAAGGAATTTTATAAAAGAAAATATTAACAATTGTAAGAGTTTCTTTGGTGGTGATATTTAAATGTTTTCTCTTGACGTTGAATTTCTGTCTTTTGACAGCTCTGATCATTTTGGCCAGGCTAGTCTTTTTTAGGGTCTTAGGTTAATATCTTGGCAATGTTCTCTGCCATTTCTAGCCTGATCTCACCTGCCTTTTTAATACCCCATGATTTAAATGGTTGTGGAGATTGAACAGTCTAAACTTGTGTGAAAGTACCTGTCTGAACAGTTAAAGCTGATCATACACTTGGGGAATTTATCTAATTTGCCTTTCTATGACCATGAAATTTACTTTCAGCTTAAGTTTTAACAATTGTCAGATTTAGAAATAGGCTAAGAATTAGTTCTGTAGGTACCTTTTTAGGAAATAGAGTGTACCATTGGAAGAGTCTTATGCTAAATTTCATGTGTATTTTTAAGTCTGTGTGATTTTTAAAAATCTGCTCAAGGGAATTTAGGTCTACTGTGAGAGTAGTAATTTTGTGTATCCAGAGAAGTATAGTGAAATTTCCTGATACCTATGGTCTTTATATATTACCAGTCTCATTATTTGTAGTTTCTTCAGATTTTCTTAATGCTGCTGCTACTACTTTAAATTGTACTTGTTCTTGTAAACAGCAGTCCTAGACTTAGTTCTAAAGGAGTGATTCTTAGTGGTTACACATAATTAATAATGGAATGCAACAAATGTGTTACTAACAGTGTGGAAACTCATATAGTAAAATGAGTTAACTTAACAATTAACATAATACTTAAAAATCCAAATATTAACTCCGCTTATTTCTTGGTATTGGCACCAGTCTTGTTAATTCTGGTGATGTTCTTGTCCTCTTTGGGAAACTGAATTGAGCCACATTGGTGACATTTGCATCTTTGAGAGACAATGTCTACTTGCATGTGACCAAAAGTGACATGTACAATTTATTATACTTGGTTAATTATTGAGCCTTGTTTATGTTTGCATATTGTTAAATTTAAATAGTGGTGATTGTTTATACTTTAGAGCACCAGTGGAATTGTATTTGCTTGAAATATCAAGTGCTCCTTTTTTTTTTTTTTTTTTTTTTTTAAACTTAGTTGATGTTACAGAAAACCAAATTTTGGATTTGTTCTTTTCTTACTAGTCGAAGTATCTCAGCTGGTAATCGTTGGAGGAGTACGGGAGGATGCCAGTAATCTCATACTCAGGTTTTTTTGTTTTGGAATAAGGTGGATTTCACAATGTATTTGTCTTCTGCATATTTTTATTAAATTAGTGGCACATTATGTTTCTGGGCCACCTCTCTCTTTTCTACTTCAGTATTACTGTTATGGATAAATAACCTAAGAATAATTAAGATCTATTTAAAAGTGATATACTGCTCATAAATTTATATTTTCCTTAATTTACTTACATCTAGAGAATATATTTGATTGGAATGTTAAGCAGTTGTTTCTTTATTTATCAGCAGAATATTCAACAAAAAATAATGTAAGTATATCTAATTAGAAGTATTTTAATAGCTATTTAAAGCCTTATTCTTTATGAAAGAATACACATTTTATGTATTTAAAATACCTGACCTGAGTTACCTAGCAAAAAATCACAAGCCTGTGGTGGTAACTCTGTTAAAAAAAAAGGTCTTTTGGGAGCCTCTTTTTGTTTTTGTTTTTGTTTTTCTGTTTGTTCTATATAGCTCTCTAGCATTGGGGTCTCCAGAATGGGGTCCATGCAAAGAAATATATGTATGTAAGGAAAACAGTTAGGAGCTTCTATTAATATGTTAATTTGAAGTAAAAACAGTTAAGCTTTACTAATACTTGCTATATGAACTGATGTTAATATTCGTATTCAGCCCTTAAGTCAGATAAATGGGCACGTGCCTTCTACAATATGCAGGTATTCCGGAGGAAAGGAGGAATTCTGTAGGTCAAGAAGTTCACCATGTTACCTAGCATTTATTCATTTGTTTTCAGCATGTTGCAAAATATTGCAGTATATGCAATACATAAGTGGATTCTATTATCTAATTTTAGCTAATTCTTTCAAAATGGAAAAGTGGCTTAAAAAGATTTCTGCAAAGAAATCACAGATTGAAGATGATGCTAATAATCCATACATATGTAAACAGTAGGAAGATGGTGAAGCTCATACTTGTATTCTTCTTCTGAGCTGCTCTGTCACACTGAAGGATAAAAAAAACACAAAGAAAACCTAAATAGATCTGATAAGTTGGCTGAGACACTGTCAATGGTATTAATTAATAATAGTACATATGTAGTACCTACATAATTTATAACAACACATATTTCGAGGATTTGTGATCCAAAAACTATTGGAGACCACTTTCTATAGTAAGATCAGAAAGATATTGCTGAACTATCAACTAGGAAATGGAGCGGGTAGCCAGTAGTATTGCCACTCAGCTGTATACTCTTTTTTTTTTTTTTTTGAGACGAAGTCCCGCTCTTGTAGCCCAGGCTGGAGTGCAGTGGCACCATCGATCTCAGCTCACTGCAGCTTCCGCCTCCTGGATTCAAGCAGTTCTCCTGCCTCAGCCTACCCAGTAGCTGCGATTACAGGCGCCTGCCACCATGCCCAGCTAATTTTTGTATTTTTAGTACAGACAGGGTTTCACCATGTTGGCCAGGCTGGTCTTGAACTCTAACCTCAGGTCATCCGCATGCCTTGTCCTTCCAAAGTGCGGGGATTACGGGCATGAGCTACTGCGCCCGGCTGTTGTTTACTCTTTAAGTTAAAATATTCTTTCTCCACAGCTACAGTTAGAGAGCTGCATGGTGACTTACTTGAATCAACAGAATTTGAGATCTGTGATTATAATTCTCATTATGAAGATATATAATCAAAAGCTGTAAAGATTGTTAATAATTTTTTAACCTTCTGAGATTATTTTAAAATCCATCTTAGTACCAGATTGTTAATAACTTTTTAACCTTCTGAGATTATTTTAAAATCCATCTTAGTACCTGATACCTTTCTTTAAAAAAAAAAACATGGTGTGAACTGTTTTGGTAGTCTTATTAAGCCATATAGCTACAGTTAATTAATATCCCTACCTATTGAGAACAGTTTGCCTTTGTTTTGGGGTTGTATGGGATTCATTAATCTAAGTATCTGAGTACTTGAACTGTTTTTGTTTTGTTTTGTTTTTGACACGGAGTTTCACTCTTGTTGCCTAGGCTGGAGTACGGTAGTATGATCTTGGCTCACTGCAACCTCCGCCTCCTGGGTTCAAGTGATTCCCCTGCCTCAGCCCCCCAAGTATCTGGGATTACAGGCACCCGCCACCTTGCTAATAACTTTCAGTCATATAGTAATAGTTTTAATAGGTTTTGATATAATAGTTTAATAGCTTTTAATTATAAAATTACTATGAATTATCATTTGTGATTTAAAAAACTAGTTCAGGCCAGGTGCAGTGGCTCACACCTGTAATCCCAGCACTTTGGGAGGCTGAGGCAGGGGGACCATCTGAGGTCAGGAGTTTGAGACCAGCCTGGCCAACATGGTGAAACCCCATCTCTACTAAAAATACAAAAAATTAGCCGGGCGTGGTAGTGCGTGCCTGTAATCCCAGCTACTCAGGAGGCTGAGGCAGGAGAATCTCATGAACTTGGGAGGTGGAGGTTGCAGTGAGCTGAGATTGTGCCATTGTACTCCAGCCTTGGTGACAGAGCAAGACTCTGTCTCAAAAAAAAAAAAAAAAAACTGCTCCACATTTCTTTTTAGTTAATGTAGTCATCATATACTGAGTAATTGCCCTAAAAGCTAATAGATGCTAACTTAATAAGAACAAATTCCTTGGGATTTAGTAGTGGCCATAAATTTTTCTTATTTCCATCTCACACTTTTAATTTTCTAAACGGAACTTGTTTGTAATATGTTGAAAGAGTGGCTTAAAAGAATTGTCTGACCTCTAGAATTTTGCCTTGATGAGACAACAATGCATGTATTTTTTTTAATTAAAGGGAAAAAAGATCTTTAAAAGGTCTCATTTTTTAAGTGATTTCTTCAAGATTTTGTAAAGAAATCTTGGAGAAGATTTCTTGTAAATTTTCGTGACATAATTAATCAGTAGTAAACTGTATTAGCAGTGTGATGGAACAGGGATTGGCTCTGTTTTCCTGGTACCGTTTAGGATCCATGCTGAACTGGAGGGTCTTAGAAATTTTAAGGGAAAAGTGATTTAACAGAAGACTTCCCTTCTAGGGATTTAATTCATCTGTTCCTCCAAAGGCCTCACTTTTTGGAGATCTTATAGATCAAAAACCTTGCATTAAGTTGTGAAGGCCCTAAGTAATACAGTTGAGTTAGCAAAAGGAATGAATTCCTTCAGGGAATTATCATTCTTCTCTCCAAGAAAAGTTTGCTCCTTTTTGTATCTGTCTCTTTGCTGCTATTTGTATGCATTAAGATTCCAGCAAACTCCTCAAAGTTGAATTCATTAACATGTCAAACTATTTGCTTACTAATACTTTTAATTTGAAGTGATAAGATGGTATTTCTGATGAGTTATCTAATTAATTTTCATTTCAATATAGGCTCTGAACCAAGTTGTCCTGTGGGACAAGATTGTTCTGAGAGGTGATAATCCGAAGCTGCTGCTGAAAGATATGAAAACAAAATATTTTTTCTTTGACGATGGAAATGGTCTCAAGTGAGCAATTCTTGGTCATTTTTTTACATTTAATAAGAGATGAAAAAGAGTAAGATATATTTTTATTTTAAAGAAAAATACTTGAGAGTAAAAGAAAAATTGGAAGAGAAGTATTTATGCATATCTGAACTGAAAAATTGGGTGGAAATGCAAAGTGGGATCTAAGATAAGCAATTCTCTTGCAGTTTGTGAAATGTCATAGTCAAACTAATAAAGCTTCTATCTTAAGTGTACCAGGAATATGGGCTTGTTCAGATGTGGTAGGGCTGTGGTTGTCAAATTAAAGGGCTCCTTTCTGAGCGTGAGTCGGGAAACCTTAGAAGCAGGGTGTTGGGTCTAGGAGTTGATAATAGTTAAGGGAAGTGCTGTTGGTCTCCAGATGTGACTTCTCTAAAGCTCAGTTGACTCAGAGTGACTGATCTCTCAGGTTATTTTTACCTCTTAGACTCTAGTGGCAAACATTGGAAATAATTTTAGAAGAAAGCTATTTTGACCAAGCCAAACCTCTGTATTTGCAATGAAAATTTCAGAACATGAGAATTTTGTTAAGGTTTGTCCGTCTAGGTAATTGACAAGAGTTAGGTTTCAACTCATTGCTCTGATTCTTAGCTTGTCTCTTTTTACATTTCCTGTTTGAATCATTTAAACTTTTTGGTTGAGAGTTCTATTAACTGCAGCTCTGAGTTTCTATGGGTCATCCTGGGACATCAGTAAATGTAGTCCCGGTATCTTCTAGCATTGTCCTTGGATTTTAAGTGACATGAGAAAATAGTTCTTTTTGCAGATTAGCATATTAGGATTTCTGTTAGGAATAGATAGTTATAAGTAAAGTATTTAACATCTCAGTGTTTGACTTAAAAATTTTTTTTGATCTACTAGTGTTTCTGATGATTTATGTTTATTGTATCTTTTTATAGGGGAAACAGGAATGTCACTTTGACCCTGTCTTGGAACGTCGTACCAAATGCTGGAATTCTACCTCTTGTGACAGGATCAGGACACGTATCTGTCCCATTTCCAGATACATATGAAATAACGAAGAGTTATTAAATTATTCTGAATTTGAAACGACATATTTTTATACTTAATGAATTGTATCTCATTAATCTCTTCCCTTACATCTTCATATATTGTTGGTTTGGTTTTTTTTGTTTGTTTTTTTATTTGGTATAAGAACTAACATCAAAAGGCCTGTTTGAAGGGAAAGGTTAATGGGCTACTTAATGTTACAAACAAAACAAAAAAACAAGGCTGCCACAGTGGAGTGTTATCTTACAAGAATAAGAACTACATAAAATGGATTTGTAAAAAAATACATATTTGAAGTATTCCCTGTATTTCTATTATTCTCTATGGAATATAAAGTGAGCATGAAAGGTTGTTAAAACTTTCAGGTGCCTGTAGAGTCGTAACAACTCTGTATTTTATGCCTTTTGCATTCACGCAAGTTCATGTTGGATGTGGTTTAAAAGTAGACATTCTCTTTTATCTCTTTTAGGATATGTTCAATTACTGGAAAATTAATACGGTTATTTGTTAGAAGTCTGGTTTATAAAAAAGTGATGGAATTTTATTCCATTTGTCTTAGGAAGGCCCATAATACTTGTTTTTCTTAGATGTGACTAGCAACTTTCTCCACTTAAAGACTAAATACCTCTTCATATGCTGTAAATTATTCTAATTCATTTTAAAATCTTTTAGGTAAACCAAATGTGTGTCTTCAGTACTTTCTCTAAAAACGTTCCTTTATAGCTTTTTACTTTTTTTTAGCGTTGCCATTGAAAGTTAAAATGTTTGCATGGTTTACCCTCTGAGTTACGTTTCTTGTAGGGCGCATGCCTACTGTCACTATGTGAATTATTTACTACTTTTTATAGGTCTACATTTTAATAATTATTGGGATAATAACTGTGGTATGCTTTCCCATTTACAAACCACTCATAGACTTTATGTCATCCTGAATAATCTAATGAGGTAAGTAGTGTGTTAGCTCTTTGCAGATAAGAAACTGAAACCCAGAAGTTTATTGAATTGCTCCATGGTTACCTAGGGAGCAAGGAGTAGAGTTAAAACTTGAACTCAGATCTTCTAATTTTCTGAGCTCATCCTTTCTCTTATACCTCAGATTGCAGACTAATCAAATTTCACTTAAAACCTTCCTGATATTTTTGTCACTCTGGACACCCTTTCTATTCTAGAAAAGGTTTCCCGTTTTATATGGAAGTGACTAATTTTCAAGCTGCCAACAACGTATGTCAAGGTAATATTTTATTCTCTGAATACATTCATTTCACTTATATTAAAAGCATAAAGAAATCTACATGTATGTAAAAATAACTTAGAAATTCAGTACATAATACATGATTGAATACATGATCGTATTTAACATGATTTTTTTTTCTGCAGTGGATAAACAAACATCCCCAAAGTAGCAACTGCAAATCAGTTACCCTTAGAAAAGCAAGACCAAACACTGTAGTTACACTATTAGCAGTAACCAAAAAGGGCTAATATTTTCTAAGAATTGGGCTAATATTTTCTAAGAATAGTTTAAATTATAAACATTTGTTATATTTACCTTATTTGAAATATGTCACTATTTAATTACATTAATTTTAACATCTGTTGTATGGAGTTGTATAGTTCATGCAAAAGCCTGTGGATATGGGTTTTTCAAATCAGCAGAAAGGTCAAAGATACCATGAATGCTAAACTGCTTGGCTCCCAGCTTTTTCATTAAACTTTTCAGGGTCTTGGTTTCTTTATCTGTAAAATGACAGAGTTGGACTAGTTAACTTTAATGGCAATCTTTTTACTCCACACAAATCTATAAAATTTATCTGTTCAGCAAAGAGATTGAACAAAAAAAGCACGTTAGTAATATGAAGACAGGAAAATGAGTGAAAGTCTAACACATAACTCATATTGATCTACTTTATTTCTGTTAGATTTTACACTCAGAAAATGTAACCTCATTTATTTTGTACAAAACTAGACATGGAAACTTAAAATGTGCAGGTGTCAAAGCTTAATAATCAGGTGTGTCCTCTTCAAAGAAGGTATTCGCAATAAGCCTGCAGTCTTAACCAGACCTGGTACCAGTTTAACAGTTCGTTATACTTCTGTGATGAGTGGATCTGTTAGTCTGGTAGAGATTAGTGTTGAAATTTACTTGAATTACAATTTCACAAGCCCACTTTTTTTGGAGTTTGGTGAGGAAGAGAAGTAGAAATGCCCAACTAGCACAGCATGGAGAAAGTTTTCTGTTGGCTTGACTAAGGGAAATTGCTCAGAACAAGAATGCTCCAACGTGGGAATAAGGACCCTCAGTCTCAGGAACTCATTTTTGGGTGCAGTTTCTACATTTAAAAAATTGACTTGTGTTCAGTTTGATAACCGTTTTATTTGCTTTAGTCTCAGTGTTTTAGAGAAGTCTTATAATGTTCTACAAAGACACAAAGCTTTAGGCTTATACAAAACTGAGCATGATTAGAAATTTCTGAGCCCAGAAATGATTCTGAGAAAAGAGAATGATTTCAAGACACTTATTTAAAAGTAATTATGGTTAGAAATGAATTAATTTAAAAATGTGCTCACATATCCCTTTCTCTAACAGTTTAACTAGGCAACCATCTGTATCAGTGTTTTTTTATTCCCCTAATGGATTACATTTGGTTTCTTTATTCTGAAAGGAAAATAACAAAAACTTCAGAAATTCCTAAGGGTGTAATAGGAAAGTGAGTTTTGAGTTTCCTTTCCTGGAATTATTTCATAGTTCTTTGGTGGGTCTCGTCAGTCAATTCATAGTTGGGCTTTAAGATTATCATCTCAGAGATGATAGATGGGCTTTTTGGAAGATTTCGTCTTAGAGATGAAAAGCTGGGCTTTTTCTCTAAGGTGATAAGCTTAAAGCCCAGCTATTGATAATGAACATTTTTCACTATTTTTTTTTCTATCTGAAGCTTAGAGATCTAAAGCTTTGGATCTTTGGGGTATGTGTCAATGGAGGTATTATTTTATAATACTTTGTATTGACATGAAGTGGGTTCATGGGGGAAGAACCATAAGCTGTGAACATTGGTTGCAAACAAACATATATTCATTTCAAAGCTTTCCTTGCTTTTAGCAGAGAGAAGCCTGTGTACCTTACATGTGTGACTTTCAGTAGTTTAAAGAGATGTTTCAAAAAGTTATTGCATGTTTTTGATGCAATTTGAGAAATTGTTTACTTCACAATGTAGTCATTCATAAAAAAATTCATGAAAATACTGAATATATGTTTGAGGATTTTTCTTTTCTTTTTTTTTTTCCCGAGACGGAGGTTTGCTCTTACGCCCAGGCTAGAGTGAAATGGCGCAATCTTGGCTCACTGCAACCTCCACCCCCCAGGTTCAAGCGATTCTCCTGCCTCAGCCTCCGGAGTAGCTGGGATTACAGGCGCCCGCCACCACGCCTGGCTAAGTTTTGTATTTTCAGTAGAGATGGGATTTCGCTGTGTTGGCCAGGCTGGTCTCGAACTCCTGACCTCAAGTGATCCACCTGTGTCGGCCTCCCAAAGTGCTGGGATAACAGGTGTGAGCCACTGTGCCCAGCCGAAGATTTTTCTTAATTGCAATAAATATTCAGCATTTTTTCTAATGAAAATGAATTTTGTTTACGAGTAGAAGTATGCATTTTAAAAGACTTTCAGATTTATGCTTTTTATGTGAAGCTGCTAAACTAAAAGTAAATGGAAGAAACCAAGTCTAGTAGGTTTTTTCTTTTTTTGGTGGGGGTGGGATGGGGGAGGTTAGCTACACTTAAAATATCTTCTCCAGAGACTGTATGCTCCTATACTAGACTGTAAGCTCTTTGAGGGCAGTCTGTCAGATTTATCTTTGTATCTTCCCCAGGGCCTAGCATAGTGCCTTGCACATAATAGGCACCCAATAAATACTGATGAAGAATGAAGGCGTTGTGTTTCTAATGTGACCAAACCATGGGGATTCTTTGTCATTAATACTGTCCTCCTTTGTAAGTGCTGTTTTTCTTTTTTTCTTTCTTGAGTTCCTAATGAGATTAGATCTTACCGAGTTCAGTTGGACAATTCAGTAAAGGTAAATGCTGCTCTTGATCTAGTTGCTGTGACCTGTGTTCTTTCTGACTTTTGCTGAGGGAACCAAGTGATAGTGGCTAGTGATAAGATTGATACATAAATTGCTTTACTTTAAAATAACACTAGAAAACCCTACTGTAGACCTGACCGCCCGCCCCCCCCCCGCTGCAAAAAAAAATATTCTCAGGATGCATGTTTAAAGTACAGCTCAGGAAGAAATGGGTTAAAACAAATAGCTGACTCTTTGAAAGGCCAGGGTGTCGGCTGATCCTCCACCAGCTTCTTGGGCACATTGGCTGGTTTGGCTCACTGAGGGAACATTTATTTACCAGTGAATTCAGGCAATCAAAACAGAAATACTCCCTCAAAACAACAGAAAATCATTGCATTTAGAGGGTAAGGGTTTTTAACCTAAGTGTGTGTTACCAGGAATGATAAAAGAGGTCAACTATATTTTACTTTGTTTTCTCCCAACCTGGGCAAGTGTATACCAGAACTTTCGCTTTTTAAACGTTTTTCCTCATACTCCCTTGTCCTTTCCTGCTCTCCCAGTGAAGTGTTAAGCAAGAATTCTGAGTTCTGTAGATTGTTGCCTGATTAATGAGTTGCCATGGCCAAAAGAAAACTTACAACGTTAATAAGTATACTTTTATATCCAAATAAACCTCAAGCCTGAAGGAGCTTTGAAGTATTCCCTTTCCATGTGCATAATTTATACACATTCCACTTGTGTATCTGTGGAGTATAGTTGGAAATAGGCACCTAAGAGTTGAGAAGTACATGGACTGATTAGTACTATACTGTAGAAAAAGCCTCTGTGCATTTCTTCTGAAAGCTACCATGTTTGTGCTCCTAAGCTCTATGCTTGCTTGTGAGTGGCTTGGAATGGCTGCAAGCTCCCTGGTGAGGGAGTACAAAGGGTGGGAAGGAATCTAACAGATGTGAGTGGGGAGGAAGTGGGTTTTGACATGCGCTGAGGAATCTGAAACAAATTCATCTTAGAAGTCTGCTCAAGGTTGTGTGGGTCTCGCTCAAATTTATTTGAGAAGTCCATGGCTTGTCCAACTACTGCAGCCCCTGCTGCTGCTTTAAGAATCTGTAAGTGCTGTTAGTTCTCTGCACGTGCACCGACAACCAAGGATGACTAAAAGTCTAACTGGGAATCACACTTAATTGAGTTTAAGAGAGAGATTGATTGCTACCTGACTTGCTCTCATGTCAACATTTGAAAGCCTGATTTAAGCACTCTGTTAGTTAACACCAAGTGCTATGATAGGTAACATCAAAATTTTGGTAGCATAAGAAAAAGTTTGGCTGGGCATGGCTCACGCCTGTAATCCTAGCACTTTGGGAGTCTGAGGGGGGCAGATCACGAGGTTAGGAGTTCAAAACGAGCCTGGCCAACATGGTGAAATCCCGTCTCTACTAAAAATACAAAAATTAGCTGGGAATGGTGGCGCGTGCGTGTAATCCCAGCTACTGGGGAAGGTGAGGCAGGAGAATTGCTTGAATCGGAACCCAGGAGGCGGAGGTTGCAAGATAGCGACACTGCACTAGATAGCGCCACTGCACTCCAGCCTGGGCTACAGAGTGAGGTTCCATCTCAGAAAACGAAAGTTTATTTCTTTTTTTACAAGGAACCAATGTGGGTGTTGAGGCAGCTTTCCACATGGTGTGACTGAAGGACCCAGGTGTCTTCCAGCTTGTGACTGCCATCCCAGGATTGACAAGACTTCACTTGAAGTTGGCAGTCTGGGGTTGAGGAACAGAGTGGAGAAGGCCCACCTGCTTAATCAGCTTTGCCCAGAGTATCACACCACCAACTCGCATTCCAAGGGTGAAAACAAATTGCATGCCCCTGTGTAGATAAGCAAGGGGCCTCTGGGAAGTGCAATCTTTGGTTGGGTAATCACTTCTCAGAAACAACTGTGTGGTGGATGGGAAGCATAAATCTTTCTCGCATAGCTAGTCACTCACTTTCTGCTTATGCTCACCAGCTTAAGCTGGCCCGCCCCTGTTACACCCCAGCAGGGAATACCAGTTGATTATAGTCAACATTTTATTTTTTGTGTCTTGTCTGTAGTGCATTAAGGATTTTCTGAAGGTGAGCATATTAGATTTTAAAGGTTAGATTTTAAAGCACTTACCAGGCATGAGTTACCTGATCTAATGTCCAGCCTAATCATCCAGTACTTAATTTTTTATATTAGTTCCTGGAACATTATTTCCTTACTTTGCAGCAGCATTTATAGCTCTTGCTGCCCTTGGGAATATATATATATGTGTGTGTGTATATATGTGTATATAGGTATATATGTATATATGTGTATATAGGTATATATGTATACACACTATATATATATGTTTCATGTTTGTCAGTTTCATGAGCGAGAAGGCTATGTTTATCTTGTTCACTTTACTATAAGACACTACATATTTGCTGAGTAAATTGAATTAATAAAAAGCAAAAAATGAGTGTGATTAATAAATTTTAGTTATATTGGCTTACACAGGTATTTTGTCTCATGTAAGAGAGGCATTTCAGGACATTCCATGACAAATTTTCAGAGGATAAACGAACTGGGTTTTTACTGTAAAATGTTTTCTCCTAGTTGTATCTCAGTGATAAATGTTTAACATTAATGGTAAAGGGAGGCATATGGAGTAGTTTATATTTGAAAAGTATTAGGCTAAGGACAATCATAAGTCCTTATGGATTAATGTCTTTTGCCATTTTTTACATTTGTAATAGACAAAAGGAAATGTGGAAAAGTTTATGAGATATTTGTATATAGTTTACTGAATAATATAAAGCATGTGCCTCTGTAACTACTACTCAGATCAGCAGTTGGAACAATACCATTACTGCATGCTTCCTCCCTATACCTCTTCTGGATCACAACCTGTTACCGTTCCACTGTCTTCACTTTTGTGTTAGCCATTTTCTTGCCTTTTTTGAAAATTTTACCACCTGTGTTGCATCCTATCAGCTTTACTGCCATCATGGACGATAGAAACATCTCAGTGGCTTACAAAAACAAATGTGTATTTCTTGCATCAATAGGGGCTTAGGATATACTCCTCACATCTCTTCATTCCAGATTCCAGGTTGAGAGAACAGTTCCTTTTGCGATGCCAAAGGGCAGTTAGAACTGTTGGGAACTCTTGGAGCCTCTGATTGAAGGTGACAAGCATCATGTCTACTCCTTTAATTGACTCAAGCAAGTTACATGGCAAAGCCAAGAAGTTGAAGGGTTGGGGAGCTAGATTCCATAGGGAAAGAGCACAAGTCACATGGCACTTAGTAATACTCTTACAGGAAAGGAGGAGGGAATTCTTAGAAATATAAGTTATCACACATTCCTAAGCCATATAGTTTAGTTTGGTTTGGTTATGAACATAAGTATAATCTTATCATAAGAATTTTTGGTCTTCCTGCTTTGGCTCAACATTAACTTTAAGAGTTTCATTTATGTTTTTGTGTGAAGGTGTAGTTCATTTTCATTGTTTAGCAGTTTTCATTGTAGTATAGTCATCCATAGTGGGCATCCGGAGTAGGCATAATTTATTTACCTGTTCTGTTGACAGACATGTGCTCTGAATATTCTTCTACAGGTAGCCTGGTGTATGTGTTTCTCTAGGAAAGGGATCTTCACATTTTGTTACTTGCATAGCACATCAAAGATTTTTTTTAAAACTTTCTTAAATACTGAAAAATTTTCATCTTGTTATAGAATGTAATTTTTGGTACATTGCAAATATTAACATTTTAAAGTACAAACTGCACATTACTTTTTTGCATTACTTTAAAAATGTATCTAAATGTATCCAGTAGACTATAGTATTTATATCATTTGATACAATCATTCATTCTCTAATGAACAAATTCTTCCTTAATGGTCAAAGTTCTTATTTCTTTTTCAAATCATATTTACATGTCTCTACAAAATTGTGTCCTAATGGGTAATACTCTAGAGAGTGCTATTTTCAAGTCTTTTATTGATGACTCTACCACATGTCTTTGTAACAAAAATGTGCACGTAAATTGAAATTGATCTTTTACAATTTCCTCTGACTCCAATATTCTAAGTTCTAAGGGTTTAAAAGTTATTCTGGAGTAAGTTAATTCTGCGACTATCAATAGTACACAGTTGATCAAAACAAGTATATTAGAAATGTGATAGATAATCATAACTCTTGATGAGATGGAATTAGATATGGGAGGGGATAATTTATGTTGCTTTTATTAAGGGAATTATTAAATTATTTATTTGTCCCCAAGGTTTGATGCCTTCTGGCAACGCACCATAGCAAGATTCTGGATGAGGTGAGGCTTTCTGTTGTGAAAGGGGTGATGGAAGGAAAGAACCTCAAGCCTGGGTGCATTACCAGCCAGATCACTTTAGAAGTACGCATGAGAGCAGAGCTGATTTCCGTACAGCTGTCTGTCACCGTGCACAAAGTTCCATGTTCCTCCTAATCGAAGACCCCTGCTCTAGCATACACATCTAAGATTGGAAATTCCTAAGTCTTGTGGAATTCATATCAACGTCTTTATATTACCAAACTTTCCCAAAGTGGTTTTTTGAAGTGTGAGTTCTCTTTGCCTCAATTTGGGTTTGCAGACTTTAGTTTTTGCCAAACTGGTGAATATCCAATGGTATCTTATTTTGGTTGTAACTTACATTTCTCTGTTTGCAAAAATGAGAAACTTCTATTCATGTTTATTGTTCATTTGAATTTCTTTCTTAGGTGCCTGTTCAAGTTTTACCCATTTTCTATTTGTCTTATTGATTTGTAGGATTTCTTTATATACTCTCAGTTTGAGTCTTCTAGCTTACCCTTTCACTTTTGCATGGTTCCTTTTGATCAATCAAGCTGCTTATTATAATCAAATGTATTAGGCTTTTCTTTTATTTAATAATGCTCTTTTAACCATTCTCCCAGCTATCTACGGTGTTATGAAGCAGAAAATCTCTTAGTTTTGAAGTCAGAATATCTGGGTTTGGATTCTGGTACGGACATTTTCTAGCTATGTGAAATTGGCTAAGCAATGCTCACTAGAGTAAGTTGTCTAAGCCTTATGTTTGATATTAATTGTTTGTGCCTGGCATTATTATGTGTGCTTTGCATATATTAAACTCAATGCTCACAACAACCCTATGAGGTAGATACTATTATCATTCCCATTTTAAAGAAAAAGAAGCTGAGATCAAGATAGGTGAGTAACTTGCTCCCTGTCAGTGTGGTAGGTAGTGGTAAAGCCGATATTCAAAGCCTGGCACCTGCACTAGAGCCTGAACTCTCCTCCATACAGACTGTGCTTCTTCCTCAGAAACATGGGAATGAGAATACCTTTCTTTTAGAATTGCTGTGAGCAAAAAAATATGCATGGGAAAGGACCTCCCAGCATTTTTAGTACATAGCAGGTTTTTGTTATTTCTGTGAAATGTAGGGGAGTTGAGGAAACAGAACCGAACAGAACACAAACATTAAAGTCTCTTTGAAAAGTCATATGTATTTTTTTAACAGATAAAATTGAATAATTCTTTTACCTTGTTCAAACCAATGAGTCTTCAGTATCTTTAATGTAGGAGACAGATGTTCTCTGAACAACAGACTTAGTATTTTTTCTGGTAAGAATGGAAAAAAATCAATTTCTTAGCTCAATCATATAGATTAATTTCTTAATGATCTTGAAAAGTATAGGAAAATATACCCTCATTTTAACCATGTGGCCTAAAAAGGGCCAGAGAAAACGAATAATAAAGCTTTGAATGGAAGTTGGTGTGAAAGACAAAATTCGCCAGACAATAAAGATAATTTTACTCTGGATATGACGATAGGGAGAATTTTCATTTCCGCAGGAGAATGTGTGAAAGAAATGAAGGAGGCCTGGGGTTTTAGAGAGGCGGGTAAACAAGGGAGTCAAGGGAAAGGATGCCGGGGCTCGGTTCTTGGATATGCCAAGGGAGGTGGTTCCTTGAAGTTAACTGTTTCTCATAACATAAAAGGTGGGAGGTTTTTTTTTTTTTTTTTTTTTTTTTTTTTTTTTTTTTTTAGCAATTGCTTTTTCCTGGGAGCACAGGGCTCTGGAAATTTTCAACATTGTCACTGCCTTTAGGAAAGCTAAGAAAAACGCAGAATCCTCTACTGTAACAGCAAGGCTATGGGTCAGTAGCCAGGCAGTCACAGTGGTCAAAGCAAGTGTGTAACAAACCTAATCAAGAGCCTAATCCCCCGAAGAGAAGAGGAACCCAAACTCTGAAGTGATTTATAACTTTAACTTGAAGATTGATAGTTCAGTGGCCACCAACCCCCGGCTCTTTGCACTTGATTGTAAATCAAGAAATTCAATTAAATATTTGCACAGCATGTTTTTTTTTTCTAGCAAGTTCTTTATTTTAATTTTAATTTGAAATCAGTGCATTATATTAATAACTCCATTGATCGTTTGTCTACTTAACAATCTTTGATGATCTTTCCAATAGTGAAATGATCCTGTAAAACCATTGACAGGTTCTAAGATTTTTCCTTTGTCTACCCATCCCTACTAACTAGAAATACATTTCTGGGAAGTAGTCTAACAATAATTTCAGTTTTGAAAAAGGTGTTGGATGGTAAGGAGACTATAGTGTTTAAAGGCCTTTATTGATCTTTTTATAGATTTACTGGAAGTTGAAAACTAGCACAAAGAGGTCCCCTGTAACCTTCACCTAGTTCTCCCTCATGGTGACATCTTACTAACTATAGTTCAGTATCAAAACATAGAAATTGCCATTGGTACAGTTAATAGACTATTCAGATTTCATCCATTTTACATTGTTCATTTGTGTGTGTTAGTATCTTTAATAGGCCGACACTGCTTATACTCTGGAGTGGAGTGTGGTAATACAGACAGTTCTTCAAAACACTTTACACTTTCTTGGGAGGTTTTTGTTTTGTTTTGTTGTTTTGTTTTGTTTTGTAGTTTGGCCTCAATTCTCAGCCCTGCCTTTAAGATTTCTCCACTTGTCTTAGAGAGTCAAGAATTAAATATTGCCACTGCAGTGATTGTTAATTAAAGAATGAATATATTAACGTGGGTTGGAGGCAGGGTGATAACATGTTGCTTGTCACATTGAACCAGCTAGTTAGAATTCTCCAGATGGATGCAAAGGCCTAGGAAGCTTAAGTTCCTAGATAGCAGAGAATCTTTGCCGTGCATGAAAACAATAAGGAACATCACTACCTGGTTGGAATTGCCAAATTTGGCCAGGGGGATCAGTCCTTTCAAATCTAAGTCTCTGTGTTGGTCATTTTCCTTCTAGCAAGGAAGATCCATTATTTAAGAGGTATACGATCTCCAGGAAAACCTATGAAAGATCTGTCAGTATCTTTTGTGCTTTTATAACACACTCATAACACACACATAAAATTACAAATAAGTTTCACAAAATACATACACTTATGGGGATATGCTCATTTATTCTTTCATATCGTTTTTCAAAAAATTGGTGGTCATTACCTGGTAAATCAATTTCAGGACCCCTTGTTTAAAAGAAAAGTCAGTTCAAACAGTAGTAAGAATTGTTAGGTTGGTGCAAAAGTAACTGCGGCTTTTGCCATTAAAAGGAATGATAATAAGAGCCTAAAAGTTTTCATAGTAAGAGCTGCAATTTACTGGCTACCTATTATGTGGTAGGTGATTTTCCGAGAAAATGACCAGTCATAACATTCTTGGGATTCATTCAGTATTCAACACATAGTTATTGTGCTCCTATTTGCTAGGCATTGTTCTAGTAGAGCAGTGACCAAAGCAGGAAAAAAAAAATTGTCTAATGGAATTTACAGTCTAGTAGGGAGAATATTTAACAGACACGTGAGAAAGTAAAGCATATTTCATGTCATGGGATGTAAGCACTATGAAGAGAAATAATTAGGGAAGGGAGATAAAGAGTACTGGGATGCTAGCTTAAGTAAGGTGGTCATGGCAGACTTCTTCAACAAGGTGATATCTGAAGGAGAGGAGAGATGAGAGAGAAAACTGCAGGGATATTGGGTGGAAGAGAAATCATGGCTGAAGGAACAGCAAGAGCCAGACCTTGAGGCAAGACAGATACTGGAGAATTCAAAGGATAGGACAGTGGAGTTATGATTCAAATGCAAAACAACAGGCTCAGGACATTGAGCTCAAGGTCAGACTTAGAGGGTCCTGAACAAAGGTCTAGCTGACTCCAAAGTCAGTGCTCCATTCGTTACAAATAACTACATGTGCTAGTGACTGCTCATCTACTATGTGTCATTATCCAAACTCTTGCTCTGAATATTTGATGGCCATCTAACGTTTTCTGGTTAAGTAAAGGAGTCAAATTGCCCTTGCTAGAAATCACATTTTAAAGGAAGCTGTCAACAAAAGAAAGACACTCGGGACTACAAACTTTTCAAAGATTAGTAAGAGGCAAATATGTCTAGTGCATTACTGTTTCAATTAATTAAGTGATTAGTGAGATAGCACTGGAGAATCAATTTCTCTATAAATGAAATATTTTTTAACCTAGTGTAAGCAGTAAAGTCACTAGAGAGGAAAGTAATTTTTCCAGTTTCTTGCTTTAAAAATGTCTTTATTTATGATAAAAAGTGATAGCATCAGAGAGTCTTTGGCATGGCACTATGCACTGTGGAGACCCGATACCCTGAAGCTTTGTATTTCATGTTACCTTTATGAGGTGGAACTTCTTCACACTGGCAAGATAAGTGCTTGTGAAAAGGTTGGAGGAAAACAGTATAATCATTATAGTGTTTTTTTCCCAAATGGGTTTTTGTTTGTTTTTATTTATTTAGTTAGTTAGTTTTGCTCATAACTGGTCGTTTGGTGCCCTCTGGTGATATAGCTGATGAAAACAAGTACTAGATCTCTCATTCTCTCTCTCACACTATATAGTATTGCCATCTAATGTACACAATTTACAACACCAAAATGCATAAAGAAAAATTACCCACAAGAATAATTGTACACTTAACCAGTTTATTTAGTCTTGCCTCACATAAAAATTGCTAAAAGTTTTGAGTTGAGAGCGGTAATGTAAGAGAAAGCAATCTCTAACTTTGTGAGGGTTTTTTTGTGTGTGTTTTTTTACTTTTTGAAACATGAGACAACTTCTCACTCTGTCACCCAGGCTGCAATGCAGTGATGCAATCTGCACTCACTCCGGCCTGGACCTCCCAGGCTCCAGTGATCCTCCCATCTCAGCTCCTTGAGTAGCTGGGAACACAGGAATGCACCACCCCACCCTGCTAATTTTTGTATTTGTAGAGATGAGATTTCACTCTTGCCTGGGCTGGTCTTGAACTCCTGAGCTCAAGTGACCCACCCGCCTCAACCTCCCAAAGTGCTGGGTTTACAGATGTGATCCACTGCACCCAGCAGCAATGTCTAACTTCATAAACTGAGACTACACTAAAAAATCCATGGCAAGGAAAAAAAAATTTTAATCTCTAATAGACTGACAGAAATCAATCAGCCTTACCACTTCTCTGTGCATATTGCCAGTAAATCTCCTTTCATTGAAACAAGGCAAGTAAATTAAAAATGGTGAATAACCCACTGATTGAAAGCATGGTATTTTTTCTGGGCAATCTGAACTACAAACTGGTTGGCAACAGGAAACAGTATGGCCCTACACTACATGATTTTCCATCATTAAAACTATGGAAATCTTGTCCTTGTCCTCATGTGTTAGATATTTCTCTTTTAAATAGTGTACAGCTGGATTTTTAAAATCCTATCTGGTAAGCTATTTAAATTGGTGGTTATAGTGATTAATAATGTATTTGGGCTTGTTTTGCCCCTCTTATTTGTATATAATGCATTTTTTGTACTTGTTCATCTTGTTTTATTTTTAATTGAATCTTTGTTTTTATTTAATTATTTTGTATTCAATGATTTAAAAATTTTTATGTTAACCTTGAAA
>NW_012105065.1:342791-347179 GCF_000951045.1 Mandrillus leucophaeus | reverse complement strand
TGTGTTTTTTTACTTTTTGAAACATGAGACAACTTCTCACTCTGTCACCCAGGCTGCAATGCAGTGATGCAATCTGCACTCACTCCGGCCTGGACCTCCCAGGCTCCAGTGATCCTCCCATCTCAGCTCCTTGAGTAGCTGGGAACACAGGAATGCACCACCCCACCCTGCTAATTTTTGTATTTGTAGAGATGAGATTTCACTCTTGCCTGGGCTGGTCTTGAACTTCTGAGCTCAAGTGACCCACCCGCCTCAACCTCCCAAAGTGCTGGGTTTACAGATGTGATCCACTGCACCCAGCAGCAATGTCTAACTTCATAAACTGAGACTACACTAAAAAATCCATGGCAAGGAAAAAAAAATTTTAATCTCTAATAGACTGACAGAAATCAATCAGCCTTACCACTTCTCTGTGCATATTGCCAGTAAATCTCCTTTCATTGAAACAAGGCAAGTAAATTAAAAATGGTGAATAACCCACTGATTGAAAGCATGGTATTTTTTCTGGGCAATCTGAACTACAAACTGGTTGGCAACAGGAAACAGTATGGCCCTACACTACATGATTTTCCATCATTAAAACTATGGAAATCTTGTCCTTGTCCTCATGTGTTAGATATTTCTCTTTTAAATAGTGTACAGCTGGATTTTTAAAATCCAATCTGGTAAGCTATTTAAATTGGTGGTTATAGTGATTAATAATGTATTTGGGCTTGTTTTGCCCCTCTTATTTGTATATAATGCATTTTTTGTACTTGTTCATCTTGTTTTATTTTTAATTGAATCTTTGTTTTTATTTAATTATTTTGTATTCAATGATTTAAAAATTTTTATGTTAACCTTGAAATATTGTCATGCAGATTTAACCAATTCTTAAGCTACTGATTCTTACTAGTTAAAAATGTAAAGCATTAAGAATGTGAGCTCCATTAGAGCTGGGATTTTTGACTTTGTCCACTGCTGTATTCCCAGAGTCACAGGATCCTTGGGGTGTCGCTTTTCCAGCCAGAAACCTCTGTGGCTGGTGGTGCCTTTGCCCGAGTTTTGCTCAGGCCTGCTGGGCTCATTCTGCCCACTTGGCCTGGCAGGCTATGCTTGACTCACATTGCTGGCCTGGATCCCTCACCTGCCAAGGGCAACCCAGGCCCAGAGTGTTGAGTGGTGTGTGAGCAAGCCAGTGTGGGATTCAGTCACTGTGCACACTGAGGTATGCCAGCTGCAGTAGCATGGATAGCTCCAGGTGCTGTGAAGGGTCCTGGCTCCCTGCAAGACTATGGCCAAATGAGGCATACCACAACCATCTTCCATGGCTGTCACTGGGGAACATGGTGGTATCCGCAAGCTTGGAGATGCCAGGAAATGCAGAGCCCCAATGAGGGTCTCACAGCCCTGGCTTGAGAGCTCCTAGATCTAGGCTCCTTGAAAGGCTGCAGTTCTTCTCTTTTTCTCTCTTCTTTCCTTCTTGTTGCCTGCAACGTGGTGAGCAAGGGGCATGTTTCAGCCCCTCTTGTGTTACAGCTCTTTCAGCCCTGCCATATTTGGTGGTTCCTGAGTTCTTGTCCCAGGTCCAGAAAGAATGAGGTGTGTGGACAAGTGGAGGGTGAGCAAGGCAAAGAGGTGCTTAACTAAGTGACAGAACAGCTCAGAGGAGACTGCAAAGGTAGCTCCTCTCTGCAGGCATGTCAACCTGTTGTCTGCAGCCTTCAGTGGAGAGGAGGCCCAGAGTTGGTAGCTCCTATCCACAGGCAAGTTGTCCCATCCTCTACCCAAGCCTGGCTGAGTCTGGGGTTTTTATGGGCTTTAGAGGGGAGGAATTGCATGCTGACTGGTCCATGGGCAGCCATGGGCAGGCCCAGAAAAAGCACCATAAGTTCTGTATCCAGTCTGCAGAACTGATAACCTGGCCCCCAGGCTTCAGTCTGTCCCTGGCTTGAAGGTGTGGCTTCACTGGGAGGCCTGCTTCTTTGTGCCCAGGAGGTTGTCTACCTCCTGCCACCATCAACCTGCCATCCACAGTGCCCACAGTGCCCAGGCTGTTTGTGCCAAGGGGCACGTGCAGGCCCTGTGCTGAACTGCTCTCAGCCCCCCTAAGCCTCCCTCCTGTGCTTGTCAGTGCCCAAAGTCAGGAGGGGGCTGAGGTGGCAGGGGGCTGGCATGTCAGCATTGCCTCAAGCACACACACACCCATCTGGGTTGTAACAGCAGCCAGGCTTATCTGCAACTTTACTACAAAATAGGAGCAGGTGCCAGAAGCAGGGAGAGGCCAGGCATTGGGAGCAGCAATTCCAACCTGCAGGAGCAGGAGGGTTTCCTGGGCTCCAGAGAGCACAGGTGTTGAGAATAGGCCCCCAAAATCTGGCCATAAACTGGCTATAAACAAAATTACTGTGGCACTGTCACATGTTTGTGATGGCCATGATGCCCATGCTGAAGGTGTGGGTTTACTGGAATGAGGGCAAGGAACACCTCTCCCACCCAGGACGGAAAACTGCTTAAAGGCGTTCATAAGCCACTAATGATAGCATGAGTGATCTGTGCTTTAAGGGCACGTTCCTGCTGCAGATAACTGGCCAGGTCCATCCCTTTATTTCGGCCCATTCCTTTGTTTCCCTTAAGGATACTTTTAGTTAATCTATAATCTATGGAAACAATGTTTATCACTGGCTTGCTGTCAATAAATATGTGGGTAAATCTCTGTTCGAGGCTGTCAGCTCTGAAGGCTGTGAGACCCCTGATTTCCCACTCCACATGCTATATTTCTGTGTGTGTATCTTTAATTCCTCTAGCGCCGCTGGGTTAGGGTCTCCAAGACTGAACTGGTCTCAGCAAGTGGTGGCCAACGTGGAGGCTCGAACCCAGGTCGAAGGGTCACCGAAGCGACGGTTGGAGAACATGGAACTAAGTTGGAGGACACCTGAGTACTTTAAGCAATCCCCATGGTGAGTAAGAAGGAGAGCTTGGAAGCATCACGGTAACAATGGGACAAGTGTGGGCTCTGGTTCGTTCCACCTTGGAACCTTTCCACACTGATGACGAGGAGGAAGGAGAGTACAATGAAGTAACAGAAGAAGTAACAGAGCAGGTTTGTTTGCCAGCTAAACCTAAAGTGGCAGAGGAGGGAGAGGTTCATCCCTACCCTTCTGCACCCCCTCCTTATTTTGAAGAGAAAGAGTGGCCTGACCCTCCAGATCTTTCTTTTCCAGAGGACACTGGGCAAAAAGTGGTTGCCCCAGTGACTGTTCAAACAGTGCCTCAAGCAATCGCTCTCAGTTCTATTCAGGTGGAAATTCAGCAAGCTAGAAGAGAGGGTGATTTAGAGGCTTGGCAGTTCCCTGTTAGAATACACCCCCGAGATCGACAGGGAAATATTTTAGCTACATTGGAGTCTTTTCCTTTTAAATCACTCAAAGAATCTAAACAAGCTATTAATCAATATGGACCAGGTTCTCCTTTTGTAATGGGACTGTTAAAGAATGTTGTTGTTTCCAGTCAGGTGATTCCTACTGACTGGTATGCTCTTGCTCCAGCTTGTGTAACTCCTGCTGAGTTCTTACAATTTAAAACTTGGTGGGCAGATGAAGCTTCCATTCAGGCTGCTCCCAACATCTAGGCCCAACCTCAAATTAAAATAACTGCAGACCAACTTTTGCGGGTCGGTGGCTGGGCTGGTTTAGATGCACAAGTGGTCATGCAGGATGATGCCATAGAGCAGCTTAGAATAGTGTGCATTAGAGCTTGGGAAAAAATCACTTCAGGGGAGAAAAATACCCTCCCTTTAGTGCTGTCAAACAGGGACCAAAAGAACCATATGTGGATTATATAGCTTGGTTACAGGAGTCTCTTAAAAAGGTGATTGCAGATTCAGCTGCTCAGGATACAGTGTTGGTTTTAGTGTTGATAATGCTAATCCCGAGTGCCACGCTGCTCTGTGACCTATTAGAGGGAAAGCACATTTAGTTGATTATATCAAGGCCTGTGATGGTGTCAGAGGTAATCTGCATAAGGCTACTCTGCTAGCCCAGGCAATGGCAGGACTGAGAGTGGATAAAGGAAATACTGTGTTTCCTGGAACTTGTTTTAACTATGGGAAGCATGATCATACTAAAAAAGAATGTAGAAAAAAATCAGTGAGTCAGGCTGCCAGATAGGGGAAGAAAGAAAACTGCTGAGCCTGAAATATGTCCAAAATGTAAAAGAGGAAAACACTGGACTAATCAGCGTCACTCTAAATTTGATAAAGATGGGAACCCAATTTCAGGAAACGCCATGAGGGGCCCATCCCAGACCCCATTCAAAACTGGGGCATTTCCGGCTCAGGCCATTCCCTCACCCATGTACAACGTCTGTTCCCCAACACAGCCAGTAGTGCTGCAGTAGATTTATGCTGC
>NW_012105065.1:339696-342631 GCF_000951045.1 Mandrillus leucophaeus | reverse complement strand
GCGCCCGGCTAGTTTTTTGTATTTTTTAGTAGAGACGGGGTGGCAGGTCTAGTTTACATTTAAAAGGGGTACAAGTACAAACAGGAGTCACTGATTCAGATTACAATGGGGAAATTCAAATTGTTATACCTACTTCTGTTCCCTGGAAAGCAGATCCAGGAGAGCATATAACACAGCTCCAGATTGTGCCATATGTGGAAATGGGGAAAAGTGAAATTAAATGAACAGGAGGATTTGGAAGCACAAATAAACAAGGCAAAGCAGCTTACTGGGTAAATCAAATTAATGGTAAATGTCCTACCTGTGAAATAACTATTCAGGGAAAGAAATTTAAAGGTTTGGTAGATACAGGAGCGGACATTTCAATCATTTCTCTACAGCACTGGCTGTCTGCATGGCCAATTCCACCCACTCAGTTTAACCTAGTTGGAGTTGGTAAAGCCCCTGAAGTATATCAAAGTAGTTATATTTCACATTGTGAAGGGCCTCATGGACAACTTGGGACTATTCAACCAATTATAACTTCTGTACCTATAAATTTATGGGGAAGAGATTTATTACAACAATGGGGAGCACAAGTTCTAATTCCAGAACAATTATATAGCCCTCAAAGTCAATATATGATGCATGAAATGGGGTATGTCCCTGGTATGGGACTAGGAAAAAATTTGCAAGGTTTGAAGGAACCACTTCAGGCAGAAAGACAAAGTTCCTGCCAAAGTTTAGGATATCATTTTTCATGGCGGCCATTGTTAAGCCTCCAGAACCTATACCTTTAAAATGGTTAACAGATAAGCCAATTTGGACAGAACAATGGCCACTAAGTAAAGAGAAACTGGAGACTTTAGAGGGCTTCGTTACTGAACAATTAGAAAAAGGACACATAGCTCCAACATTTTCCCCTTGGAATTCTCCAGTTTTTGTAATTAAGAAAAAATCAGGTAAATGGAGAATGTTAACTGATTTAAGATCTCCATTAATTCAGTTATACAACCTATGGGGGCATCACAGCCAGGATTGCCTTCTCCTGCTATGATTTCAAAAAATTGGCCTTTAATAGTCATAGATTTAAAAGACTGTGTTTTTACTCCCTTAGCTGAGTGGGACTGTGAACGGTTTGCATTTACAATTCCTGCAGTAAACAACCTGCAGCCTGCTAAGCGTTTTCATTGGAAAGTTTTGCCAGAAGGCATGTTAAACAATCCACAATTTGTATGTAGAGGAAGCAATTGAACCTACTCATAAAATATTTTCACAATGTTATATTATTCATTATATGGATGATACACTTTGTGCTGCGCCCACTTGAGAAATATTACTCCAATGTTATGATCACTTGCAAAATTTGATTTCTCATGCTGGTTTAATTATAGCTCCTGACAAAATTCAGACTACCCCTTACTCCTATTTGGGGACCTTAGTAAATGACACTACCATTGTGCCACAGAAAGTAGCCATACATATGAATCAATTAAAAACATTAAATGACTTTCAAAATTTACTAGGGGACATTAATTGGATATGGCCTGCTCTAGGCATTCCTACCTATGCCATGAGTAATCTGTTTTCTGTCCTTAGAGAAGATCCTAGTCTCACTAGCCCTCAGCAATTAACAAAAGAAGCTGAGGCAGAGCTGCAGCTAATCGAAAAGCAAGTCCATAAAGCTCAAATAAATAGAATAGATCCACAGAAGACTCCAGATTTGCTAATTTTTCCAACTCAGCATTCACCTACTGGTGTTATTGTCCAAGAACAGGCCTTAGTAGAATGACTTTTTTTTCCACATATGAATTCACAGACTCTTAACTCTTTATTTGGATCAAATCACTACTATGATAGGAAGTGGGAGAACTCAGATTGTTAAATTACATGGATATGATCTTGGAAAAATTATTATCCCTCTCATGAAGGCACAAATACAGCAAGCTTTTATAAATAATCTTACTTGGAAAACCCATTTAGCTGACTTTGTGGGTGTTCTCAATAATCATTTTCCTAAAATGAAACTGTTTCAATTTTTGAAATTAACTAATTGAATTCTCCCTAAAATAACGAAATTTAAACCAATTGGAGGTGCTAAGAATGTTTTCATAGATGGGTCTGGTAATGGTAAGGCTTCTTATTCTGGCTCAAAAGGTAAAGCTTTTCAGACGCCCTATACTTCAGCTCAAAAAGTGGAGCTTGTAGCTGTACTTGAGGTATTGACTGCTTTTAATACGCCTATTAATGTGATTTCTGATTCTTCATATGTGGTTCATTCCACACAATTAATTTAAAATGCTCAGTTACGATTTCATACAGATGAACAACTGATGACTTTATTTACACAATTACAAACAGCAGTTAGGAGTAGAATGCACCCTTTTTACATCACTCACATTAGGGCTCATACACTTCTTCCATGACCTTTGACTGCAGGGAATCAAATGGCTGATTGTCTAGTTGCTAATGAAATATCTAATGCTAGACACTTTCACAATTTAACCCATGTTAATGCTTCTAGTCTCAAACACAGATAGAACATTACCTGGAAAGAAGCTAAAGTTATTATCCAGTGATGCCCAACTTGCCAAATGGTGCATTCCTCACCTTTTCCAGGAGGAGTTAATCCTCGACGATTGGAAACTAATTCTCTTTGGCAAATGGATGTCACACATGTTCCCTCGTTTGGGAGACTAGCTTATGTAAATGTATGTATGGACACCTTTTCTCACTTTGTCTGAGCTACATGCCAATCAGGAGAGTCTTCTGCCTGTAATAAACATCACCTTTTGCAGTGTTTTGTAGTGATGGGCATTCCAGCTTCTGTTAAAACAGCTAATGCCCCAGGCTGTACTAGTCAAGCTCTAGCTACATTTTTCTCCATATGGAATATTAAACACATTACTGGTATCCCCTATAATTCTCAAGGACAAGCCATAGTGGAAAGAATGAG
>NW_012105065.1:338970-339271 GCF_000951045.1 Mandrillus leucophaeus | reverse complement strand
TAGAGGTTATGCTTGTGTTTCTCCAGGACTGAATCAACAGCCAATTTGGATACCATCAAGACACCTGAAACCTTATCATGAGCCAGATGCCAAGGGAGAAATTCCAGGAGGATCCCAAGGACTCCCTGGTTGCAGCCATGTCAAGACTGATGCTGAGGAGGACCCCGACTGTCACGAGCAACACCTGTTGAACACAGCTACCCACCTGGGGACAGATCAAGAAACTGTCACAGATGGTGTAAGAAAACCTGAGGAAAGTGGGACAACCAGTCACAATGAGTAATTTAATGGTAGCTATGAT
>NW_012105065.1:331573-334025 GCF_000951045.1 Mandrillus leucophaeus | reverse complement strand
TCAGCCAGTTTAGGAAGTTTATTTTGCCAAAGTTAAGGATGGACACCCATGAGACAGACTCAGGAGTTTTTGATACCATGTGCCCAAGGTGATCCAAGCACAGCTTGGTTTTATACATTTTAGGGAGACATGACACATCAATCAATATATGTAAAATTGATTTTGTCTGGAAAGGTGGGACACCTCAAAAAAAGGTGGGATAACTTGAAGTGGGGAGGGGGCTTCCAGATCATAGGTAGATAAGAGACAAATGGTTGCATTCTTTTGAATTTCTGATTACTTTTTCCAAAGGAGGCAATGAGATATGCGTTAATGTGTCTGTGAGCAGAGGGATGACTTTGAATAGAGTAGGAGGCAGGTTTGCCCTAAGCAGTTCCAAGCTTGACTTTTCCCTTTAGCTCAGTGATTGTAAGGCCCCAATACTCATTTCTCTTTCATATTCCCCCTGCTTTTCTTTTAAAAATATTTTTGGAGAAAGCATTTTAGAAGAAAATGATTCTCTGGTCTCAGGTTTTGTCTGATCTCTCATGGCTAGGATGGTTTATTCCTAGACAGGAAGGTCCTGAGTTATTAGGAAAGCTCATTTTAACAGGTTGTGAAGTCGCATGTTCTATGAAGAGAAAATAGGGGAAAGAAGGGAAAAAAACAACAACAAATGAAAGAGCAATCCTGGAAGATCAATATAGGCCACAGCACTCTGAAGTCCATATATTAGTAGGTAGGTAAGAAAGTGGCTTATGTATGTAAATAGGTTTCTGTTGTTTTCTTCTGAAGTTTAAGTTGTCTAGCTTTAGTTCATAGGGATTTAAGAAAACACAACTTAGTTTTCAACAATTTCAAATTAGGAAGAATGGGGGCAAAAAGGAAAAGAAAGAAGAAACACATTGAAAACATTATTTTGAGGCATTATTTCTTATAGCCAGGAAAAATTAGAATTCAGTTCAAACTGTAGAAAATAATAAAAACTGAAAAACATTAGGCAAGACTAGAATCTAACAATGGGTATACTATAGTTTTTGAATTTTTCTTTCTCCAGTTTGCCATTTTTACTGAAGACAAATTATGGTAGGAGTGATTAGTGTTATTATACTTGGCCAGATTATTTGTACAGCATGCAGCAAGAATAATTATTTTTCACATAGGCTTTTAAATTTTGCTTTGTTTATTAATTAATAATTTATTATTAATTGTAATTAGTTATTAATTTATTAATTAAAT
Organism: Mandrillus leucophaeus; assembly: GCF_000951045.1. Lineage (NCBI taxonomy): Eukaryota > Metazoa > Chordata > Mammalia > Primates > Cercopithecidae > Mandrillus > Mandrillus leucophaeus. The sequence continues at coordinate 332,807 of NW_012105065.1, read as the reverse complement.
GTAGCTTTGTTTCACAGAATCTCAGATGAGACTTTTTAAAAGCCCAGCCATGGATTTGTACCATCAAATACCTAAGAGTTGGGTAAATTCCTCTCCTCTTGAAGTCCCAAGAAAACTTGGGGCTCCTGAGCCTGTCAGAAAGTGACATTCTTTACTTACCACAGGTCACGAACCCTGTACAGAAACTGTGTAGGCAAGGTATGAGGCCAGTTTTCCCAAGAGGCTTTTATTGAGTCTATAAGTCAAGCTTGATTCCTTAAACGAAAGCACACCAGTCAAAGCCTTGGTAAAATAACCAGTTTCTCCAATGATGTCCTGTTGCAAAAGAAAGTATTCCTTGCACTTATGCAAATAACTGTATTGCCATATATTAAGCATACTCACAAAAGTTTACAAATTCTGGAGAAATCAGGTAGAAACAAGTATGCTCCAAATTTTGTTCACAGGAGTATACTTTACTCAATTGCTACAAACTATAAATAGGTCAAAAGAAAAGTTTCCTTGTTTCTGAAAAACAAAACAAAGGATCAGCAATGTTTTAAGCAGAAAGGTCAAAAGATTAATTCAGTCTTCTTTTAGTTCAGTCCATATAGTTAGCTCTGGTTCTGCATGATATTCATGGACATTCCATCTCTCCATAAGAGTCCTGAAAGTTTTCCTCTGTTTTAATGTCACAATCTCCAAAGTTACAAGCCTGTATTCAAGAACACCTGTTAGAATTTTATAGCTGATTATAAAGCCACCTTCTAAAGAGGACCAAAACAAGACAATTGTTCATCGATGACAAAATGTTTTAAGGCAGTCATGGTCAAAGACACACTTGACAAGGAAATTTGTTACCTTTGTGGCACACAATAATTTAACATAACAATTATAGTTATGACTAATAATGTGCACTAAGTCATAATCAGAAATATAGCAGTTTCCCATGTTAGAACACCTACGTGTAGCATATTTGTAGAAATATAGATAGCCTAAAGAAAGCTAAATAATATGTCATATTTGACAATGCTTTCTGTATGATTTTTATGCTGAGTAAGCCAAATATGTCATTTTTTGACTTTAGGGAACCAAAACCTTAAAGGATTTATTAGGTCAGAAAAAGACATAATTTATAATTTGATTTTGGAAAATTTGTCAAATATCAAAAGTTTAAAACACTTTATATCACAAAATAGGATCACAGGTAATTGTAAAATAAGTCTTTCATTTAACCAAAGTAATAAGGACTTCA
>NW_012105065.1:327103-330328 GCF_000951045.1 Mandrillus leucophaeus | reverse complement strand
CAGCTGCAAAGACAGAAGCAGAACAACTGGTTTGGTGGAAAGATCTGATAACAAAAAGTTGGGAAATAGGTAAAATAATAACTTGGGGTAGAGGTTATGCTTGTGTTTCTCCAGGACTGAATCAACAGCCAATTTGGATACCATCAAGACACCTGAAACCTTATCATGAGCCAGATGCCAAGGAAGAAATTCCAGGAGGATCCCAAGGACTCCCTGGTTGCAGCCATGTCAAGACTGACGCTGAGGAGGACCCCAACTGTCACGAGCAACACTTGTTGAACACAGCTACCCACGTGGGGACAGATCAAGAAACTGTCACAGATGGTGTAAGAAAACCTGAGGAAAGTGGGACAACCAGTCACAATGAGTAATTTAATGGTAGCTATGATACTAGTGATCACCACTGCTGTGAGTATTCCTTCAACAAGGGCTGACACAGAGAACAATTATACTTATTAGGCATATTTATCAATCTTGGCTGGCAATAATGCCTGGATGTAATCACTCTATGACACAGTTACACAGGCTTTCTGATCTTAGTATTTACCATAATACATCTGCTCCTATAATTGAGGCATACCACCCTCAAAAACCTATTTGTAAACAGAATTGGACCTGGCCAGAAGTAATGAACGTACTTGTTTGGGAAGATTGCATTGCAGGACAGGCAGAGGTGCTGTGCAACGATTCCTATGGAATCATTATTAATTGGTCCCCTAAGGGGGCATTTAGCTTGAATTGTACTTCTCAGTCTGTGTGCCATGGCTACACTATGTTCAGCTAGTCTGAAACAAAATGGTCAGATGGTAGAAATAGTAAGAAATATGGCAAGAGTTCCTATTATCTGGACACATAGTGGTATAGTGGCACCTCAACCTCAAATGATATGGTCCACTCTAGGAACTAAGCATAAGGATTTGTGGAAACTATTAATAGCTCTTAAGATCAAAATTTAGGAAAGAATAAAAAAGCATCTAGAAGGACACTCCCCAAACTTGTCTTTGAATATTGCAAAATTAAAAGAACAAATATTTAAAGCATCCCAGGCACCCCTGACCTTAATGCCAGGAAATGGAGTGCTTGAAGGAGCTGCAGACAGATTAGCAGCTAGTAATCCATTAAAATGGATAAAAACACTTGGAAGCTCTATGATTTCAATGATGATTGTGCTTTTAATCTGTATTTTTTGTGTTTGTATAGTCTGCAGATGAGGATCCCAACTCCTGCAAGAAGTAGTTCACTGGGACAAAGCTGCCTTTGCTTTTATCATTTTGCAAAACAAAGCAGGGGGACATGTTGGGAACAGGCCTCCCAAATCTGGCCATAAACTGGCCTCAAAACTGGCTATAAACAAAATCTCTGCAGCACTGTGACATGTTCGTGATGGCCATGATGCCCACGCTGAAGGTTGTGGGTTTTCCAGAATGAGGGCAAGGAACACCTGGTGGAACACCAGGGCAGAAAACCATTTAAAGGCATTCTTAAACCACAAACAATAGCATGGGCAATCTGTGCCTTAAGGACATGTTCCTGCTGCAGATAGCTATCCAGACCCATCCCTTTATTTCGGCCCATCTCTTTGTTTCCTGTAAGGAATACTTTTAGTAAATCTATAATCTATAGAAACAATGTTTATCACTGGCTTGCTGTCAATAAATATGTGGGTAAATCTCTATTCGAGGCTCTCAGCTCTGAAGGCTGTGAGACCCCTGATTTCCCTCTCCACACACTGTATTTCTGTGTGTGTGTCTTTATAATTCCTCTAGTGTGTCTGGGATAGGGTCACCATGATGAGCTGGTCTCTGCACACAGGGATTCATGGGTCCACAGCCCTGGCTGAGCAGCTGCAGCTGCACCCTGGAGGGCAAGGCTCCTACTCCTCAAAACCAGAAGTGGGTAAGGTTTCTGCCGGTTCCAGGATCCTGCTGGATCCGTGGAGCACACAGCCCTGGCCATGCCTCCCCCACTGCAGCTGGTATTTTCCCAGCAGCTGCTTCACATGAGTCACTGCTGCCATCACCAGCACCTAGAAAAGTTCTGGGCAATAAATGGACCTCAGAACATCTTAGCCACATTCACCTGCTCATGACCTAATGCAGCTGTTGTCCATTATTTTACTTCTTTCTTAGACTTAACAAAAGTTGGACATCATTCTCATTGTGAAGCCTGAATATCTGAGACATGTCTCAGCCAGTTTAGGAAGTTTATTTTGCCAAAGTTAAGGATGGACACCCATGAGACAGACTCAGGAGTTTTTGATACCATGTGCCCAAGGTGATCCAAGCACAGCTTGGTTTTATACATTTTAGGGAGACATGACACATCAATCAATATATGTAAAATTGATTTTGTCTGGAAAGGTGGGACACCTCAAAAAAAGGTGGGATAACTTGAAGTGGGGAGGGGGCTTCCAGATCATAGGTAGATAAGAGACAAATGGTTGCATTCTTTTGAATTTCTGATTACTTTTTCCAAAGGAGGCAATGAGATATGCGTTAATGTGTCTGTGAGCAGAGGGATGACTTTGAATAGAGTAGGAGGCAGGTTTGCCCTAAGCAGTTCCAAGCTTGACTTTTCCCTTTAGCTCAGTGATTGTAAGGCCCCAATACTCATTTCTCTTTCATATTCCCCCTGCTTTTCTTTTAAAAATATTTTTGGAGAAAGCATTTTAGAAGAAAATGATTCTCTGGTCTCAGGTTTTGTCTGATCTCTCATGGCTAGGATGGTTTATTCCTAGACAGGAAGGTCCTGAGTTATTAGGAAAGCTCATTTTAACAGGTTGTGAAGTCGCATGTTCTACGAAGAGAAAATAGGGGAAAGAAGGGAAAAAAACAACAACAAATGAAAGAGCAATCCTGGAAGATCAATATAGGCCACAGCACTCTGAAGTCCATATATTAGTAGGTAGGTAAGAAAGTGGCTTATGTATGTAAATAGGTTTCTGTTGTTTTCTTCTGAAGTTTAAGTTGTCTAGCTTTAGTTCATAGGGATTTAAGAAAACACAACTTAGTTTTCAACAATTTCAAATTAGGAAGAATGGGGGCAAAAAGGAAAAGAAAGAAGAAACACATTGAAAACATTATTTTGAGGCATTATTTCTTATAGCCAGGAAAAATTAGAATTCAGTTCAAACTGTAGAAAATAATAAAAACTGAAAAACATTAGGCAAGACTAGAATCTAACAATGGGTATACTATAGTTTTTGAATTTTTCTTTCTCCAGTTT
>NW_012105065.1:319948-323498 GCF_000951045.1 Mandrillus leucophaeus | reverse complement strand
CTTGGTGACAGAGTGAGACTCTGTCTCAAAAAAAAAGAAAAAAAAAAAAAAAGAGTAAAACAACAGCTTAAGAAAATTTCATACTTTGAACCAATTATTTAGGGTATAAGTAGTTTTTTAAAATAATTAAACCCAATCTCTAGATAGACCAATATAATTTCTCTTTAATTATAGACAAATTGATCATAGAAAAAGTTTTTAAAAAAGAAAAAAATCCTCTTACTGTGTCTTACACAGACCATTCATAACATGCTTGGACAGTCTGGTTTGTCATGAGCATCCCTCTTTTTTAAACAACCAGACATTTTATTTTAGACAAAGTTTACCATATAAGATTCCTTCTCATATAAAATTATTTTTCTTTAAGCTTCTTACCAAAAAATACCTCTTTATTTCTATAACTTTCTTTGCATCTCTCTTATTTCCTGGTATCTTTTACCTTGTTTTATACCTAACCTTGAAATAAGCTTTGAATTAGACAAAAATTATTCACCTTTTTAAAAAGGACACATATTGTGTTTTTAGAAAGAATGTTTTCCTACAATATATTTTAATTGGAAAATATGCAAGTAATGAAATAGCTATTATTTAATATATCTTTAGACTCTAAATTAAGACAAGTTTGTCTATAAGTATTTACCCCATACATTTACCTAATTATTCTGTTTACCTAGATTATTTATGAAAACTGCAATAGTCATCACTTAAGATTATGAAACTGCTATTGCAAAATATAACTGAGACAGTGAAAAACATCTGGCCTAACTGACTCCATCTTCCTTCTAACCTCCAAGCTGTCCTTGTTCATTCCTGGGCATGGGCCAGACTAACTTTTGGAGGAATTTAGGTTATAATTAGCTTTTAAACAAAGACAATAACAGTCCTCTCCCAAAACAAACCCCCTTCCTGCCTGGGGACTAGACTGCCTAAAGCTACACGATTAGAAGTTGTGGTTATTTTACGAAATAATTCAAGATTGAGCTATTGTCATTAAACCAATATTAATGTCTTATTTAACAAAAACTGCATAAACAAAGATCATTCTGTTTTGCACTGGGTTTTATAGTTTTGTAACCCCTAGGCCAAATTTTGAGAACTTACAGTATTTGGCAGGGATAAGTATGAAAATGAATGATTAATAAATACCAACAAAAATGTGTGCTGGAAATTCTTAAGACACTTCTAATATTACTTTACCAATAATTTTAAAGTTAGATTATTTATTAATGATTTTACTTAGGTCTTTGAAAAATTTGAAGTTGAAAAAGCATTTGACTAATCTTTCCCTTTTTCTAATAAAGTATTTGATTTAAGCACTTTTATTTTTCTTTAAACCAATTGCTTAGAGCTCTTTCATATATTTTTAATAGTGAAACATTGTGTACACAACACAGTAATACATAGACATATTAGGCATATCGATAAAAGTATACCTTACAGGTTCATAAGACCTCCTTTTTTCCCCCTATTTAAGACATGCAAACTCTTGAAAACCTGTTTCATTATCCTGGCAGTTGTCAGGTAAATAGCCCTAAATCTGCGTATTGAAGGAAACAACTCTTAGGTGAAAAATCAAATAGCAAAGTTTACAACCCAAGGTACAGAGAGAAAATGTCTAATAGTGCTAGAGGGAAATTAAAGATGGATGCCAAATCAAACGTAAAAATATATAGAAATCTATCATAGTATTGTATAAGGAGACTGATTTTATTTAGATAGGGACTGTTACGCCCAGACCGTTTGTTCCCCAAAGAAGACCACCAGATTCCAGAGTCAAAGCCAAGCGGCAAGGATCTTTACTACAAGTTCGAACTTGGTCCCTCCACTCCACAGCATACAGGAGGGCCTCGAACAATGCGAGTGCTTGCTTTTTATAGCCCGATGTAAACAGGATATATAAAGTTACAGGGAACAAGGTAATTCTCTGGGTTACAGCATTACAATTGGTTAACATTATACATTTAGCATTCCTTATCGGAGATCTCCCAGGTGATGTTTTTCTGAAGTTTGAAAGAAATATGGAGGAATGTGTTTGTGCTGGACTCAGGAAGTTGGGAGATATATGGGGGATGTGCCTCATTCCTTTCAGGACTACTTGTCACTTAACTAGATCTCTGACCTCTGGGCAGAGCCCATACTGAATCCTGAGTCTCCAAAAAGGGAGAATTATTATGAGGCTAGAACATGCGATGCTTGTACAGTGCTGTAAAAAAATTTTTTTTTAAACAAAGACATTTCATCTTTTAAACAAAGACATTCTTCCTTAAAAACCCAAGAGTAGCCTCTGTTGCAATAACTATTTTAGTCAAAGAATCAGGTAACACAATACAAAAGCAAGCAGTTTAAGAGCCGAGATGAACTTGCCTGTTTACGCTCTTGGAGTTCCATAAGGAAAAACAGAGGTTTTTCCCCACAGGGGAGTCTGGCACCTTCTCTGTTTTCTTTAAGGAACCCCAGGCTATTATAAACTAATTTCAGGTCCCTCATGCAGCAGAGGGTTCAAGAGAAAGGAGAGACCGCAGACATAAATGAAGAAAATAGAATTCAGTCAACTGAGAAGAAAAAGCTTCTGCTCAAAAAAGACAAGGTCCTAGGAGAGAGAAAAGCAAAACAAAACAGGCCTTTTAAATACAAATACATGCACACACAGACATACACAAACACATCTTGGGTGTTAGGTTTTAATTAAGTTGACTTTTAACCATTGATATCCTTTAAAAAAATCTTTTAAAATCTTACTACCATATTTCAGCTAGGTCAGATTGCTGCTGTTTTAGAAGTACCAATATTAATGTAAAATAGTCCTGATCCAGACCCTAATAGAGAGTTCATGGATCTCACACAAGAAAGAATTCAAGGATAATCCATACAGTAAAGTGAAGGCGTTTATTAGAGAAGTTAAGAAACAAAAGAATGACTGGCTACTCTATAGGCAGCGCAGCCCTCCTGATGGCTGCTGATGGTTATTTCTTGATTATTTGCGAATCAAGGGTAGATTTGATTTATGCCGCTCCTTATTAAACCATATGGAGTAACTTCCTGATGTTGCCATGGCTTGTGTAAACTGTCATGAGTGTAGCAGTGAGGACAACCAGAGATCATTCTCATTGGCATTTTGGTTTTGGTGGGTTTGGGCTGGCTTCTTTACTGCAACTTGTTTTATTAACAAGGTCTTTATGACCTGTATCTTGTGTTGACCTCCTATCTCATCCAGTGACGTAGACTGTCTAACCGTCTAGGAATGCAGCCCAGTAGGTCTCAGCCTCATTTCACGCAGCCCCTGTTCGGGATGGAGTGGCTCTGATTCAAACACCGCTGACATCAAGCATCAAACCAGAAAGGGCTTGATTTGGAAACCAAACCCAGGCTGTCATGCTGAAAAAAAAGAAGGCAGAAACTTAGCTATGAAACTGCAGCATGGGGCCACAACCATTGCTCTTTCAGTTTGACCTGGTAGCAAAAAGGTGGCATTGTTATGTAAATAAAGCTCCTTAAGTAGTCAAAATAAAAAAAAACTTTCCTTTTTTTTCCTTTTTAATGGTTGTTTCTC
>NW_012105065.1:316538-318588 GCF_000951045.1 Mandrillus leucophaeus | reverse complement strand
CGGTGGCGCCATCTCGGCTCACTGCAAGCTCCGCCTCCCGGGTTCCCGCCATTCTCCTGCCTCAGCCTCCCGAGTAGCTGGGACTAAAGGCGCTGCCACCTCGCCCGGCCAATTTTTTGTATTTTTAGTAGAGACAGGGTTTCACCATGTTAGCCAGGATGGTCCGGATCTCCTGACCTCGTGATCTGCTTGCCTGGGCCTCCCAAAGTACTGGGAGCCACCAGCGTGAGCCACCGCGCCCGGCGAAATATTTACTGTTTTCTTAACTCACCATTACTCCTTGCTTTCCATGACTTTTTTGAAGTCCACATGTTAAATGTTTCTTCGATGAATAATGTATGGTGGTAGTGCTCTTAGTTTTTGTTTAATCCTTCCATACAAATATTATTCTATTCGTTCTTAAAATTCTACTTGATTCTTTTAAAATTTCCATGACCTTTTTTGACTTTTTGGTCCTTGCTCATTAATTTAGTTCCAACTTTTATTTTTGAACATTATATACATTGCCCTTGAAATATTTTGTATCTGAAAATTCTTATCATTCTTACATCTAAAGACTTTATTTTACCTGCCGACTATCATTTACGATAGTTTATTTCTTGTGTATTGGTGATTTAAAAAACATTGGGAGCCTACATCTGGTATGATTTACTCTAAAAAGGCTAAGTGCCGAAACTAGAATTTGCATTTGCTCTGCCTTGGCGCAGTTTGTTGTTCTGACCTGGAAACATTAAATGTTTCCAGAGGCTGTGGTGGCTTAACATGGGAGTTCCACATCTCCCCACTCCACCCTGCCCCATGCCTCTCTGTGAACTCCTTTGACTACTACATTTGTCTTAATTATCAAAGAAAAATATGGTTGCAGATACATTGTGGAGCAACAGAGAAACACATCTGGAAGTCAGGAGACTGACGTGCCTCCAAGTACTCATGATAAAAATTAGCAAAATAATATAGAAATCCCATACAGACAGGACAAACTGAGGCACAAAGGAATGAAGCCTTGGGCCATCCCACCAGGTAAAGAACCTCAACCAGTTGAGGTGTAAATGGGGAGTGGAGGAAGGACATTGTACATTTCAACTAAGCCTTCCTGATTAGTTATAGAAATAATTTTTATAGTAGCTATCAATATTTTCTTCTTTGCATGATCAGGCATATGTTTACATAATTTCCCTTTTCTATTTGTGTTGCCTTTGGCTAATTTTACTCTGAGTTTGAAATATACAGACCATCCTAGAAGTATAACCAAATTGGAAGATGAATAATGAATGCAATTATTGATGAAACTTGGGTTTGTTTGTTTTTTTTTTCAGAGACAGAGCAAACATATTTTTATTTGAATGAAAGATAATCTCATTATGTTAGGAGAAAATGTGTGTTTTTTAAAAATATAAATGTTGAAAGAATGACACGTATGGACATTGTGTTGTCAAAGGGGTGGACTGCCAAGGAAAACTGTGGATTGACTATGGCAATACCCATTTTCAGTGTGCAGAGACTACAGAAGTAAAATTATGTTTCTCAGACTCACCTGTAGCTAGTGTTCACTGCAGCTAGTGATTTAGGTTCTACAAAGCAAATGCACTCATTTGAGACATTCAGAATATGAGTCACCAGAGGGCAGAGGCAAAATGTGGGGCATCCATTTTGCTGACATTAATTATGTCAGCAAATTAAGATGTATTTCTGAATTAACTGCTATAGCACTGGCACTCTGACCATGGCAGAGACAAAAACTTCATTCTTTGTCCAGTTTGATGGTGTCATTTGGGTAACTGTTTCTGCAAACATAGCCTAAAGACTTCTTTTAGCTCATCCACCAGTTCTGTGAACTATTTAGATAGCCCTTTATAATCCCTTTCTCCTAAAGTACAGCAGATTGCATTGGTTGAAATTAAAAACATTGGCCAATATTATATACGGGACTGCCCACAGATACTGACAGATACTCTAATCCAGTATTGTCAAGAGATGAGAGATTGGCCTCAAAGATAAATGAGTTCGCCTGAAACACATGAACTGTGGTTACTTCTTTTTTTTTTTTTTT
>NW_012105065.1:285302-315393 GCF_000951045.1 Mandrillus leucophaeus | reverse complement strand
TACAGCCTCTGCTGCTGATACCCAGGCAAACAGGGTCTGGAGTGGACCTCAAGCAATCTCCAACAGACCTACAACTGAGGGTCCTGACTGTTAGAAGGAAAACTATCAAACAGGAAGGACACCTACACCAAAACCCCATCAATACGTCACCATCATCAAAGACCAGAGGCAGATAAAACCACAAAAATGGGGAAAAAGCAGGGCAGAAAAGCTGGAAATTCAAAAAATAAGAGCACACCTCCCAGGCAAAGGAGCGCAGCTCATCGCCAGCAACGGATCAAAGCTGGACAGAGAATGACTTTGACGAGATGAGAGAAGAAGGCTTCAGTCCATCAAATTTCTCAGAGCTAAAGGAGGAATTATGCACCCAGCGCAAAGAAACTAAAAATCTTGAAAAAAAAGTGGAAGAATTGATGGCTAGAGTAATTAATGCAGAGAACTGTGGTTACTTCTAAAACGAGGTTGCTATGTGTGTGAACCTTGTTTTAGAAGTAACCACAGTTCATGATCTCCAGGTTATAACCAGAAATACAGGAAGTGGTATCCACCGTGCAACCTGGAAGAGCACTAGTGAAGAGCTTGATCCTGAGGAGGCATATTATAGCCTAATCCCACTCCCCCCAAATTGATTGTCAGAGAAGGGAGAATTTATCATTAGGATACACACATATACAAACACACATGCGTATTTATACTATCTATTATGTTACAGTTTAAACTTCTATAAAATATAAATTTAAATTTTTATATAGATATGTATTCTAGGTATGATATATTTATAAAAATTTAATGTTTTCTAACCTGTATTTTACTCTACATAATGAAAATTTTACTGTTGTTAAATATTCACCTATAACATCAATTTATATAAATTACCAATATGAACTATATCAGTCTATTGTTTGACATCTGAGATTTTTGAAGTCTAATATTAAAAACATTTCAACAAGTATCTTAGCCTATAAGTATTTGCATATGTTAGCATATATTTTTAATGATTTCCCTAGGATAATTTGACATGGAGTCTCTCTCTGTCTCCCAGGCTGGAGTGCAGTGGCATGATCTCGGCTCTCTGCAACCTCCACCTTCTGGATTCAAGCAATTCTACCTGCCTCTGCCTTCTGAGTAGCTGGGATTACAGGCATATGCCACCACACCTGGCTAATTTTTGTATTTTTTAGTAGAGACAGGGTTTCGCCATATTGGCCAGGCTGGTCTTGAACTCCAGACCTCAGGTAATCTGCCCGCCTCAGCCACCTAAAGTACTCAGATTACAAGTGTGAGCCACCGTGCCCAGCCAAATATTTTATAAATTTTTTGTATTATGTAATGCCAGATTGACTTCTGGAGAGGTTAGGGCATTTTTTAAATCACCTGACAATTTATGGGGTTTTCCATTTCTTTGCAAGCTTGCCAAAACTAGATTTTATTATTTTCTTACAAATTTCCAATTTGTTGGTGAAAACATTTACCTAATTTTAAATTATATATGTTTGATTCTTATGAGATTGAAATGATTTAATATTTCTTTTCTCTTTGCGTTTCTTCTTGGTAAATTGCTTTATCATGTCATTTACTAATATTGTCCCATGATCTTAAAATCTTTCTCTTTTTTTAAAAATAGTTTCAACTAATTTTAGATTCAGGGGAGACGTGAAGACTTGTTAAATGAGTATATTGCATAATACTGAGGTTTGGGCTTAGTACCCAACAAGTAGTTTCTTAGCCCTATCTCCCTTCTCCTTCTCCCCTCTCTAGTAGTCCCCCGTATCTGTTGTTGTCATGTTTATGCTTATGTATACCCAGTGCTTAGCTCTCACTTATAAGTGAGAACATGTGATATTTTGTTTTCTGTTCCTGCGGTAATTCGCTTAGAATAATGAGCTCCAGGTCAATCCATGTTGTTGCAATGGACATGATTTCATTCTTTTTTATGGTAGTGTAGTGCCTCAGGGTATATGCACCGCATTTTCTTCATCCAATCCACTATTGATGGGCATCTAGCTTGATTCCATGTCTTTGCTCTTGTGAATAGTGCTGTGACGAACATACAAGTACACATTTGGTAGAGGGATTTCTTTTACTTTGAGTATATACTCAATAATGAGACTGCTGGGTTAAATGGTAGTTATTTGAGAAATCTCTAACTTGCTTTCCACAGGGGCTGAACTAACTTACATTCCTACCAATAGTATATAAGCATTTCCTTTACTCTGGAGTCTCACTAGCAAGCTGTTCTTTTTTGACTTTTTAACAATAGCCATTCTGACTGGAGTGAGTTATCTTCTTGTGGTTTTGATTTGCCTTTCTCTGATGCTTAGTGAGACTGAGCAGTTTTTCATTTGTTTATTGACTGCTTAAATGTCTTCTCTTGAGAAGTGTCTGTCATGTCTTTTGCCCACTTTTTAATAGGGTAATTTGTTTTTTGCTTGTTGAATTATTTAAGATCCTTATAGATGTTGGATATCAGACTTTTGGCAGAGGCATAGTTTTCAAATATCTTCTGCTCTTCTGTAGGTTGTCTGTTTACTCTGTTGATAGTTTCTGTTGCTGTGCAGAAGCTCTTTAATTAGGTCCCACTTCGCAATTTTTGTTTGGTGCATTGCTTTTGAGGATGTAGTCATGAATTCTTCTCCAAGGTAGATGTCCATAATTTACTAGGTTTTCTTTCAGGATTCTAATTTAAGGTCTTGCATTTAAATCTGTGATCTGTCTTGATATAATCTGTATATATGGTGAAAGGCAGAGCTCCAGTTTCTTTCTTCTGCATGTGGCTAGTGAACTATTTCCCCATTGCTTATTTTTGTCAACTTTGTCAAACATCAGATGACTGCAGGTGTATAGCTTTATTTCTGCATTCTCTCTTCTGTTCCATTGATCTATGTGTCTGCTTTTGAACTAGTACCATGCTGTTTTGCTTACTGTAGCCTTGTAGTACAGTTGAAAAATGGATAATGTGATACCTCCTACTTTGTTGTTATTGCTTATGATTCCTTTGCATTTACAGCTCTGTTTTTTATTCCATATGAATCTTGGAATAGTTTTTTTTTTTAATTCTGTGAAAAATGACATTGGTAGTTTGAATGGAATGGTGTTGAATCTTTAGATTGCTTTGGACAGTATGGCCATTTTAATGATACTGATTCTTCCAGTCCAGGCACATGGAATGTTTTTCCATTTGTTTGTGTCATCTATAATTTCTTTTAGCAGTGTGTTGTAGTTTTCCTTGTAGGGATCTTTTACCTCCTTGGTTAGGTGTATTCCTATATATTTTATTTTTTGTGTGTGCATATTGTAATTGACATTGCATTCTTAATTTGGCTCTCAGCTTGAACATTGTAGGTGTATAGAAATGCTACTGATTTTTGTACTTAGATTTTATATCCTGAAACTTTTCTAACGTCATTTATCAGTTCTAGGAGCCTTCTGGCAGAGTTTCTAGGATTTTTTAGGTATAAAATCATATTGGCAGTTAAGAGAGATAATTTGACTTCTTCTTTTCCTTTTTTGATGCTTTTTATTTTTTTCTCTTGCAGGATTACTTTAGCGAGGACTTCCAGTACTATGTTGAATGGGAGCGGCGAGAGTGGGCATCCTTGTTTGTCCCGATTCTTAAGTGGAATGTGTGCAGCTTTTCCCTTTACAGTAAGATATTGGCTGTGAGTTTGTCATAGATGGCTCTCATTATTTTGTGGTATGTTTATTCAATTCCTACTTTCTTGAGAGATTTTGCCAGGAAAGATTGTTGGATTTTATCAGAAGCTTTTTCTACATCTATTGAGATGACCATATACTTTTTGTTTTAAATTCTATGTATGTGGTGAATCATATTTTCTGATTTGCATATGTTGAACCAACCTTGCATCCCAGGAATAAAGCCTACGTGATCATGGTGAACAGTATTTTGTTGAGGATATTTGCATCTATGCTCATCAGGGATATTGGCCTATAGTTTTTGTTCATTTGTTTCCAGTGTGTCTTTGCCAGGTTTTGGTATCAGGGTGATGCTGGCCTTATAGAATGAAGTGGAGTCCTCCTCCTTGATTTTTCAGAATAGTTCTAGTAGAATTGGTGCCAGCTCCTCCTTGTACATCTAGTAGAATTCAGCCATGAATCCATCTGGTCTGTGACTGTTTTTGGATTGGTAAGTTTTTTATTACTGATTCAATTTCAGAACTTAATATTGGTCTATTCAGGTTTTCAGTTTCTTCATGATTCAATCTTGGGAGGATGTATGTTTCTGGGAATTTATCCATTTCCTCTAAATTTTCTAGTTTTTGTATAGAGCTGTTCCTAATAGTCTCTGGGGATCTTTTGTATTTCTTCAGGATCAGTTGTATTGTGATCTTTGTCATTTTGATTGTGCTTATTTGGATCATCTCTCTTTTTTTCTTTGTTACTCTAGCTAGTGGTCTATCAATTTTATTTACCCTTTCAGAGAACTAAATTTTGGGTTTGTTGATTCTTTGTATGGATTTTTGAGTCTCCATTTCATTCAGTTCTGCTTTGATTTTAGTTATTTCTTTTCTTCTGCTGGTTTTGGGATTAGTTTGTTCTTGTTTTTCCAGTTCCTCTAGGTGTGAGGTTAGATCATGAATATAAGATCTTTCAAAAATTTTTGTGTAGGCATATAGCACTATAAACTTTTCTCTTAACACTGTTTTTGCTATATCCCAGAGATTTTGGCATGCTGTGTCTCTGATTTCATTTATTTCAAGAACTTTTTTATTTCTGCCTTAATTTTATTGTTTAAACAAAAGTTATTCAGGAGCAAGTCGTTTAATTTTCATGTAGCTGTGTGGTTTTGAGAGATCCTCTTGGTATTGATTTCTGTTTTCATTCCACTGCAGTCCAATAATATGTTTGGTATGATTTTGATTTTAAAAAAAACGTATTGGGACTTACTTTATGGCTGGGCATGTGGTTGATCTTAGAGTATGTTCCATGTGCAGATTAGAAGAATATATATTTTGAGACTGATGAATAAGAATTCTGTAGATGTTTACTAGGTTCAATTGATCAAGAATTGAATACAAGTCCAGAATTTCTTTATTAGTTTTCTGTTTTGATAATCTGTCTAATGTTTCCAATGGTATATTGAAGTCACCCATGATTATTGCATGACTCTCTGTCTTTTAACAGCTCTAGAAGTATTCATTTTATGAATTTGGGTGCTCCAATGTTGGTTGCATATACATTTAGGAAGTTAAAACTTCATGTTGAACCCTTTATCATTATGTAATGATAAAGGCCTTTCTTTCTCATTTTTTACTGTTGTTGCTTTAAAGTCTGTTTTATCTGATGTAAGTATAGTGACCCCTGCTTTCTTTTGTTTTCTGTTTGTGTGATAGTTCTTTCTCTATCCCTTTACTTTGAGCCTGTGGGTGATGTCACATGTGAGATGGGTCTCTTGAAGACAGCAGATGAATGGGTCTTGTTTTTTTGTTCAACTTGCCACTCTCTGTCTTTTAAGTGGAGAATTTAGACCATTTACATTCGAAGTCAGTATTGATACGTGAGATTTTGATTCTATTGTGAAGTTGTTAGCTGGTTGCTTTGGAGTTCAATTGTATAACTACTTTACAGGATTTGTGGACTATGTACTTATTTTGTGGTAGCAGGTATCGTTCTTTCATTTCCATATTTAGAACTCCCTTAAGTGTCTCTTGTAAGGCTGGTATAGTGGTAATGAATTCCCTTAGTGCTGTCTTTTCTGGAAAATATTTTATTTCTCCTTCGCTTGTGAAGCTTACCTTGGCAGGATATTAAATTCTTGGTTGGAATTTCTTTTCTTTAAGAAGGCTGAAAATATGCCCCCAATCTCTCCTAGATTTTAAGTCTGCAGTTAGCCTGATAAGGTTCCCTTCATATGTGATCTGACCTTTTTCTCTGGCTGCCTGTTCTTTCGCATGGACTTTAGATGGTTTGGTGACTTTACATCTTGGTGATGCTCTTTTTGTATAGTATCTCACAGGTGTTCTTTGGGTTTTCTGTATCTTGGTATTTACTTCTCTAGCAAGGTTAGGGAAATTTTCTCAAATTCTCCTCTCAAATAAATTTTCCAGATTGTTTACTTTTTCTCATTCTCTCTCAGGAATGTCAGTAATTCATTGGTTTGGTTGCTTTACATAATCCCATATTTCTTGAAGTATGTTTTCGTTTCTTTAAAAAATTTCTTTATTTTTGTCTGTGTTAGTTCAAAAGTCCAGTCTTCAGACTCTGAAATTCTTTCTTCTGATTGGTCTGGTCTATTGATTAAGCTTTTAATTGTATTTTGAAGTTTCTTAAGTGAGGTTTTCAATTCCGGAAGCTGTGATTGATTTCTTTTTAAGATGTTTATATTTTCTTTCATTTCCTGGATTGCTGTAGAAGTTTCTTTGTATTGATTTTCAACCTTGTCTTGGATTTCATTGAGGTTCTTTGCAATCCATGCTTTGAATTCTTTATCTATCATTTCTAAATTTCCATTTTGTTTAATGACCATTGCTGGAGACCTAGTGTTATCCTTTGGTGGTGCCAATATATTCAGATCTTTCATGGTAATCAGAAATCTTACACAGGTTCCTTATCATCTGGAGATGCTGGCATTTCTAATTTTTGTGATTTTAGTGCAGATAGGATTTTTCTTTGTTTCTTTTCCTATAACATTATTGTTTTTTCTCCTTCATTTTTCCCCCATTTCTAGGTGGTGTGACTGTAGCAAATGTTTGGTAGAATCTTTTGGCTTTGCTTCCATAGCTTTATGCACTTCAGTTGGGAGGTTTTATTTTGCACTGTGCAGTTTGACTGACAAGCCAGTAGCTGAGGCTTATGGGTGAGAGCTGGCAGTGACCAATGTGGCCAGGTACGTACTAGATCCTTGTTTACTGGGAGAAGCTTCTGTTGTCTCAGGCAATGGGTTGATTCATGGAGTGCACAGTGATATGAGCTCCTTGCTTAGCCCTAGCGGGGAGCCAGTATGGGTGGGGCCAAACTGGGCAGGCCTGCCTGCCTACAAGTCTCCCAGTGGTAGGCACAAGAATCAGTACCAAAGGAGAATCCACTGGGTGGCCACCAAGCACCAGCAGTGTGCCTAGGCATGGAACTGCATGGAATCCTCAACAAAATACTGGCAAATCACATCCAAAATCACCCCCAAAAGATAACACATCATGATCAGCTGGGATTTATCCCAGGGATGCAAGGATTTTTTTTTTTTTTTTTTTGAGACGGAGCTTCACACTGTCACATGGACTGGAGTGCAGTGGCATGATCTCAGCTCACTGTAACCTCTGGCTACCAGGTTCAAGCAATTCTCCTGCCTCAGTCGCCTGAGTAGCTGGGATTACAGGTGCCTGCCACCACGCCTGGCTAATTTTTTGTATTTTTAGTGGAGACAAGGTTTCACTATGTTGTTCAGCTGGTCTTGAACGCCAACCTTGTGATACACTTGCCTTGGCCTCCCAAAATGCTGAGATTACAGGCGTGAGCTACCGCACCCAACCAGTGATGTTTAACATAAACAACTTAAACCAAATTAAGGATAAAAATCATGTGATCATTTCAGTAGATGCAAGATAAGCATTCAATAAAATTCAGCACTACTCCATGATAAAAATCCTCCACAAACTAGGCATAGAAGGAAACATATCTCAACATAATAAAGACCATATATGACAAGCTTACAGCCAACATCACACTTAATGTGGAAAGGTTGAAAGCCTTTCCTCTAACAACTGGGACAAGACAAGGATGTCCACTTTCACCATTCTTATTCAGCGTAGTACTGGAAGTCCTCACCAGAGCAATCAGGCAAGAGAAGAAAAACAAAAGACATCCAAATTGGAAAAGAGAAATTCAAATTATGTCTCTTCATGGGTGATATGATCTTATCTCTAGTAAACTATTCCACCAAAACATTTAGATTTGATAAGCAAATTTAGTAAAGTTTTAGGATACAAAGTTAATGTACAGAAATTAGTAGCATTACTATACATCCATAGTAATCTAGCTGAGGCCCCAATCAAGAATTCAATCCCATTTACAATACCAAAAAAAAAAAAATACATAGGAATATATTTAACCATGGAGGTGAATAATTTTTGTAAAGAGAACTACAAAACACAGAAGAAAGAAATCATAGATGATACAACCAAAGGGAAACACATCCCATGCTGATGGATTGGAAGAATCAGTATTGGTAAAATGACGATATTGCCCAAAGCAACCTATAGATTCAGTGCAATCCCTATGAAATTATGAATATCATTTTTCATAGAATTAGAAAAATGAATCATAAAATTTATATGGAATCAAAAAAGTGCTCAAATAACTAAAGCAATCCTAAGGAAACAGAACAAAGGCTTAGGCATCACATTGCCTGACTTCAAACTATACTATAAGGCTATAGTAACCAAAACAGCATGGTACTGATATGAAAATAAACACAGATCAATGGAACAGAAGAGTTCAGAAATAAAGCTGTATACTTAAAACCAACTGATATTTGACAAAGTCTGCTAAAATATACACTGGGAAAATGACATTGTATTCCATAAATGGTGCTGGGAACAATGGATAGCCATATGTAGAAGGATTCAACTAGACTCATACGTCTCACCAAATACAACAATTAACTCAAAATGAATTAGACCTAAATGGAAGAACCAAAACCATAACAAGTCTAGAATAAAACTTAGAAAAAACTCTTCTGCACATTGGCCTAGACACACAGTTTATAACCAAGTCCTCAAAAGCAAATGCAACAAAACAAAAAATAAACAAAGAGGACTTCAACTAAAAAGCTTTGGTACAGCAAAAGAAGCAATCAACAGAGTAAACAGATATGCTACAGAAAGGGGGGAAATATTTACAAAGTCTGCATCTGAAAAAGACTAAGTTGCAGAATCTATAAGGAATTCAAACAAATTAACAAGAAAAACAACCCTGCTAAAAAGTGGCAAAGGACATGAACAGATATTTTTCAAAAAAAGACATACAAGCAGCCAACAAACATATTAAAAAATTGTCAACATTACTGATCATCAGAAAAATGCAAATTTAAACCACAATGAGATATCATCTTACCTTAGAATGGCTGTTATTAAAAAGTCAAAAACTTGCAGATGTTGGCATGGATGAGGAGAAAAGGGAATACTTAAATGCTCTTGGTCAGAATGTAAATTAGTACAACCTCTATGGAAAACAGTATGGAGATTTCTCAAGGAACTAAAAATAGAGCTATCGTTCAGTCCAGCAATCCTACTTCTAGGTTTCTACCTAAAGGAAAACAAATCACTGTATTAAAATATATATATATATACACTCATACATTTATCACAGCACTACTCTCAATATTAGAGACATGAAATCACCTAAGTCTCAATCAATGGAGGAATGGATGAAGAAAATGTGGTATATATATACACCATGGAATACTACTTAGCCAAAAAAAGGAATGAAACTATGTCTTTTGCAGCAATATGGATAGCTGGAGCTGGAGGCCGTTATCCTAAGGGAAATGACTGAGAAACAGAGAGTAAAAAATGGCATGTTTTCACTTATAAGAAGGAACTAAACAATGGGCACACATAAACATACAGATGAATATAACAGGCACTGGGGACTCCAAACATGGGGAGGGGTCGAGGGGTAAGAGTTGAAAAATTACCTATTGAGTACAATGTTCACTATTTAGGTGACGGGTACACTGAGAGCCCAGACTTCACCACAGGGCAATGTATGCATGTAAGGTACTTGCACCTGTATTTCCTAAATATAAATAAAATTATGTACAGTACATGATGCTTTATAATGATAATAAACATCTATGTTACTGCTTTATGTATTACAAAGCAAAAAGAATTTCAAAAGGGCTTGCTTTAAGGAAGTTAAGTCACTGAATAAACTCTCTGCTTTTCCTTAAAATTATATATATATAAAATATATTGGTATATATATATATACCAATATATACCCTTGTACCCTTGATGGATACACATGCAAAAATCCTCAAAAAATACTAGCAAATTGCATCCAAAAGCACAATAAACATACATAAATGTCATATATAATATATAACATCTTATATATATATAATGTGTTACATATGTTTATATAAAAGCACATATATGTATATAAATGTCTTGTATGAGAGATTGGTTGTCAAAAATAAGCTCATGATTAGACACTTTATATTTTTATAATCAGTCAGATTGTTTAGTATATTCCATAAGTGTGTTACATAATAAAAGAAATAACATTTTTGTTACAAGAAAATACTTATTTCAAAGAGGTTCTCACCAGTTCTTTGATCACTGGATTAGTTATTGCAAGACAATGGGAAGACTAGCAGTTGTGCCTGTTAAAAAACAAAAGTAGCATTATCTACTGCATTTTTGTTGATTTCCACTAGATGGTACTATTGAATTCAAGATTCAACCTACTATGTATTTTAATGCAGAAATTTGATAAATTACAGAAGACATTTGTATTGTGTTACTTTTACCATCTATGTTAATATTTGAAACCATATTCAGACTATGTTTATGCATGTTGGAAGTTTTTAAAAAAAATACAACTTTTGGAAATTTGAAAACTTCTTAAGGATCTGGTACAATATTAGATATATTGTATTGTAATTCATAGACATAATCTTTTATTGTGAAACAGTGTTTTTAAAATAATTTTTGCGTGTGTTTTAAATTCTGATCATCTTCATTTTGTTTTTCAGGCAAAATGTGGATTTCATTTTTAGTTTATGGAAAGAGTAAGAGAAAAATGACATGAAAATATTTTTTTTCCAAATGTTTCTCTCAGGAAAGATAGCCTCTTGAGCAGGTGTGTTTGTGTGTGAAAATAGACCACCTTCGAGTACATATTTTCACTTCAATTTCCATGAGGCATTATAAACAAAAACAAAAATTAAAAAACCACTTTTTCAATTAATGAATGATGAGTACAATATGTAGCTAATTGTCTTGATTATGTTAGTGTGTTATTGCAGAATAATAATGAACTGAACGAATCTGTTTTCCTTTGCTGTATTCCTAACTAAATGCACCCCTGGAAGATATGTTAGGAGTTTTCTAGTCCATCTTCATCATTGTACTAATGAAGAAACTGAGGACTGTGACTGCTTTTTAAACTGTTCTAGAGAAAAAAAGGAAAGATAGGTTCCATCGACTTTGCTGAGTACTCCCTTACTGATTTACAGACCTTTATCAAATACTTGCTTGAAGAGAATATCCAAAAGCAGGGTCAGATCATGATACTCTTCAGGACCGTCCCCAACATTTTTCATTAGAAAGGTACACAGTTAAAAAGTAGCATAAAATGGTGTTGACACTGGAAAATACAAAAGTACCTTGAATTCAATTGTAGGTTGAAAAGCACCAACCGTGGAATCAGGTAGAATGAAGTAATGAATTTCAGCTCTGTCACAATCTGTGTAACGTTGGGCACATTCCTGCACCTCTCTGACATTAAATCTTCTCATCTACAAAATGGAGTTTTAAAAACACCTACCACATGAAATTATAGGATATCCTAAATGGAATAACTTAGTAAGCTCTCAATAAATAGTTCTCCCATTGCCTCATTAAGAAATCATTTTTAAAATGGGAACTATGTTAAAACCCAATTTAAGGCATAGATCAGCGATGTTCGATGGCATGAATCTATTTTGGGACTAAATTGTGTTCTAACCCTCCAAATGATCAATTCTAAGTAATTCCTTGGTTGTAGATTTGTCAAGCCCGTTTAGCTGATTGCACAGACATGGCCAGAGTCAAGATGACAGGAACCCACAGACTATAGAAATCAACAATAATATGTAGAAAAATAACGGGCAACAAAAATGCACTATTTTTAGAGATTGTACAACTGCTCTAGAGTGAAGTTATCTTGATAGGACTCAGCATAGTGCAACAGAACAGAATTACACAGGGCACCACTTTCCATTACACCCCATTATTCATCTGTTTTCGAGGACTTATGCTAACATTGTTCTGTTACAGATGTAAACATTGATGTATTCTGAAACTGTTAACTGTGAGCATTTATATGCTTGCATTGCTTTCTCTTCATTTCTCTTGTATTCCAGCAGATGTCAGTCATTCCCTTTAAATAATCTCCATTTAGTCTCACCTGCCTATGACCAGCTGAAGGGAAATCACCTTTAGTTATGTCAAAGTGACATGTTTGTTGAACTGTAACAATAATAATGCTCCCTATTAACCTATCAGGGACTTGAGCCATTTTGCATTCAAACAATGATGAATTTTTATTTTCTCATTTAATTATTAAAAAAATCTCCATCTCAGTTTCCAAAATGTGTAACTAGAAAATAAATGAGAAACCAGAGAAGACATGCAGAGAATTTAAATTTGCAGTTGTGGTAAAATAATCTGCACTTGCATATGAGAAGACAAATCACTCTTTGATGTCAATGTAAGGTTATGATTTTACTGATAGTTTAGAATTTAAAAATGTCATATAGTGTGGTATATATTCATGCAGATGCACATGAAACAATGTGCTTTTTAATCATTCCTGCTACAATCACAAACAATCATTATATCTAGCCATTGATCCTAGCGCAGGGCTTGTCAGGTAAGGGCAGATTTTATAAAACCTGGGTAAAACAAGCTTACTTTTCATAAATTGAGTTTTTTTTTTTTCTAAAAGTGAGAGAATACCTTTTTAAAGAAAATATAGTAAATGCAAAAGTCAAAGAATCCTTAGATGTTTCTCAAACTATCTTTGTGTTTGAAATCTACTTTCTCCTTTTAATAGGAATTAATGATTTATCCTCAAAGAGTATGTTCCTTAAAAGGGAACAGTATTACCAGTTTTTCTCAACAAATCTCAGATTCACTGTGGGAAAACTGATGATGTCTCTTCATTTCTGTTTTGTGATTCTCATATTTCAAATCAGTTCATTGAAACAGTTTGACTGAGTGCTGTGTTTTAGTATAGGAATTTCTGCTCATATCTGGTGGCTCTTGCTGAAGGAGGGACACAGAGCTAGATTGCTTGTCAGGGATCCCACCTTAACCTGCTTCTGCCCCTTAGATAGAACCTCATTGTCTACAGGCCATTTGCAACCAGGTGAAATAAAAATTACCGTGTTTCTCTTTATTTTATTTATTGAAGATTTTTTGACTTCTTATATAATCTACATACCTTTTAAATACAAAAGCTAGTTTTGAGGAATGTATATTAAACAATAGTTATTTGTCAGGACTAAAGATATCATACTAGAGAAAAGCTAGGAAAAGAAGAAACACAGTTTCATACTAAACAACTATTTAATAACTTTAAGAAAAAGAGTACAGTTTAATATTTGAGAAGGGAAATATGCTATCATTTTGTAAAGCTTGTATGCAGAAAACTCTTAGTTTTCTAACCTAATGGTAGTTTCTATACTAGATTTAAAACTTTTTATACTAGGCCTTTTCCTCAAAAACTAATGTAAAACCTTAAATGTTACATTATCAATGCATATATAGGAATGCATATATAGGAATTTACAAAGTAAAAGAAGAGAGCAATACTCATGTCTGTCATTGGTTCACACACTGTACCCTTTAGAAGTGACTGAGAGTGTGGTAGCTCACTCCTGTAATCCCAACACTTTGGGAAGCTGAGGCAGGCGGATCACCTGAGGTCAGGAGTTCCAGACCAGCCTGGCCAACACGGCAAAACCCCCTCTCTACCAAAAATACAAAAATTAGTCAGGTGTTTTGGCAGACACCTGTAATCCCAGCTACTCGGGAGGCTGAGGCAGGGGAATTGCTTGAACCCAGGAGGCAGAAGTTTCAGTGAGTGGAGATCGCACCACTGCACTCCAGTCTGGGCGACAGAACAAGACTCCATCTCAAAAAAAAAAAAAAAGAAAAAAAAAGAAGTGACTGAGTACTCAGTTATCCAGCTTTTAGGGCAAAGTGATCAAATGATAATAGAAAGGAAGAGACAAGATAAGGATTTTACAAATATAAATAGTAATGATGATCCAGGGACATGATGGAAATCGCAGGATGAAGCAGAGAAGGGAGCTCTGTGTGTTCCCTGGGTGGAGATTGTACTAATGAGCTGCTCACATTTGAGAAACACAGATTGATGAGCTTCTCTGGCAATTGCTATGCAGCAATATTCCCATAAGAAGTCACAGTAGTTATCACAGTATCAGAGCACCATAAAATAAACACATTGCTTTTTCCATAAACTTGAATATTTCATGTTAGAGATGAGTACAATGGAGGCAAATGAATCCTCTCCTTCCCATTTTCTCACATCCCTACTTTTAAAGATTGTCAGGTATTCAATCATTGTCATAGTTGTGTGAGACTTTAGGTCCCTATAGTTTATCATTTTCTAGTAATGTTTTTGAAATGCAATAATTTAAAGATCTCTCAACTCTTGGATTTACATTACAAATGCTGGTGACACAAAAATTTCATTCAAATTA
The DNA here is from genome assembly GCF_000951045.1 of Mandrillus leucophaeus. Taxonomy (NCBI): domain Eukaryota; kingdom Metazoa; phylum Chordata; class Mammalia; order Primates; family Cercopithecidae; genus Mandrillus; species Mandrillus leucophaeus. The sequence goes on along the minus strand of NW_012105065.1, from coordinate 300,944 downwards.
GTCTAGACCGTGAAGTGTGGACTTTTTGCATATTATATTATAAATTTGAAATTGAAACACTGTCCTGGTCTTTGTTTAAGGAATTTAAAACTAGTTTTTAAATATTATAAGTTTTTCTCTTGCAAACGTTTTACAACTGTAGTTTATAGTTCTGAGGACTGAAAGTGTAGGAGATTTGCTTAAAACAAGAATGGAGATCAGAACTAGGGTGTCTACTGTATTCAACATTTTTCAAAATTCGCTCTGCCATCTGTCAAGAGCTGAGCTGAGCTGGAGAGAGCTGAGATACCCGTGGTTGGAGTGGTCAATTAAGACAACAAGCCAAAGTGAAAGTAACAGCCAAGCCTTTAATGACTTTCTAAGGTAGTAGAATAGGCAAGAGAAAAAAGCTTAACCCTTTTCATGTTCCTTTTTTCTCCACAGAATGGCACTGGGTGAAGGTCCAATGTATCAGTGCACACTGGGGAGCGGGGCGGGGAATTATCTCACCACCTACGGGAGCCTGAACAAAAGGCTCTGACCATTTTATGGACCCAGGGGTGGGGATTGGGGTGAGCTGGAGAGGGGAGGACTAGGTGTGGGAAACAGTGAATACTGAGTCAGAGTGAAAAAAGAGTCTTCAAGTGTCCTCCCCAGTGAGGAGACCTCCGCAGAATGCCCCGATGATGAGACCTCCTCTCTCTGAATGCAGGGAGGGCTGGAGATGCAGATATGCATAAGCGCATGGTGCTGAGGATGGAGTGGCTGAGTCCTTGACTGCAGCTCCCTTCAGAGATTGCAGTTTCCTGGTTGCACACAGTCTGGTGTGGGGAGGACAACTTTTCCCTGTGAAGCCTGCCAGGTAAATCCTTCGCAATTGTCTGTGGTCGGGCTTGAAAGATCATTATACGCTTTTGGCTAGGAGCTGGACTCCTCATCACTGTCTCATTTCAGGCCTCCATCACCTCATTTTGGGATTATTAGAGGTGCTTTTATCCATGCTCTCCACTTCTCTGAAGTTTTTTTTTCCAGCATGATCCATCATACTCTTGATTGCCAGATTGCTTGCTTCTAAATCACTAGATCACTAAATCACTAAATCGTTCCTCTACTGTGGAATCTAGTATGTATTATTTTTATATCAAACTCAAACCACTCAGGTGAGCATGCAAGGCCTTTGTTTGATGGGCTTCAGTTTATTTATCCATATTTTACTGCTTCTCACAAAGCTTTCTCGGATTTTTCTCAGCCGATGATGCTCTATCAGCTTGTCCAACCCAAGACCCATGGCCACATGCGGCCTAGGGTGGCTTTGAATGCGGCTCAACACAAATTTGTTAACTTTCTTAAAACATTATGAGATTTTTTTGCTGTTTTGTTTTTTAGATCATCAGCTATCGTTAGTGTGTTTTATGTTGGCCCAAGACAATTTTTCTTCTTCCAATGTGTTACACAGAAGCCAAAAGATTGGACACCCCTGCTCTATGTCTTTTGTACATGACAGTTCCTTCTCAGCTCTAGCCTTTCATACTGTTCTTAGAACATCTTTGACTGTCATCTCTCGCTATCAACCTATTCTTTTTCTTTTCAAACTCAGCTAAAGACCTGGTCTCTGTGCAGCCACTGCCCTGCCCCTCACACTCATTCTTTTTGCTGTTGTTCTTGCTGGTTCATGAATTCTTCAGCCCCTATTTCATTGATTTTGTCTATCACATTACTAAAATATAAATACTTGTTCAACATACAACTTCGAATTCTTCTCTAGTTATTTATTTTTTCTTGAAAAAAGGGTTCAATGGTGTGCCCATCTAATTTTTAGGTATTGCATCCTTCTTCATCAGGTATTATATTCTGTGTTTCCTAGGTGTCAGGCAGAATACTTGGTATTTTCATTTATGTCATATAATTTAATTTTCATAAAGCCTCATGAATCATGCAATATTTATCATGACGTATACAAGACAAAAATTAATCTCAGAAAGTTGGAGTAATTTTGTCATGCATAAAAAAACAGTACATTGGCAGTCGTGAGATCTTTCTTGTGCCAATGTCCATGCTTATTTCTTCTACAAGATGCTGCCATTATACTGGAAACACAATAGTGACAGGATCAATGAATGAGATTCAATGCTAGTTTATGTTTATATACTCTCTACCTCAAGAAAAAAGGTAGCTATACAGCATCATTAGTAAAGTTATTAACTCTAAGTTTTTGTTGGTAAACAAATTGATATTGGGTGAAGGTGTTATTAGCATTAAAGGCAGGGAGTCAGAGACACAGGTCTTTTATTTGGAATCTTGAGATTTCATCTAAGAAATCCTGCCCTTTTGGTGTGACCTGGTTGAGATGCCACAACCCTTGAGTGTTGGCCTCCTCACTTGGCAGATGAGATGATCAGATTGCTGATTTCTGAAGTCCATGTTGGCGATGGTGGAGGCTAGATTCTATACCTTTTTTTAATTACTGCACTCCGGATTTGTTTTATACAATGTACTCAATTCTTCCTCCCCAATATAAACTGTATATAGTTACTTCCCATCATGATGTCGTCCTTCTGTTAGAGATAACTAGAATATGACACTTTTTCTCTGTTTTCCGTCATATGGTTTAGAGTGCCATGTCTTTGCTTCTGAATTTCTTTTAAAAGGTGACATTACAGTATTAGTATCTTTATTAAAAAAAAATCTAACCTGAGCATCATTATTTATTGGTCATTCTTAAAGTCATAGTTGTCATAATTTATGGAGTCAAATAAACAAATTTCCATCTCTTCAGGTCCTGGACATATTTTTAAATATATTAATGCTATTATTACCATTGTTATTTAAAATGTGTTAAAATGTTATCTTCATAGCAGATATCATACACAAATACTCAGGAACATACTTCATTAGAGGTAGAAATTAGAACAAAGTTATAGCCCTCTTTCCCCAGCCCAACAAGAAGGGGAAAGAGAAACAGAATGTACTAATTATGTTATGATGCAAGTAATACAATTCTGTCCTAGAATGTGAGTTGTGTATGAACTTCAAAGTATGCACTAGTGAAAGTTAAGGCCAAATTAGTAAATTCATTTTAGTATATTTCCCACTATTTGTTGAGTGTATGTTTTAAAACATTGATTTTTTTCCGTGACTGTTTTTTAGTCCTGAGAAAGGGAAATGATGCAGGAGGACATGGTGAGAAAAGTTAAAGGAAACAATGGGCTGAGTCACAGTGCGAGGCTCTGTTTCACAGATTCCCATGTACAGCAAAAATGCTTGTAGAGGGAGTTGAGAGGGAAAGAAGTCCAAGCTGTTTTCAAAAATATTATAGTAGCCAAGAAGAACGTTTGAATTTTAAAAAGCAAAATGAATGTCCACGTCATTACATACTGCCCCATTTCCTTGAATTATGGCCGTGTGAAATTGATTTCTGTGTAGATTGGATTCACTGGCAGTTTCCTTTCCTACAAAGTCCCACAGTTCCCTTTCCTTTCCTTTCCTTAAAAAGCAAAGGTACCCCTTGGATTTATTATAACTCACAATGTCCATCCTAGTAACGGGAACCAGTCTGACATGGTGTTTGATTTGCTGAACTTAGGTGGGCTTCTGAGACCTCCCCACTTTCTTCTCTGACGTACACATTTCTGATAAGAGAGGCAGGCACTGCTTTAAAACAATGTAGCCTGAGTTTACACTGGCAGGTGGCTTTTCCTCACTGGTTTGGAAACACAGCTGCACATTCTGTTTACGAGGGTTTTCCACCATCAAGTCTCTGAAATTTTAATCTGGCTAACAAGCATTTCTACTGATGATAAAGTGAAAACTTCCCTCTGCTATAAATGAAAAGAGGCTTTCTTCTTGGGAATCTAGATTTTGACAAACTTATTTCTTTTTTTTCTATTGCTAACCTTCTCTCCTTTTTGCTATGGATCTTGTTAGGAAAAATCATAACATTGGGGATATTTATTTTCTAATAAATATGGTAACCGTCATGCAAAAATGTAGAGTTTTAAAATAAACCTCCTCCCAGTCATGTGTTGGTGATTACGGCGACTTACAAGCAAGGCTGCCTATCCACATTGGTTAAATCTACCATCAAGAAGGAAACAGATGTAACCAGGCATTTTCTTATTAATGTGTCAATGCTTTCTTACTAAACTTCTTAATTCTTTCTAGGAAAAGAGAGAAATGACTGTGGTTTTAACCAGTAAATATATTATTGTTTGCAAACCTGCCGCTAACCTTAGCAGGATCTGGAGCAAAAGTACAAATGTAAATCCCATAATATTTGCCTAAATATCTAGCAATTATAAATCAAGCTAACAAAGTTTGAAAAATCGTTCCTATTTTCCTATCTTAACACACTTCTTTTCATGACGACTTGGAAGTATAGGTTTGAATTCAAACTTCCTGGACCATTCATTCCAAGTCCTGAGTTGGGATGTGCTGGTAGGCTTGGAGCTGACCTCAGGCATATGACTTGACATTTTCCTTTCCCACCCTCAGTTCTGCCCCTTGCCGTGAGAGGCCCCACATGCACAGGTGTGGACGCCCAGCCTGGATGCATTTCTTTCTTTCTTTCTTTTTTTTTTTGAGGTGGAGTCCGCTCCATCACCCAGGCTGGAGTGCAATGGCATGATCTTGGCTCACCACAGCCTCTGCCTCCTGGGTTCAAGCGATTCTCTTGCTTCACCCTCCTGAGTAGCTGGGATTATGGGCATGTGCCGCCACTCCTGGCTAATTTTGTATTTTTAGTAGAGAAGGGGTTTCTCCATGTTGGTCAGGCTGCTCTTGAACTCTTGACCTCAGGTAATCCAGCTGCCTTGACCTCCCAAAGTGCTGGAATTACAGATGTGAGCCATCGTGCCTGGCCACCTGGATGCATTTCTAAGCTCCATCCATCCCTCCCTCATTCAACAAACAGCGGCTGCTTGGCAACCCCTAGGGCCTAAGATTACAGACACCTAGGCACACTCACGCTTGTGAGGAAGAGTCTAAAACAATCCTGGAAACAGGCTTAGAGCTATGTGGGTAAGGAGTTGGGGGACTGGTATATCTATAGCAAAGTCTTGAAGGGTTAGTGTGGGCTCCATGGGGGGAGGGGATAATATCTCCTTGGTCATATGAGCTCCTCAGTTCTTGTGAAGACATGGCCAAGGAAACACAGAGCCCAGGACAGGGTACTGGTTTCTTGAATCCTTATTAATTGAATCACAGTCTGTGTTGAGAATAGTTGGCAATACACAAAAACAAAGCAACAGTCATAAGGTAAGGGTGCTGTTTAAATTTACTTTTAATTTGGGAATCTAAATGAAATAGACATAATAGATGGCTACACAAACGATGTAATTTAGGGGCAAGATATCTTGTCCCAGATATCAATTCCATCTGCAGGCCACATTCAGCTTTCAAATTAAGTACTGCTTTTGAGGCTCTGGCACACAAAGTAGAGAATTTTCTTTAGATATTGCCTCTATATCCTTACTAACAATCCTTCCTCAACACACAATTATGGGGCATGTGTATTGTGCCAGGCATCATGCTGGGGGCTGGGCAGTTCACCAAAGGGATAAAAGAGAACAGATCTCATTCTCAAGGTGTTCCGTATTTTAGGACATAATCTCATGGCTTATGGTAAGTGCTAATAAAGAAACATTTAAGACACTTTGGTATCTGAAAGAATTGAACAAATTTCTGGATGCAGGATAATGCAATGGTTAGATGGATGGGCTTTGCATTCAGAGATCTGTTTAATTCCCAATTCTACCACTTACTAGTTTAAGTTACTTAGTCATAAGCCTTAATTTATTTTATCTGGGAAGCAGACTGTATTGAGAAAACACATATATTAGTGTAGTCCTTACTATGTGCAAGCACTTTGGATGTAATGACAATAACATTATGAGGAACTATTATCAGCTCCATTGTACAGAGGGAACTGAAAGCACAGGGAGATTACTTAAGGTACCGAAGGTACCTTATTCATAGGGAATAATAGAACTAAGATGACAACCCAGGTAGTTTGACTCCAGCATCTCTAATTTTAACCACTATTCTTTACTTCCTTCTAAGAAAAAAGTACATTTCCTGACACATAGTAAGAGCACATTACACCAGTATTATAACTGTTGTTAGTGACTATACCTTGACAAAGGCAAGGCAAGCAGGTAAGGAAAGGTTTCACATCAGCAGTAATGGGTAGGTTGAGCTTGAAGGAGGCATGGGAAGACCAAGCCATTTCAGAGAGAAGAAGCTATATACAAAGGTCAGAAGAGAAGGTGATATTGACGGAAGACTGGGACTAGAGTGGATATTAGGGAGTTGTGGCAAATGGGGCCAAATCATATATATATACACACCAAACTAAGGAATTTGGTTTTTATTGGGTAAAGGATGGAGGAGTGGGTAGATGGCCAAATTTTAACCAGGAGAATATTGTTAGGTGACTTTCTACTAATCTGATAATTTGTCAATAATAACAGAAGATAACTTTAATGATCTGCAACTCATGAATATAGGAACCAGTTACTTCTAAAGACTGAGAGTGCTGTTTGCAGTCTAGAAACCAACCTTCCACTTGTAGGGAAACAAAAAAAGGCTTCAGCTGATAGGCTGATTGCATCTTTGATCAAGTAACTATAAAGAAAATGCACCGGGCATTTGCTGCTATAGTATTATCTCCTTTGTGCAAAGTTTCTTTGCTTTGGAACCCCCAAATTCAGATATTAGCACAAGGATGAACTACTGTGTTTGTATCTGTTTGGACTTTTATCTTTTCCCATTTTGAAATATATTAAAAATAAATTCCATATAATATTTAAATGGACTTGCTGTAGATGCAAGTTCTTAAGAATGCAATTCTTGATATAACATCGTCAAATATTTTTCTTTCTTTTTTTTTATTATTATACTTTAAGTTCTAGGGGATCGTCAAATATTTTTGAGGGTACTATAAGTGCAAGTTAGTGTACTAAGTATTGAAGGGGGAAGATATAAAGATAAAAGGCTAAGTTAATTAGCCATGTCATGTAATTATGCAATTTTTACAATTCAAATGAGTTCTCTGTACTCTGTCCTTATTTTCTGCTTAGCTCAGACTCATTCTTATTTTAATAATCCTGAAAAATAACTTCCCAGTCTTTCCAAGTATCTATTACCTCTGCCCTCTCCCATGTCTAATGTAAAGCTAAATTGTTTGTTTAACAATTGTGACTGAACTCAATGGATTTGTATAACTGTGTAAAGCTGGTCCAACTATTTCCCTAAGGGCATGTATCACAACATGAACTTTTTGGCAGAGTCTGTGTAGTGCTACTGTTTCTAAAGACCGTGTTTTGATTTTTAGCATACTCTAGTTCATAAGTCTTGGTATATTATAGAATGAGTTTTTAAAATTCTGACATGTTAAATTTCTCACTGAGAGGTTCCAAATTAGAATTCTAAATTTATGTGCTTCAAATAGTAAACATATGTAACTCTAATATGTATGAACACTATGTGTTTGCATGTGTGACAATAATAGTGAGAGAAAAATATTGGGGAGAAAAATTTGGAGAGAAAACTATTGGTTCAGCGATTTTGACCGAACTGGCTTATAAAACCAATTCACTCCCTCTCCCACCAAAGAATGAGTAAGTTTTTGAGACTCAGTTCTTGTCTCTCATCTTCTTTGACACTTCCCCTGAATGCTTATCTTATGGTCCTACTGTTTTATATTCAGTCAGTAAACAGCAATGACTGATTATTCTTAATAAAGTCCATTATTTCTTTGACTGAATTAATTTTATCTGCTATTATAGTGTGCATAGTTACAGTATATTTGTGTATTTTATACTCTAAAGACAATGAAAGCCCTATGATAAGCATCCTACACGTCTACGTCCTGGTATAGGGGTACCCAATCCTTGGGCCAGGGACCAGTCCACGGCCTGTCAGGAACTGGGCCTCAGAGCAGGAGGTGAGTGGCAGGTGAGCGAGGGAAGTTCAACTGTATTTACACCTGCTCTCCACTGCTTGCATTCCCGCCTGAGCTCCATCTCCTGTCAGATCGGCACTGGCATTAGATTCTCATAAGCATGCCATGCACACCCTCCTGTGACCTGTGCATGTAAAGGATCTAGGTTGCATTCTCCTTATGAGAATCTAATGCCTGATGATCTGTCATTGTCTCCCATCACCCCCATATGGGACCATCTAGTTGCTGGAAAACAAACCCAGGCCTCCTACTGATTGTACGTTATGGTGAGCTGCATAATTATTTCGTTATATATTAGAATGTAATAATAATATAAATAAAGTGCACAATAAATGTAATGTGCTTGAATCATCTTGAAACCATCCCCCACCACTGGTCTACGGAAAAATTGTCTTCCATGAAACTGGCCCCTGGTGTCAAAAAGGTTGGGGACCACTGTTCTGGTATACCTTACAGTCAAATAATACTCTTCTGGGCTGGTTAAACTTAAAGAGAAGTGTAGTTTTTGATGAAGAAGAAAGACATTTCATTTAGCTAAATAATATGATGAAACGTACATTTGATCACACAAAAGATTATGGCTCATTCAAGAGTTACTTGTGTGCATATTTGAAATAATGGGTTACAATTTTTAGATTAAATAAAGAATGGAGACCAGAGATTGATCTCCTGAGAGAACAGGAAAGCATTAAAGAGCTTAAGGTCAGGAGAGATTCAAGAGCAATTTTGGTGGGAATAAGGGGTGCCAGAATTAGAAGGAGATGAGGTTCTTTGTAAAGTATGTGATTTCAGAATATGGTGTTTTAGAAGGAGATGCTGAAGATGACATGTTATCCTATGTGACATCTGAGTGGCATGGATATGATGGGAACCAATGTAGAGGAATGTGGCACTGAGATCTGCCTGGACTATGCACACGAACGTAGAAGTCACTGAGAAGAATCCCAAGAAAGGAAAAACAAAAATACATCAGGGTCTTAGCCCACAGGAAATCTAGTAGAGCTTCAGTGAAGGCATATTGATCCAACGTCTTGAAACAAGTCTGAAAATGGGATACAGTACAAGGAAAAGCACTGAGAGTTTGGAGGATGTGGGTGAATTTGTAACTTCTTTCTGAGAGAATTTGAAAAGGAGAGAAGGGTCAATAGGAAAAAGTTGTGTTTTACACAACTGAATTGGTAAAGAGTATGTGTTTTTTGTTTGTTTGTTTGTTTTGTTTTTTGTTTGCGACCGAGTCTCACTCTGTTGCCCAGGCTGGAGTGCAGTGGTGCAATCTTGTCTTACTGCAACCTCCGCCTCCAGGGTTGGAGATTCTCCTGCCTCAGCCTCCCTAGTAGCTGGGAGGACCCGCGCCACCACACCCAGCTAATTTTTGTATTTTTAGTAGAGACAAGGTTTCACCATATTGGCCAGGATGGTCTCAAATTCCTGTCCTCATGTTCTGCCCACCTTGGCCTCCCAAAGTGCTGGGATTACAGGCGTGAGCCACTGTGCCTGCTTGGGTATGTGTTTTAATAGATGAAAGTTTGGAAAATGAAAGATTTGGCCGGGCATGGTGGCTTATGACTGTAATCCCAGCATTTTGGGAGGCCAAGGCAGGCAGATCACCTGAGGTCAGGAGTTCGAGACCAGCCTGGCCAACATGGCAAAACCATGTCTCTACTAAAAATACAAAAATTAGCCAGGTGTGGTGGCGGGCACCTGTAATCCCAGCAACTTGGGAGGCTGAGGCAGAATAATCAGTTCAACCTGGGAGGCGGAGGTTGCAGTGAGCCAAGATCGCTCACTGGGTGACAGATTCAGACCCTGTCTCAAAAGAAAAAAAAGAAAAAGAAAAACGGGAAATGAAGAAAATGAAGGATTTTTCCTTGATAGTTTAACAAGGTTAAGGAAAGTAGAGAAGAAATGGCTAAAAGATAGAAGCAGGTCAGGTAGAAGTGGCTTAAGGAAGAATTGAATTGGCTTTCAATGAAAGCCGTAAGTTTTTACATTGGTTGGTGAGTGACTCAAGACCCAGGAGTGAGGAAAAAAGAAAACGATGAGGGGTAAAGTGGAGGAACGCTGTAACCATAGGGAAGTGGCTGGGTGAAGAATCAACCTATACATCATTTCAGTTGGGAGAAGTCTTGCTGGAGAAACACAGAACACATTAGTCTTTCTTGCCATGAGGTCTCATACCAAAACAAAGAGCTAACATTGCAGAGATACTACATACCTGATATTGTGCTAGTTCTTTGCATTCAGTATTTTATTAAATCCTCTTCAGAAACATTATTATCCATATTATTAAGATGAGGGCTCTGTTTCTTAAAAGTGAAGTGATTTGCCCAAAATTACAAGTAGTAAGGTCTGGAATTTGTACATAGGTTGGTCTCATTCCAGAGTCCCAACACTATATCACTATAGTACGTATGCTGTCACTTCCAAGATGGCATTAATGGGAATAAATATCATCACGTCACTCTGCTCCTTACAATCCTTTATTAGATTTCTATTGCCTGTTGGATACAATTCAACTTGTTCTTGTTACGTAATGCCCATAAGGGTTGGGACTTGCCTATCTGCAAGATTCATTTCTATAGCTCCACCTTCCCATCGAACCTCAGCTACGCAATCTACCTGCTGTTGAAAGTGCCAAAGGGCCTCCTTGCCTGTGTACACTATGTCTTCCTTTCTCTTCTGCAATATTTCTCTCCCTACATCTTGCCCTTTTCCCAGCCACTCCCTCTCCCACCAAACAGTGAGTGAGTTTTTTTGAGACTTGGTTCCATTCTTTCACCTTCTTTGACACATTCCCTGAAAGCTTATCTAACAGTACTACTGCTTTGTATTCATTCATTCAACAAATATTTATCAGATTCCTACTGAGGACATAATAGTGAATGACAAAAGAACTTTGATCATGCAAATCTTGCATGTGGTGAACTCAAGGTAAAATATTATCTATAATCTAACAGGATTTCCTGTAGAATTGAGCATGGTAATAGGACACAAAGCTGTGATGTAGGGTTGGGAATGGGACAAGAAGAAGGGAGCTATTTTAAATAGGAAGGTCAAAAAACTTTTCTCCAATGAGATCACATCGATTAAAGACCTTTAGTGAAGAGGGGAAGTGAGCTATGAGGAGACCTGGGAAGAGAATATTCCAGACAAATGAGAACAGAAAAATCAAAAGCCCCGAGGAGGAAACAAGTTTGATATATTGGAAGAAAGGAAGAAGATCCATGCTGCCAAGAAGAGGGGTGGGAAAGATACGCCGAGGCCAGGTCCTGTGGGACTGTAGATCTCAACCCCAGCTGCATGTCTAAATTACCCAGGGAGCTTAAGAAACCACTGATGCTGAGACAGACCCCACCTAAGCAATACAGGTTTAACTGAAGGGGTCTTTGCCAGGCAATTTTTAAAACATTTCTCAGTAAGAAATATTTCTGCTATTGAAAGACACCATCAGGGGGTTCCTTCTTCAGGTTTCAGGATACTTTACAAAGAAGGAATAAGTAAGAGGAAATTTCTCTACTTTTTATGAAGCTCTTCTGGGTTCTCAATTGTGAATTTTATTTTCAACTTCACAACTATCACATGAATACATTCTCACTGTTAAAAAAATCAGAAAAAAAATAGATAAATCCAAAGGCCTCCTTAACTATCTGTAATCCTTCACACAGCTAACAATGGTTATTGGCTGGACATTTAACGTTTTTGTCACTTTTTATGCGACACACGTGTTTATTCTGCTGCAACTTGCTTTAAGAAAAGCTGCTAATAGTGCTGGTACACTTCAGAAATAAGAATTTCAGGGGCACAGAAGATGGTCATTTAAAATTTTAATAGATATTGTCAAGCCACCTTCAATTGATTTTACCAAATTATGTTCCTGTCAGCATTGTAAGTTAATACTAGTTTCCCCACACCCTAGTAGATACTTGATTTTATTGCATCTGAAAATGTGTCACTATGATACATAAAATAGTACTCAATTTTATTACTGGTTAATTTTCACTTGCCCAACATTCAGAATATGTCCTCTTCTGTGAATTGCCCATTTACATACTTTGCCCTCTTATGTTTATCTTTTTTGTTGTTTTATTTGTACCGTTTCGTTACATATTCTAAATTTAATCTTTAGCGGTTACATACATTGCAAATATTTTCTTCCAGTCCATCGTTTGCCCTTTAACTTATGGAGATTTTTGTCATACAAGATCAGTTATAGTGTCACATTGAGGGCAAGTCCTGAGCTCAGGTAGAGACAGGTACAGAGAGCTGTCTGTGGGGGTCTGGATTGCAGTGTTAGGCAAAGTACGTATCAGGAAAAGTAGATACAATCGAATTATAATTTGTAAAGTAAAATTTGTTCCTTGTTCCATAAAGATTAAGCCTCTCAAATTTTTGAAAAATCCTTGGCATCTGCGTATATTAGAGCACGCCTCAAAGACGAGGAAATTCACCTGTGACTTAGGTGACTATAGAAGATTTTAAAAGGTTTAACACTTCCTAAATGATATCATAAAAGAAGATGTAAATGATGAATGCTGAGTATTTACCCAGATTTGTTGAACTGGATTATGAGAATCAGAAATTATTTTCATCCTGTGCTTCAGAGAGTCTTAATTCTGTAAAAATACCATTTTCATCACTGGGAGACTTCCAACTACGATGCCTTTGTAAAGCCAAACAGATTGCAAAGTGGTAAAGTTCTACAAACAGTTAAAATACTGTTAAGTGTTATGAAACAAAAGTTCTGAATTCAAGAAGCTGTGAAATACTATATTCAAAGCTGTAGCCTGTGACATCCAACTGGGGAGGTGACTTAAAATAGTGTGGTTAGGAAAGGTAGCTGCAATGTTAACTAATGTGTTTTTTTGTTTACAGTATTTTATTCCTCCATTTAGCCCTTTCCCATTGAATACATTGAGTACAGTGAAAGTATAAACAACAGGATTAAATTATTGGCTTTTATGCTTCAGAAGTCTGCCTCTCAGGGACTGAAATAACAGGTTTGGGAGAATCTAATAAGGAAAAGTAAAATTCACGAAACATCTCCTCCCATCCCAGACTAGAAAGACTCCTCTAAGTTTGACAGGAGGAGAGCAGGAAGGAATGTAATGAAAGGATTGTCAGTGGGCTTTGAAATGAGCCTAGTGAACCTGGAGGGATTGTGCAGAACAGAGTGACAACTAGGATCCTCCTGCCTCCACCACAAGCATCAGCCATTGTCAGGGCCCCAGGGCAGCCTAGAAGCCCAGGCAAGTCCCAGAGGCCCTGCTGCCTGCTGGCTGAGCACCGCCCCACACCCTGGCATGCTGTGGTGAAAGGACAGCACTATGAAAAGAGGCCATAATCCTACCTACATGGCAATAACCCCTGCTAACATCTTTGTGTTTTGTATCCACCTATCATTCCATCTTGGCAGCACACACAGATTTCAATAGTATATAAGAAAATGGGTGAAATATTGCCATAGCTCTGTTAGGAGGTAAATTTATCACAAGCGTTCATAAATATGAACAAAAATAATTAAGCTAAACACTCAAATCAAATATTTTAAAGAAACAAACAAAAAAGAGCAAATCTGAGGAAAGCAAGGGGAAGAAAACATTAAAGAACGAAACAGAAACAAAAAATTAAAAAGATTTTTCAGAGCAGAATTTATAAGTCAATCCAGATCAGTATCTTTGAAAATGCCCATCAAGGATATCTAAGTAAGAAGGAAGTTCTTGAAAAAGTAAATAAGAAATATCTAAAAAGAAACAAAAAGGATAAAACCTGAAATTTAAAAAAAGGAAAATAACGGTAACATAAAGTTGAAGGTAATACATTTGAAAATCTTGATTCAACAGTTAATTATAGAGAAAAAACAAATTATCATGATTGACTAAAGACAAAGGAAAAATTTAAGTAAAATGATAATCATTAAAGAAACTGGAAAATTTAGGAAGGGAAAATGCACTTAAAATGGCTCCATGGCTAGTGTATTTAAGCTAAATTATTTCCAAATTTAAGGAAAAAACAACTTCCATACTACACTGTATAATATTCACTTTAAAGTCTATTACTTTCATGTCTACTTTCTCTATTCCTATATCATGTGAAAACTGAAGGTAGAGATTTTGTTGTTTAAATATTACATAAATATCTAGTTTTAATTGTATTTGATGATCAAGTCTGGGTTAGCTCTAAATTTGAGACTTTATTTACTCATTGTTTTGTGATGTAATATAATGTCTCTAATAACATTAGTGAAAGCACCCACTGGCACTAACAAAGCTTTTTTTTTTGAGATGGAGTCTTGCTCTGTTGCCCAGCCTGGAGTGCAGTGATGTGATCTTGGCTCACTGCAACCTCCACCTCCTGGGTTCAAGCCATTCTCTGCCTCAGCCTCCTGAGCAGCTGGGATTACAGGAGCCCACCACTACGCCTGGCTAATTTTTGTATTTTTAGTACAGACGGGGTTTCACCATCTCGCTCAAACTGGTCTTGAACTCCCAACTTTGTGATCCACCCGCCTCGGCCTCCCAAAGTACTGGGATTACAGGTGTGAGCCACCGCGCCCGGACACTAACAAATCTTTTTATTGGAAAAACAGATAGAGCTACTCTTCTTTTCCTCATTGTAAATTCCAAGTCCATTTTTGTTCCTTCTCTTTCAAAACTACAGTTCCTTTGACATTAATGTACTTAATCTTTAGCATCTACTATCTTGCTACCTTCCAGATGTGCCTCTTCTTGTAAACAGGCTTGTCTTTTAAAGAAATTAAGAAGGAAAAATAATGTTTTATATTTGCTTGCTTATTTACCATTTCATGTGATATTTATTCCTTTATCATCTAGACCCAAATTTCCATCTGGTACCATCTCCCCTCAGCCTGAAAAACATCTTTTGACATACCTTGTAGTGCAAGTAGGCTGGCAACAAATTCTCTTGACTTTTGTTTATTTGTAAATGCATTTTATTTCACCATGGATATGAAGGTAGTTTTGCTTTGCTCTCAGTTCTGTGGGACCACCAAGTTCTTTTTCCTCTTGAATCTGTGCATTATGATTGGAAATTGTCCCCAGGCAAATAGTAGAGGTAATTGTGGGGCCTATCTGATGGATTTCCCTTCTCTCGGAAATTTCAGTTTTGCATGCCTCTTGTTCAGTGACTGAACATAGTTGCCTTATATATTCGGTCTGGCTTCAAAATTCCTTGTGGCAGGAAGGCTAGTCTAGTACGTGTTACTCCACCATGCCTGGAAACGGAAAGCCTCTAACATTGCCTTTTATGACTTTGTATATCTTTTTTTGTTTATGGTTCTTCTTATACATAACTATAAATTTTTGATAACTTTATACTCTTTTATACCTTTAGTATCTGGCTCACCCTTTTTTTACCCCACCGACTTCTCCTGTCGTCATGCCTGGTATCTTCAACATCCACACATATTATTTATCCTAGCTTCTTAGTACCTTGACCTCTTCAACTCTAACAATTTTCTCCTCTGCCCCAGCTCAGCGACCCAATCACAGACATTATCAACACCAACAACTGTGCCACCTCCAAACACTCAGTTTTAAACATTTTATTTTTTTTATTTTTTATTTTTTTTGAGATGGAGTCTCGCTCTGTCCCCCAGGCTGGAGTGCAGTGGCGTGATCTCGGCTCACTGCAAGCTCCGCCTCCCGGGTTCACGCCAGTCTCCTGCCTCAGCCTCCTGAGTAGCT
>NW_012105065.1:243111-285209 GCF_000951045.1 Mandrillus leucophaeus | reverse complement strand
TTTTTTTTTTTTTGAGATGGAATTTCCCTCTTTTTGCTCAGGCTGGAGTGCAATGGTGCACCATTAGTAGAGATGGGGTTTCTCCGTGTTAGTCAGGCGGTCTCAAACTCCCAACCTCAGGAGATCCACCTGTCTTGACCTCCCAAAGTGCTAGGATTATAGGTGTGAGCCACTGCACCCGGCTCCATTTATTCTGATATCCTACACTGTCTACTCTTCAACCCTAAAGGAGTCTCCAATTCTTTGTTCCAACCACTGTTTTATGGTATCTCATTTCCATGATGGCGTCACCCTGCTCCTTATGTGCTTAGCTTCCGTAGCTCAGTACTTAACTCATTCTCACCTGTCCCTTTCTGCATTGTTCTTGTTGCCAAACTACCCGGTCAAAGATTTGTCTGTGCTGCTCCAGCATGGAAGTCACTCATCTTCTCCTAGTCTTCCCCTTCTTTGCTCTATTTTGACACTGACCCCCACATTGCTCCTTGACCATACCAGACTTATTTCTACCTCGGGGTCTTTGCACCTCTTCTGGGAGTGTACTTCCCAACTATTTATTTGGCTTTCTCACCTGGAAGTCTCTGCTCACATCTCTTCTTCTTCCTCTTCCTCTTCTTCTTCCTCTTCCTCTCCTTCTCCTTCTCCTTCTCCTTCTCCTTCTTCTTCTTCTCCTCCTCCTCCTCCTCCTTTTTTTTGAGGTGGAGTCTTGCTCTGTCTCCAGGCTGGAGTGCAGCGGCGTGATCTTGGCTTACTGCAACCTCTGCCTCCTGGACTCAAGTGATTCTCTTTCCTCAGCCTCCCAAGTAGCTGGGATTACAGCATGCACTACACCACCATACCCAGCTAATTTTTGTATTTTTAGTAGAGACAGGGTTTCACCACGTTGGCCAGGATGGTCTCGATCTCCTGACCTCATGATCCGCCTGCCTCAGTCACATCACATCTTCTAAGTAAGGCCTGGGCTGCTGACCATACTCATAGTCATATTCATTATCCCCTCCTCGAAACCCCTTTTTTCCCTTACTTAGACACTTCTTACACATATATTGTTTACTTATGTATTTTGCCTGTTTTTTTTCCTTTTTCCCACTGGAATGAAAACTCCATGAGAACAAGGAATATTTTCGGTTTTCTTTACTGCTTCATTGACAGTGCCTGAAACACAGGAGATGATTATCCGTGTTGAGTGAAAGAATGGAAGGGAATTACACATCAACATGACCACATCTTAATTTAAATATGTGAACAAAAATTTCAAATAAGCACCAAACAAGGCCATCATATTTATCTATTAAATTAACTTTCCCACTCTCTGAGACAATTATTTGACAACTTCTTTAGGTTCCCTCTCACATTCAGTTACTTCTATCCTCTTTCCCCATTTTAAACTAAGGACCTAGCTTCATGCTTACTTAGAAAATAAATACAATTTGAAACTCTTATCTTCCCATTACTAAACCCACCAACATATATTTGTCCTGTCCCTCATGCTCTGCCTTCCTTCTTGGTACAATTGGTATTTATATTAACGTCTCCATTTACATTCTGCATCCCATTCCTTCTTGGTTCATAGGGACTTTGTTCCTAGACTCATTCCCCTTCTAATTGGCAGCATTGATTTCTCTGTCTCTGATGAATCATTTCCATTAGCATGTTAACAGTCCTCAAGTACACTCACCAAAAAAACCAATACTAAAAAGAAAGTTCTTCCCCAAATCTGTTTGTTTTTAGGTCAATGCTTTAAAGGAGTTATTTATATTTATCTCTACTTCTCCTCTTTCCTTTCTCCTCTCACTTCATCCCATTACTCTTGGACAATTGATCTTACCACTCTGGAGAAATGGTTTATATTAAGATCCCCAATGACCGCCATCCTGGAAATCGTTATTAATTTGACTCTTATTTTCATCTTACCAGCCTTTTCAGGAGCTTTTGAAACAATTGTTCTCTCTCTCCTACTTGAAATTCTTTGCTTCTTCCATGACTCTTTTTACTCTTTTTTTTTTTTTTTTTAAATTCATGCAGTGCTCCTTTTTGAATTCTTTAGCTTGTATCTCGGCTTCT
This sequence comes from Mandrillus leucophaeus, assembly GCF_000951045.1. Classification (NCBI taxonomy): domain Eukaryota; kingdom Metazoa; phylum Chordata; class Mammalia; order Primates; family Cercopithecidae; genus Mandrillus; species Mandrillus leucophaeus. The sequence goes on along the minus strand of NW_012105065.1, from coordinate 283,148 downwards.
GTTGGATTTCTAAATGCTAGAGTGTTCTAGGACTCTGTCCTTCACTTTCTTCTATTCTCTGTGAACTCTTATGAACAAAGTTACTCTAAATATTTCTGGACACATTTGGTTACAAATTTATTTCACGTTCTCTACGGAGTGGAATCAATGCTAGTTAGGGCATGTACATCTTTAATTTTGCTAGAGAAAAGTTATTTGCCGAAGTGTTTGTACCAATTTAAACATTCACTTCAGTTTATGAACTTCTATTGCTTTACCTCCTTGCCAGTATTTTGTATTTTCAGGCTTTTAAGTTTGGCCAATCTGTGATTGTAAAATAGCTCAGATTTTAATTTGCATGTTTTAATTATTAATGAGTTTGTCAACCTCCTTTCATATTTTCTTTTTATTTGAGATGGATTCTCTGTTGCACAGGCTGGAGTGCAGTGGCACGATCTCGGCTCACTGCAACCTCTGCCTCCTGGGTTTAAGCGATTGTCCTGCCTCAGCTTCCCAAGTAGCTTGAATTACAGGTGTGCTCCACCATGCCCAGCTAATTTTTGTATTTTTAGTAAAGACAGCGTTTCACCACGTTGGCCAGGCTGGTCTTGAACTACTGACCTCAGGTGATCCACCCTCCTCGGCTTCTCAAAGTGCTTGGTTGTAGGCGAGAACCACTGTGCCCAGCCTCTTTTCATATTTTCTGAGCTAGTTTATATTTATCACCTCCAAATTCATCATAATTGCAATTTTAATAAACGTTTCAACTATAATACATCTTCTGAAATAATTGATGAACACAACACATTGGACCACATGAAACACTGATTTCCATTACATAAACTACAGGCATACCTCATTTCCTTGTGCTTAGCTTTATTGCCTTTCACAATATGCTTTTCACAAATGGCTTGCATCAAGCCAAGTCTATCGGTGCCATTTTTTCCAACAACATGTGCTCACTTTGTGTCTCTGTGTCACATTCAATGATTCATTATTATTATATCTGCTATGGTGATCTGTGATCAGTGATCTTTGTTGTTACTAATGTAATGGTTTTGTGTGCCGTGAACCACACTCATATAAAATGATGAACTTAATCCGTAAATGTTATGTGTATTCTGACTACTCCATTGACTACCCATTCCCCAGTCTCTCTTTCTCTCCTTGGGCCTTCTCCGAAAAATAATATTGAACATAAACCAGTTAATAACCCTACATTGGCCTCTAAGTGTTCAAATGAAAGGAAGAGTCACACCACTTTCACTTTAAATCTAAAGCTAGAAATAATTAATCTTAGTGAGAAAAGCAGGCCCACAGCCAAAAGAGGCTGAAAGGTAGACCTCTTGTGCAAAACAGATAGCCAAGTTATGAATGTAAAGGAAAAGTTATTGAAGAAAATAGAAAGTGCTACTCCAGTGAAGCCATGAACAATAAGAAAGTGAAACTGCTTTATTACTGATATGGAAAAAAATTTAGTTCTCTGGATAGAATATCAAACCAGCCACCACATTTCCTTAAGCCAGAGCCTAATAATCCAGAGCAAGTCTCTAACTCCATTCAATTCTGTGAAGGCTGGGAGAGGTGATGAATCTGCAGAAGAAAAGTCTGACGCTACCAGAGGTTGGTTCATGAAGTTTAAGAAGCCATTGCCGGCCGGGTGCAGTGGCTCAGGCATGTAATCCCAGCACTTTGGGAGGCCGAGGCGGGTGGATCACGAGGTCAGGAGATCGAGACCATCCTGGTTAACACGGTGAAAACCCATCTCTACTAAAAATGCAAAACATTAGCCAGCCGTGGTGGTGGGTGCCTGTAGTCCCAGCTACTTGGGAGGCTGAGGCAGGAGAATGGCGTGAGCCCAGAAGGTGGAGCTTGCGGTAAGCTGAGATCACACCACTGCACTCCAGCCTGGGTGACAGAGCGAGACTCTGCCTCAAAAAAAAAAAAAAAAAAAAAGCCATCACCATAACATAACGGTGTAACGTGAAGCAGCAAGTGCTGATGGCAAGTTATCCAGATCTAGTTAAGAGATTTGATGAATGTGGCCGTACAAAACAATTGATTTTCAGTGTAGAACAACAGCCTTCTATTGGAAGAAGATGCCATCTAGAACTTTCATAGCTAGAGAGGAAAAGCCAATGTCTGCCTTCAAATCTTCAAAGGTGAAGCTGACTCTTGTTAGGGGCCTAGTTAGGGGCTTTTATTAACTTGAAGTTAAAGCCGCTGCTCCTTTACCATTCCAAAAATTCTGGAGACCTTGAGAATCATTCTTAAGAATCACGCTAAATAAACTGTCAGTGCTCTAGGAATGGAACAGCAAAGCCTGGGTGATAACACATTTACTACAGCATGATTTACGGAATATTTTGAGCCCACTGCTGAGACTACTGCTCAGAATAAAAGACTCCTTTCAAAATATATTCATTGACAATGCACCTGATCACCCAAGAGCTTTGAAGGGGATATCTGAGATTAATGTTGTTTTCATGTCTGCTAACAACATTCATTCTGCAGCCCCATGGATCAAGGAGTAATTTTGACTTTCAGATCTTTTTATTTAAGAGATACATTTCACAAAACTATAGCAGCCACAGATAATTATTCCTCTGATGGATCTTAGTAAAGTAAATCAAAAATCTTCTGTAAAGGATTGACCATTCTACATGTCATTAAGAACATTCATGATTCATGGGAAGAGGTCAAAATATCAACATTAACAGGAGTTTGGAAAATGTTGTTTTCCAGCCCTCATGGATGACTTTGAGAGGTTCAAGACTTCAGTGGAGGAAGTAACTGAAGATGTGATGGAAGTAGCAAGAGAACTAGTATTAGAAGTAGAGCCCAAAGAGATGACTGAATTGCTGCAATCTCAGTTGTGCTTGTGGATGAACAAAGAAAGCGGTTTCTTAAGATGGAATTTACTCCTGGTGAAGATGCTGTGAAAACTGTTGAAATGACAACAAAGGATTTAGAACATTACATATACTTAGTTGATAAAGCAGCAGCAAGGGTAAACAGGATTGCCTCCACTTTTGAAAGAAGTTCTACTGTGGGTAAAACGCTATCAAACAGCATTACATGCCACAAGAAAAATATTTTGTGAAAGGATGAGTCAGTTGATGCAGCAAACTTCATTGTCTTATTTTAAGAAATTGCCACAGCCACCCCAGCCTTCATCAACTAGCACACTAGTTAGTCAGGAGCCATCAACTTCAAGGTAAGACTCTCCATCAGTAAAAAGATTTGGACCCACTAAAGGCTCACATGACCATTAGCAATATTTAGCAAGAACATTTTTAAAAAATTAAGTTATATACATTTTTTAGACATAATCCCATTTCACACTTAGTAGATGACAATATAGTGTAAACAGAACTTTTGTATGTACTGGGAAACCAAAAAATTTGTGTCACTCACTTTATTGCAGTGATCTGGAACTGAACCCACAATATCTCTGAGGTGTGCTTGAATATCTTTTCATTGCAGTTCTTATCAATCTCATAATGCTACATCAGTTATGGTAAATTAAATTGATACACTACAGATAAAAATACTATATTTTTATCTGTAGTCTATAATTCCCTACTTGTCTACAATAGAAATGGGCAAACTTTTTCTGTAAGGGAACAAAGATAAATATTTTGGTCTCTGTTGCAACTGCTCAACTCTAGTGTTGTAGCACAAAGGTGGACACAGATGATACATAAATAAACGAAGCAGGGAGCGTTCTACTAAAACTTTATTTTCAAAAACAGTGGCAGCTGGATTTAGCTCTCAGGGTGTAGTTTACCAACCCAGGGTCTACAAAATTAGAATGATAAATCTTTATCAAATGTCCTACTTAAATTCAGATATAGTATATCTACAGAAATTTCTTAATCAACTTCACAATCTATTCATCTGTAAAAATCAGAAATGATTGATTTGACACACCTATTTTTAGTGAAACTGTTGAGTCTTGGTTATCATCACTTCTTTAAAGTATTTCTGTTTTACCCTTTATCATGCATTTTTTGAAGTGATCAAGATCCATGTCAATTTGTTAGTACGTAGTTTATAGACATTAACTCCTCCCTTGCACCCTTACTTTTGGGCATTGAAACTACATATTTTAAGTTCTATCTTTCCTTCGTATTTTTCTTGATTCCTCAAAGAGCACTAGTTGTTTCATGAACATATTAGGATCTAATTAATTAGAATGAGAAGGCTTGATAATTTTAACATCTAAGTTGTATAATACTATCTCATGTACTTTGGATTTCAGTTAGTATTTTTTCTAGCTTTTAATATAACATTTTTATAATACTTATATTTTTATAAATACTAATACTTACATCCATGGTTATTAATAATTTGCTATATTTGATTTATCTTTATATCCCTATCTGTTGATGCATGTATTTTTGCCTGAACCATTTGAAAGTTGAAATCTCATGACTCTTCACACCAATGATTTTCTCCCTAATGAAATTATAATTGTCACAGTTAAGAACATTAACTTTAATATGACTTAACATATAGCTTGTTTTCAAAAATATCAAATTAATTTAATAATATTTAAAACTTTCTATTTTTTATTGTGGTAAAATATACATAACACTTACAATTTTAACCATTTTAAAGTACGTAATTTAGTGGTATTAAGTACATTTACACTGTTACTACTATTTTCAGAACTTTTTCATCATTCCAAACAGAAACTCTATACCACTTAAGTAATAAGTTACCATTTCTCCCTCCCCAGAGCCTCTGGTATCCTCAACAAATTCAGCATTCCTAATTTGAAAAATCTAAAATCTGAAATGCTCCAAAATCCAAAATTTTTTGAGTGCTGACATGATGCCACAAATGGAAAATTCCACATCTGAGCTTATGTACACCAACGTTGCCTCATGCATGCAATTATTAAAAATATTGTATAAAATTACCTTCAGGCTGTGTCTGTAAGATGCATATGAAACATAAATAAATGTTGTGTTTATACTTGGGTCCCATCCCCAAGATATCTCATTATATACATGCAAATATTCGAAAATCCAAAATGATTTGAAATTCAAAACACTTCTAGTCCCAAGCATTTCAGATAAGTGATACGCAAACTGTATTCTACTTCCTGTCTCTATGAATTTGCCTATTTTAGATATCTCCCTATTTCCCTATAAGGGAAATCAAGCTATATTTGTCCTTTTGTGTTTGTCTTATTTTACTTAGCATACTTTTTCAAGGTTCTTTCAGTTACGTATCAGATGTATGTATGTCTTCCAGTATGTATCAGAACTCTATTCTTTTTATGACTGAATATTACATATGTGTGTGTGTGCATATATGTGTATGTGTGTCTACACAGATGCATATGTCATTTTTTTTTTATCTGTCTGCTCAAATCTGCTGTTGAATCCTCTGGTGCCCTGGTGAACTTTTCCCTTAAGTTATTGTTCCTTTCAGCTCCAGAATTTCTGATTGTTTTCTTTTTATAATTTCTAGCTCTTTATTGATTTTTTTTTTTTTTAAGAAATGAGTTCTTGCTATGTTGCCCAGGCTGCTCTCAAACTCCTGGGTTCCAATATTCTCATTTTGTTTGTTTTCCTGAATTATTTTTGTTCTTCGTCAATGACTTCCTTTAGCTCATTGAACATATTCAAAACAGTTGATTTCATTACTTTGACTAGTAATTCCAATATCCCGGCTTCTTCAGGGATGGTTCCTGTCAAATGCTTTTTCCTGTGAGTAGGCTATCCTTTTCTGTTTCTTTATGTTTCAGTGTTTTTATTGAGAACCTAACAATCTTAGTATTATAATGTGGTGACTCTGGAAATCTGACTCTCCCACTTCTCAGGGATTGCTGAGTTTTGCTTTTTGAGGGCTAGAGTCATCCATTTGAGACATTTGCACACTATTTTTGCAAAGTATATATTCTTTGTTGTGTGTGGTTACTGAAATTTCTGTTCCATTATCTCTGCAGTCATCCAGTGACTTGATAAAGATTTCCTTAAAATGTCTGCCTTCAAAGAAAGGGGGAAAACGTTCTGTGCTTTAACTTTTTCAGTGGAAGCTCTTTGCTACTGAAAGGACTGAAACCAAGGCAAGCACGTATGCCTGTCTCTCGGTGCGCTTCCAGATCAACCAATCACATTACACAAAATTTTTGGAGACCAAAGTCTCCACCGCCCACCCTGGTACCAGACATCTACTTCAAGAACACGGGCTGCAACCCCTTTAGCTGTAATGGGGCTGAAGAATGGGGCGGGTGATCATTGTTTTGCGTATGCAGCTCACCTAGAAAATGTAGCAGCCTCACCCTTTATCAAGCACTCCCCTAGTTGCCATACATGTCCAATTAGGTTTTAGTGTTCCAAATTAATTGATTTCAATTGCCCTTTCCAGCTTAGCAGTTGCTTTGGTAGAGAGTATGACCCTAGAGCTTCCTACTCTGCCTTCTTGCATCTCACCCTAGTACTTTCTGTTATTGGAAATTAGGTCTAAAACTTTACTTAGATTCAGGTTAAACATTTTTGACAAGAATACTTTATATTGAACATATCATTAGACACATAATATCAGGATGTCCCACAATACTAAAATCAGTCCCTGTGTTAAGGCCTGAACACTAAATCTCTTAAATATAAAGGTAGTTTTCCCCTTTGAGTTAGTGAATAACCTGTGTCAACCCTTGGAACTTTGCAAATATCCTGTTTCCCAACATCTCTCAACCTAATGATTTTTGCATGTATGCTTGAATAAATTAATTTGTTTTTGTTATTTTCCATCTGAATGTCATTATCAAAGTGAGAGAACAAGTGAATAAAATAAAAATCTAGGGTAGTGTTTTTATTTCTTCCCACCGTCTGTTAACATTCAAACATCCATCTCAAATGGGGCCTTTCCCTTTCTTGTTTCTGTGTTTGGTTTTTCCTTAGCGTTTGTTAGTAAGCCCTCGGCTGACTTACAGATTTCACCTTCCTGATTTATCCAAGCCAGCATCTTACATCTGTCCTTGGCTGTGTGTTCATTCTTCCTGCTGTTGTACACATCTATTACCATCTAAATTCACTGAGAACACTCTGTGGAACTCATTTATTTCTTAATTTGCCCTTCATTTTTCTACCTCATTGGAATAATTAGTTATTGCCTAGATAATTACATTTTTAGAGCTTTCAAACTCTCTTAATCCATCTTTCTTAAGAGAGATCCAGAACATAGAATGAAATCTTTGCCTTTGTATTTAAAATCTGTCTCAAGGAATTATACAAAGGAAGTTTTCTCCATTTCTGATATTACTTAATCAGTTTTTTTTTTTCTTACAATAGTTTTTTCATTGCCAATGTATTCCTCCCTGTTGATTGGAATTAATTCTGGTGTGACAGTCTTTTTCCCTGCTTCTAACTTCAGATCAGTGAAAATATGAGCAAGGTCAAAACTTGACAGGTGTTCTAGTTTGAGCTAATGAGTTTTGTTAGCTCTTTGAAGGGATGAAGTTTCCCATCCCTGCTATATATTAATTCTGTGTCAGCTTTATCATCTGCTTCTCCCTTCTTTTAGCTTTACCCAAATGAACTCTAATATTTTGCTTTCTCACATAACTTCATTACTTTCTAATGGATGTATAATTACACGACTAACTTCCCACTCACCTGTTTTTTTTTTAAATTGAAGTTCTACACTCTTAAAAACCAAAGTATATCTTTTAAATTAAAATTTGGTGTTGTTACAGGTGTATCAAAATAGTGAAGAGATATTTCTTACATATTTCTGATGAAATACTGTTAATGCTGTAGTCTGATTGGAGAGCAAATTTGAGTCTCTCTCTGTGTGTGTGTGTGTGTTAGAGAGAAAAAGCTCATTAAAATGGTTAATATTCTTTCCTCCCAGAATTGATCCAACACAAATGATGAGCGATAGACGCCTGCTGATGTAAATATGTTTCTCTCTTCTGTGTCGTTTATAATAATGAAATTAAACTTCAATAGTTTATGATAAGAGAATTGATTATGTCTGTTGTAGTAGGACCAAATTATGACATGCCATAATAATTAAAATGATGTATTTCCAAGTTATTTTGCCTTAACAAAACAACTTATAGCATCATGTTAAATAAAGACAGGAGAGTCTGAAAGACATTCAAAATGATCTCAGTTCTAACTTTTAACTAGGCTACCTACCCCAGGAGGTAGGCTGCACAGGAGAAACTTTTTCTCCTATTCCCTAATGTATAGAGTATACTTTTTGTAGAGCAGTCCATTTCCTGCTTTTCCCTCTCATTTCAACCTAGCTCTGTGTGGAATTCTGGAAATGAAGGCCACAGAACAGCAGGAACATACAGACTGACTTTCTTTTTTCTAAAGGGGGCAAGGGAAATAAGGTATCAGGAAGTAGAGGCAATGTTCACCCTCTTCTGACATTATTGTGTGTCTTTGATGACCATAATGCATACGATGGCTTTTCCCTGAGAAAGGCCACCAAATGTGTCAGAGGAGGTAATTTTTTGGGCCATCTTAAAGTACAGAGTTGTATAGCTAGGAAACAGTGTATTTTTCCATTTTAACTATAAATTTACTTCCATTGCTGCAGCTGTCGGGAGCTATCCACAGGGTTCCATGTGTCTGAATCTTCTATTGACGTGATGGCACTCTCTCTGCAGGACCTCATATGATTAGCAGGACAGATGAAGAATTCCACAGATTTTCCTTATTCCTGGTGACATCTCCTGTCTGCCACCCGTGGCACTGCCCTAGATATCACCAGAGAGAAATAGACCGTCAGTTCCTTGATCTTCAACAATCTGTTTCTCCATCATTTCTCAGCCACCCACGCACATGGTCACAGCATAGAATTTGTTATTACCAACATCTTTGTCACTTATCTTAATCTCTACTACAAGTATCCCATTCTATGAAAACTGTGTCTTATCTTTCCTATTTATTTCCTCTAAATGTCTAAGACACAAAAAACTCAATCTGATAGGCATCTCCAATTCACTGACTCTATCACCTCCATAATACTGTCCCAGAAAACCCTCAATGCTTTCTTAAATCTTCCTGTACCTTGTACCTAGGAAGCTGATTGTGGTTGGAAGAAAGTACACAATCATGACTACTTTAAAAAATATATGAATTATGACTAATCTTAAGTCGACTCAATATTGCCAGGAAAAATATTACATTTCCTTAATTCCTCTGTTCCCTTATTATGTTAGGCCATTAGTCCATAACTTATCTTTCCAAAACTTCTCCAATTAGTCTCTACTGACGACCTTGCTCCCAATTTTTCTGAGGAAGTTGAAGCAATCAGAAGAGATCTTCCACATATTCTCACCACCACATCTGCCAACCTGTCTCTATTAGCACCTTATAATCTTCTTTCTTATTACCGTGATTGAACTGTCTGATCATCTTGGCCCACTCCACCCTTCTTATGCATTGTGTCCCATCTCTACCATCTGCTCTAGAATCACTTTCTTTAAATTTCTCCCCATCATTCATGCATTAACATTTTTTGCTATACAACCACATTGTAATTGCTTCCATCTTAAAATTACCCTCTGATGATAACAAGAGCTCTTATATCTACTGCCCCAATTCTCTGATCTCTTTGCAGCAATCTCCTCAAGAGCGTTAACTCTACCCATGGTATCCACTTCCTTTACTCCTCTTTCCTCTTGAAGCAGCCCCAATAAAGTTCTTGTCTGGATCACTGCACTGAAACAACTCATAATAGTTTAAGAGATGCATTTGCATTACCAACTGCCTGGTCAATATTTTTATTTTTGTTGTCATCTACCTCAACCTACAAGCAACATTTGACATAGTGCGTGCCCTTTTTAAAACATTTTCTTTACCCGGCTTCCAGAACACTTCTTTCTCAGTCCTCCTACTGCTCCTTGAATTCCTCTTTTCAGTCTCTTTTGCTCTTCTCCTCACCTTCCCAACATTTGTGGAAACCACAGGAAGTAACCCTGGCATCTCTTCTCTAGCTTGCCTACTTCCTAGGTGGACTCATCATTTAATGACGAAGTTGACACCTCCAGCCTCTGCTGAACTCAGATCTCACACATCCAAGTACCTAGTTGACATCCATCTGGATATTTAATAAGCCTTGTAAATTTAACATGTCCCAAACAAGCTCAACTGCACACATACCCCCACTTACATCAATCTGATATACTCACCCTCTCGACTTCTTATTGAAAGGCCCATTCATCTTCCTGTTTCTCGGTAAAAATTCTCAGAGTTATCCTTGACTCCTCTCACTCTTCACAGGCAAACATCTGTAAACTCAAATAGCTCTTCCTTTGAAATATGTCTAGAAGAGTCTGACCGCCACTTACTGCACTACTATGACCCTTCCCCATCTCACATGTTCTTACTTGGACTTTCGCTCTTATTTCTTATTATCTTTGCTTCTCATCTTGCTCCATAACAGAGAATTCTTCAGACATAACAGAATGATCCTTTTGAAACATAAGTCAGATCATGACTCATTTCTGTAGAAAAGACTTCAGGGCTCTTCACCACAATCAAGGTGAACGCTCTCCAGTCTCATTTCCTTTTACTGGCCTCTCTGCTCCCTCTGATCCAGCCATATGGGTCTCTTTGCTGTGCCTCAAACCAGCTCAGCCTACTGTGCCTCCGGACCTCTGCACCTGGTCTTCTATGAGCTCTCTGTCAAGCACCCCCTCTATCAGTCTTTTCTTTTTTATTCTATTTTTTCTTTATATCCCTAATTTGCACCCAGAAAAATGACATATTCATTTATTTATTTGTGTATCTGTCTCCTTCAACTAAATGTGAGCTGCACAAGGGAATAAATTGTGTTTTGTTCATTGCTGTATCCCTAAGGCCTGAAAAAGTACTTGGCACACAATAGTCACTCAAAATTATTTCTGAATGAATGTACATAATTCTCTAAAGGTGACATGATCTACTTTTTTTTTTTTTTTTTTTTTTGAGAAAGAGTCTTGCTCTGTTACCCAGGCTGGAGTGCAGTGGTGCAATCTCGGCTCACTGCAAGCTCCACCTCCTGGACTTACGCCATGCTCCTGCCTCAGCCTCCCGAGTAGCTAGGACTACAGGTGCCCGCCACCTCGCCCGGCTAATTTTTTTTTTGTATTTTTTTAGTAGAGACGGGGTTTCACCGTGTTAGCCAGGATGGTCTCGATCTCCTGACCTCGTGACCCACCTGCCTCAGCCTCCCAAAGTGCTGGGATTACAGGTGTGAGCCACCGTGCCCAGCTGATCTATTCTTTATATCATGAGAAAGTTGAGATATTATTAGTTTATTTTCTTCAGTTATTCTAGGTCCACACCCCAAATTATTAAAACATCTTATAAATTTCTTTTCTTCTTAGAATTCAGTGGCCGAACAAAGGCCTACAGAAAATTTGTAACTTTTTGAAGGTCAAATAAGTGATCAAGGATGGAGGAAAGGTCTAAAATGAAGATTTTCTTTAGTCAATTCAGTAAAAAATTCTTCGAGCCTTGATATTTCTGTGTAGTGATGAGACCATCTTTACACAAAGAATATAGCGCATTATGTTGGTAGGCAAATTGAAAATAGGCATTGCATTTACGAGGATATAAAATTAAATGTAATGCTTATTACCTTGAAATTAAGTGTCAGCTACCAGTTTCTCAACTTTACAAGATATGTAGAAGAGACACAGATGTTCTATTACCTATTCCAGTTAATTTTCCCTTTCTTTCCGTAGACATCATTAGCTTCTTCTCAGAATTATAGCCAGTATCTTGGGAAAGATAAGACAAGTGTGGTAATTTTGGTTGAAAGCTTTTCAATTAGGTTTTCACAGTGATCAAAATACTGAGAACGTGAGCGTTAAATATTTTAAAGAGTTATTTTTAAGGATAACTTTCTCAAAGTATTAGAAATGTCATGGGAACTTGATGTGGGCTGATCATTTAGGTTCAGGATGAGAGTTTGTTGTTGCTAGTTGTGTGACCTCAGGAATTTTTTTTTTTTTTTTTTTTTGACATGGAGTCTCACTCTGTTGCCCAGGCTGGAGTGCAGTGGCGCGATTTCGGCTCGCTGCAAGCTCCACCTCCCAGGTTCTTACCATTCTCCTGCCTCAACCTCCCGAGTAGCTGGGACTATAGGCGCCCGCCACCATGCCCGACTAATTTTATTTTATTTTATTTTTTAGTAGAGACGGGGTTTCGCCATGTTAGCCAGGATGGTCTCAATCTCCTGACCTCGTGATCCACCCACCTCGGCCTCCCAGAGTGCTGGGATTACAGGCGTGAGCCACCGCACCCGGCCAACCTCAGGAATATTTTTTAAACGCTCAGGTCCTCAGTTTCCTTATCCAAAAACTTGGCAAAATTATACCATCTCACAGAAAATCTCCAGGACTAAATGGGATAATATACAAATGTACTTTGCAAACTACAAAATATCATTGTGTATCTTATCAATAATAATAATTATCACTGCGGGGTGATGACCCCATCAAAATCACTAGATGTTAAAACTGACAGGGACTTTTCAACTCCCTCCTTTTATAGATGAAGAAGCAAAGGCCAGGAAGCAACCTCACTTAGTAGCAGTGGAGAGCTCCAACTCAGAGCTGTGGCTTGCTGTACTGAATGTCCTTTGCCCTGCACCAGCCCTGCAACTTGTTTCTATATGTGACTCCACAGAAAAAACTTGCTGACCCTTGCACTACCGCCATGAATCCCAACTTTGATAGTTATTGACCACTTAGCATCACTACACTATTAAATACAAACGGTAAACTGTAAGTGAATAACACATGTTCTTCAAGTCTTACACCAGTCTTTTGAAATAAAATGGTAATAATTAAACCGAAGACCAACGCCCTCTACTAATTAAAATTATTTTTCAGAATGAAAATTAACAATAAATATTATTAAATTAGTGTTCATTCATAATATTTCTCTTATTGATTTCTTGCCCATTTGCTTCCCTGCTTTTCCTGTGTATGCATGTAGACACAGAGACAAACACATGCGCACACACACACGCACATATACACACAAAATAGCCATAGTCTTATTTGCTGCTGCAGTACACCTAGTCCAACCTGTGCAAAGAAACAAAACAAAAGAAACAAACATACCAAACCAAAAATATTCATTAAATTCAAAGGGAAAGAAAGGGACATCCTATTTAGAGCTGACATTGCTAGAAAATATTTGCTTTAGTAATAAATTTTGGAAATGAATCCATCTAATTCATCAAAATGAAGGCTGACACTGTAAAATTATTTTCTTTATATTGTTTCAAGTGGCATTTTTGCTTAGAACTAATTAAATAATAAAGCAACGGCCTTCGTTCATTGAAATTACTTATACTATAAGGATGCTAACTATATCGTTTGATTTTTTAAAGACAGTGTTGGCCATAGATCAATTATTTCCAACTTCATAACAGTACTTAGGTTATAACTTTAAGGTGATTCAGAGTTTTGTCTATGAAAATCTATGTTTTTAAATATCTTAAACAATGGACTGAGATAAGAAAACACACAACACTAACACTGTTTGCTCTCTGATGACCTACAATGAGAATTAAATGTAAGCGGTATTTTTTTAGATAACTGGTGAGGAATCCTTAAAGTCTTTGACAGTGTTAAGATTCAGAAATTAAAAACATCTGGGAGCTGCCCCCAAAGAGCCATCTCTAATACCTGTGAGCCTGTCACTTCAAGTCTGTGTTTGAAAGGGCCAAGTCAGGCAATATTTATACGGCAACAACAAAGGACTTCAACTCTTGAAACCCAAGATCGTTTTTGCCCTTGAAGTCCAAAAACTGGATGTTTGGCTATTTGTGTGGGTACTAAATACAAAGAATCCATTTATTCATTTCCCATATACAGTCCCATATATCAGAAGATATCTGTTAATGAATGCCACCATGTGATCATAATATTGCCAGATAAGTTGATCCCTTCCCACCACCCTCTGAAAATTAAATTTACCTAAGAATTCTTAGCAACACTCTGGATTCGTTTGCCTGTTTTTCCTGAAATAGCCCTTACATTATTTTTTATTATTTATGTTTGTTTTGTACCTAAGAATATCAGACTATCTGTTAGTTTTCATTAACTAATCTTTTCCAAACTTAAAGTCTCTTTTCTCTGGTTTTCTCGAAAAGATACATATAATCTCTAAGAATAAATAAAGATACCTACTTAACTAAACTTTGCCTTATTTTGAAGTTACTTCTAGTAGTTTAGCAATTAAGAGTTTCGTGGCCAGGTGTAGTGGCTCATGCCTGTAATCCCAGCACTCTGGGAGGCCGAGGCGGGTGGATCACGAGGTCAGGAGATCAAGATCATCCTTGCTGATATAGTAAAACCCTGTCTCTACTAAAAATACAAAAAATTAGCCAGGTATGGTGGTGGGTGCCTGTAGTCCCAGCTACTTGAGGGGCTGAGGCAGGAGAATTGTGTGAACCCTGGAGGTGGAGCTTGCAGTGAGCCGAGATCATGCCACTGCACTCCAGCCTGGGCAACAGAGCGAGACTCTGTCTCAAAAAAAGAAAAAAAAAAAGTTTCGTAAACACTAACTTGTATACACATAACAGTTTTACTTAATTTTTATTGAAAAAACCAGCTTAAATTTAAAAAGCAGAGTGTTTATGCACTAGATTGTAGATAACTTCCTTGATTAAATAGAAGTCTATTTAGATAACATAACATTAGATTGGCATATGTAAATACTTATAAGGATTTTCTAGCAATTTAAATGTACTGTGATTATAGGTAAACTTGAAGAGGATGCAGTTAAAGGTATTTTAGTACGAAGCATTTTAACATGCTTTAAAGGACTGGCCCTACAAAACCTTATGAACTTTTTTAAGAAATAATTTATTTAACTAGGCCAAAGTTATTTTCCAAGAAATTGTAAATGATTGGCTTACAGTGACATTTAAGTTGAAAAATAAAGATGTAAGATTGTATTCATCCATTTTGGATTTCAAGAACTGATTCTGGATTTCAAGAGTTGAAGCCCTACTGGTGTTGTTCACCCACTGGTGAGGGTAATGTCTGCTCTGAAAGTAGAATTTGCCTTCTATTTCTCCCAGAAGAAATTTCCTCTGGGACCACAGTATAGTCAGCCGTTTTCTGTTAGCCTGAAAATCCGAGAGTTAAAATAATCTTCCTGGATAAGTGACAGGAAAATGGACAACCAAATTTAATGAATGTTTCTGCTGAGAGCTACTTCCTAAGAGAATTTTAAAAGTCTTTACGGGAGATACTATGCTTTTTAGCTGCAGAGTAAGATTTCAGAAAAAGATGGTGAGTGGCAGCTCCAATCTGTCAGGAATGCCAGCAGCATGAATCAGATCGGGTGTCCAATTACCAGAATTGATAAGTAATTGTTAATTTCAGTATCCTTAGAGTTCATTGAAAATTCTTTTTCAGTGGCTAATATTCAAAGCAAATTTTGGGTTTCAGGTTTTAATATCTTCCTGCAACAGTCCTTTAGGGTTTTGGGGTATTTAATTAAATATTTAAGTACTTATAAAAATGAGCTGCTCATTCTCCTGGAATATGTCAACTTTTTCAAGAATCTCACTTTAATGGATTGTCCTTAGTGTAGAAACTGGCAGGATTTCACTGAAGGTGGAGCCAGGAAGGAAAATTGTCTAAGTTAAAAGTTTTTTAGAATTCAGATTTGGAAAAATTTATGATTTAAAAAATAACTGCCTTTTCTTTCCAAGGCCTTTCACTTCTGAGTGGGTGAAGCTGAGTAATATAACTCTTGATCTTTTACAGGGGACACAGAATTTCCCAGATTACCTGTAATTGAGGTTGGATAATCTAAAATCCGAGCCGTAGATTGTCTCTTCTTTGGTAAAGATGGTAGACATTCAAATTTTATGTGCAAAAGGTACAGCACGAGTTAAAATAAGAATCCATTTCAAATATCTCCCTACTAGGTTTGAGGCAATACGACAGTACAGTAAAGCAAAATGAAACAAAAAATTGGAAGTGGTGTGTGGCAGAACACCCCAAAATAGGCCACTTTGGCAGAGGGACAATTTTAAGCTAAAGGCATTTAGAAACAACAGATACAAGAGGGATAATCTGTTTTTCCCTTTTTCTTCTTGGAAACGAGAGATGAAAATTCCCGTGAGAGACGCCCTCCCAGCCCCAGAGGAAAAAAAAAAAAAAGAAAGAAAGAAAAAGAAAAAAACCACGTTCTTCAACAGGGAGTCATAGCCAAGATAATTCTGTAGGAGAGGTCTGTACAAACCGACCTTGTTAAAAGAATTCTTATCTTCCGTTAGCCTCCCCACAAAATGTGGCTGCTTTTCCACAAATGCCTCTCTTTGTTCAACCTAGTATAAAAGCATTTAGATTTTGCCACTTCTTTAGGTCCTTATTTCCTGAAAGTCTCCCAAGTCACATGAAACTTTTACAAATTTGTGTGCTTTCTCTTGTTAATGTATCTTATGTCAATGTAATTCTTAGGCTCAACCAAAAATCCCAACAAGGCAGAGGTCAAATTTTGCTTTCTTAACAGAAGATAGAAGTTCCATATTCCAATTCTGTCCTCACTTTCCAATGACTCATCTTCTCAACTGTAAAATGGGAATAATCCCAATAGTTTCACATTCTTCACACTGTCAAATATCAAATAAGATGATGCACTCCCACTCCCTCTTCTCAACTCCATCCCAGCTTGTGGACTATAACAGGGTTTCAATAGGAAAATATTCTCTTTGGTTCAATTCCAACCTGCAAAATGTGCAGACATTTCCTTAATACCTCTCCAAAATAGTCCAGGAAACCACTCAAGGGCATCCCAGTTTCTTCCCTATATGCCAGCCTACTCCCCTGCTCCTCGTGTGGGTCACTGATGACACCCACAGCCACTCCTGATGGATGCAATGCCCAGGTGGGTGCGATTCTATGGAGATCTTTTAAATTCATAAACACAAATTTCGAAGAGCCCTCAGGGCTGCAGCAAAACATTGTTTGCCGATTTGTGTCTCTCTCATACTCTCTTCCCTGTGTATCAAAGATGACTTTTCATGTATGCTTTCCTCTCTTGGGACCTTCTCTAACTCCTATTTTCATCAAACGGCCTCCTTTCCTACTTCACTGAAACTCAAACAGTGTTAGAAAAAAGAAAGTGTTAGAAGTACTCCAAAACCAGAAAGCATTCGGTGGCAATTCCCTCTCCTTTTCTGTCACCAAATCCATAAACCTCTCAGTGACAGAATCCTTTTTCTTTCTCTTCCCTTCAAGTAAAGGCAACGATCCCGCTGTCATGGACTGAGTGTAACTGCTCAACGTTCATGTTAGCACCCTCATCCCAAGGTGGTGGTGTTAGGAGGTGGAGTCTTTGGGAGGTAACTAAGTCCTGATTGAAGTTTGTGAATGGAATTAGTGCCTTATAAAGACAGACCAGAGAGCTAGCTAGCTCTTTTTCAGCTGTGTGAGAATACACCATAAGACGGCAGTCTTCAACCAGAGAGAAGGCCCTCGCCAGAACCAGATGATGCTGAAACCCTCGGGGATCTTGAACTTCCAGATTCCAGAAGAGTGAGAACCAACTTTCTGCTGTCAATAAGCCACTAGTCTATGGTAGCATGTTATACAGCCTGAACTGACTAACACACCTTCCTTTAACAAAGAACAGTCCTTTCATTTGTATTCTATAGTGTAATGATTCTCTCCTGGGGAAAACTATGTTCTTTCAGTTCTTCCTCCTCACTGTATCATTCATCTGACTTTGATTGGTCATTTCGTCTCTACGGGAACACACATTTAAAATTTCATAGCCCTTCTACTTCCCACTACCTAACCATAACACTGACCCATTTCTCTGCTCCCCACTCATAACTGAATATCTGGGAAGATTTCTCTACACCCACTGGTTCTATTTTTGCACCTCCCTGCCATATTATTTCAATAAGCTTAGTCAACACAATACCATATGCAATTTAAATCATTATACAGAGGTACAAGTTTTAAAAGGAAAAACAGCAGCTCCCTGTCTCAATTCTGCCAACCCCTAATTTCCACTTTCCAGAGAAGGTCACGTCCAATTCTCTAAACTGTTTCTTACGGTACTCTGCGGCACACTCGGTTTGCTTGGTTGCTGAAACCATTGGTCTGTGTGCCTTTTTCAATGGTAGGTCTTTAATCACCCTCCAAACTTTTCTTTGTTAATTGGTATATTTAAGTCTTGCATTATTTTTCATGGCTCAATTTCTATCATTTACGTTTTGCCAGAAATTCCCTCTGGGATTTCAATTTTGTGCTATCTGTATCTTATAAGTGACCCCAGATTCATATTTCTGTCTCTATCTCTATATAATTGACCACATAACATCTCCACTTGCATACCTAATGCCATTTCAAAATTAACATGTTCAAAACTCAACTCCTGCTACCTATACCCAAGCCTGCTCCTCCAAAACTTTTCCTCAACTAAATAAATGGCAACTCTGTTCTTCAATTGCTCAAACCAAAGCTTTGGAATCATCCTTTAATTTTTTTCTTTCTTTCGTATCCCATCCATCTAAAAATCCTTTTGGCATTCTATTAACAAAATGTACAGAATCTGAACACTTCTTACCACGTCTTCTGCTGTAACCTGATCAAAGCAACAATCACTTTCCATTTTCACTGAGAACTTACACTGGAGGATGGAACAGCCTTCCTACCTTGCAGTTGCCTCCCTGGAGCTCATTCTCCATACAGCAGCCAATGTACATGTCTAAGAGTCCTTATACTAATTGGTTTGAAAGTGTCCATTGAGTTCCTGTGTCATTCCAGCCTTATTGTGGTTTACAAGGCCTTACATGTTTCATCTACTGCCACTCAACTTATTTTGCCTCCTGATACCTTTCCCTCTCTTTGTACTCCTGCTACACAAGTCCATTTGCTGCCCCGTAGGCATGACAAGCACACTCCTGCCTTAGCGCGTTTGAGCCTGTTCTTTCCACTGCAGCAGTGTTGTTCCTTTAGTATGGCCTGATCCTCTGCTTCTTTCAGGCCTATTCCGTATAGTTACCTATTGGTACAACAATGCTGCACAGCAAGCCATGACAAAACATCAGTGCCACTCCAACATCAAATATTTACTTAAAAGTTTCGGCTACACTGGGCGGGACTTGGCTGGTCAAGCGTGGGCCCAATCATGTGTCCACCTTCAGCTGTGGGTCAGCAAGTCACCTCTTGCTGATCTTGAATGGGCGGAGTGATATATCCGAGGGTCAGCTGGCTACTGGATGATCCAGCACAGCCTCAGCAGGGATGACTGGGGCAACCATGTCTTTCATCCTCCAGCAGGCTGGCCCTGGCATACTGCTATGGTCGTGGCCAAGGAAAAAGACACGTGAAATTATGGCAGGACTTTCTCAAAAAGGCTTTGTGACTTTCTCAAGCTTCTGCATTAGCCTCATCTGTAAAAAAGCTTGTTTTGGGGAAGTGAGATACTGATAGATGAGGCTCACACAGAAGCTTGAGAAAGTCCTGTCATGTTTCACATGCCTCTGAATCTGTCTAGATTCAGCAGTTGAAAAAATATAGATCCTGCTTTTGGTGCAAAGTGATGCAAAGTCCCATGGCAAAAGGCCTGGATGAAAGAGGAGTGAAGAATGAGAGCAGTGATGCTATCAGTCAGTCAAGCATCCTTTCAGTGAGTCCTTCCTGACCACTCAATGTAAAACAGCATCCTCCCCTCACACACATTCTTATCACTCTTATCCAGCATTGCTTTTGTATCTGTATCTGGCATCCTTATATGTGTCAGTCATGGCTTAATCGAGAAACTGAACCAGTAGGAGATATATATTGACACTTATTGCAGAGTTGTCTTACGTGATTGTGGAGGATGGCCAAAGCAGGCTAGAAGTCCACAGGAAGGCTCCAGGAAGGATGGATTGCTACTCTGGGGCTGAAGCCCACAGTCCACAGGGGGATTTTTCTTCCTCAGGGATGCCTCAGTTCTGCTTTTAAGGCCTTTCACCTGATTGAATCAGATTATATTAGGGTAACATCCTCACTTAGTCAACTGATATGTACTTTAGTTCATTTAAGAAATACCTGCACAGCAACACCTATCATTAGTGGTTAATTTAATACCTGGGGATGATTACTGAATTAACAGCCTAGCCATGTTGACACACAAAACTATCATTCTATACATTTAATTTTTATTTATTTATTGCTCATATGCCCCCACAAGAAAGTTAACTCTGTGTAGGCTGGGACGTCTCTGTGACTCACTATTGCAGGGACCGGAATAAAGCTGGAACACGTCAACCCCAAAGAATTGTAAAATTGTACTTCATTGATTTTCTAAGTAATATGCTTAAACTGCTATTTCTTTTTAAAATCAATTGTATACAATATGTTGATTTTCTCCTGTGACATGATACAGTCCCTTATGTTTTTCTTTCTGACTGCCATACACACATTTTCTACCTGCTCATATCCTCATTTTAGTTACAGCACAGTTTAGGATGAATAAATATTCAATTTTCACATTAATGTGACTGCCAATATTTTTCATAGCAGAGACATCTAATGCACTGTGATCACATTTTCAGTCTTGTATATATAAGTGTGCCTATATATATTTTTTCTTCTCCTAGAGTTCATTGCCTAATTTTTTCATTTGCTAACTTTTCTAAGTATGTATTCCCAAATATTTCCCAAATACTTTAAATTATAAATTCTCTCCAAATATAATTCTGTATATTGGGGTAGGTATCAGTATCATGCTTCTTCTGTCTTCCTCTATCTTCCCTCATCACGTGTTAGGTCTGCTGCATCTTCGTCCTCCTGGGACATTATTTCACCACTACTCAGTCAATACTTTTCCCTTCTGGCTTTGATCTCCTGTTTCCTGAATTCTAAGTTTTCTTTTTCTTGATTCATTCTTACATTTTATTATATTATTATTACAAATCACAGCCTTTAACATTGAAATAGGTACTCCCTCATTTGTTTAATGCTTTTAAACTTTTTATTTGCTCTTTGCCAGGTATATCTTTGTCCTTTCATTTTTAGCGTTTCTCAGTTTCTGTTTTATGGATCTGTTTTGTAAGAACATAGAGTTGAAGTTTACATTGTTGGCTAATCTGAAATTCACCTTCATTTAATAGAGCAGTGAGAACCATGTTGTTATTAATATGGCAGGTCACAGAATTGGTCATAAGATCATACAATCATATAACTTATATCTGTGATCTTAGTTCCATTATATGGTTTTAGTTTACATTTCTAAATGTTAGTTGTAAAATACGGAGTCATATAAAGCCTTTCATCATAAGTTTATTTGCTTTGTAATTTACCTTTTTTGTATTTATTTTGGAGTTATGACGTTTGTTTGCCTAATTGTTACTTTTATACTGACACATTTACATAATATCCTTAGTTACATCTCTCTTAGATACTCTTTACTGGTTCCCTGTAATAATCAATATTGATACTGCCCAGTGACTTCCTATTCCTCATCCTTTTCTTTTCTCCCATTATCTGATTTATACATGATTTAAAAAAATTTCTCCTAATTCTTATGAGGCAATTGCCAAGCTTATTCTACCCTTTACATATTCTCCACGCATTCCACTTTTGTTAGTTTTATTGTATGTACACTGTTAAAGCATGTATAATTTTATAATATTTTGCCCTTATCTCCCAAATTAATCTACGTTCTACAGTCACATATATTCAAGGCTACCTCTCTTTATGATCTTTTTTTCTTTGATTGATTGTTTGTTTTGAGACGGAGTCTCACTCTGTCATCCAGGCTGGAGTGCAGTGGCACAATCTCAGCTCACTGCAACCTCCGCCTCCAAGGTTCAAGAGATTCTCCTGCCTCAGCCTTCCGAGCAGCCGGGATTACAGGTGCACACCACCACACCTGGCTATTTTTGTATTTTTAGTGGAGTTGGGGTTTCACCATGTTGGCCAGGCTGGTCTCGAACTCCTGACCTCAGGTGATCCACCTGCTTTGGCCTCCCAAAGTGCTGGGATTACAGGCATGACCTATTGCGCCTGGCCTATGATGTATTTTTTATAGTTATTTATTGCCCACCTAAGGCTTGTTTCTACATATTTCTTAGGAAATATTTCTACATATTTCTTAGGAAGACTATAAAGAACAATAAACCTCAACAACAATAACAAAATGGCCAGCTGTGA
The DNA here is from genome assembly GCF_000951045.1 of Mandrillus leucophaeus. NCBI lineage: Eukaryota > Metazoa > Chordata > Mammalia > Primates > Cercopithecidae > Mandrillus > Mandrillus leucophaeus. The sequence continues at coordinate 261,022 of NW_012105065.1, read as the reverse complement.
AGAGCTAGAACTTGGCCACCTCACTGCTGTGTCATCCTTCTCCATCCCCATAGGAAGAAACCACTGTTTTTGTCTCTTCTCTTATTTTTGTTGTTGTTGCTTTTGGTAGATTTATCACATATGTGTATCCCTAAACAACATATTTTAGTTTTGCTTATTCTTGAGCTTTATAAATCTGGATTCAGACTTTCTAAAGCATATTGTAATTTGCTTTTTCCACTCCGTCTTATGCTCTAAGATTTATCTGTGTTGTTGCTGGTAACTGCTGTTAATAGCATTGTGTGCACAAACCATAATTTATTGCACATTTGTGACTATTTTTGTTTGGAATTTGCAACTGAAGATCAGTTAGCTTTTTACAAAATCATTAAGTTCATGTTTTTTTATTTTTTATCTTTTTTCCCCTTGAGAATTTAAAAATGCTTCTTGATTGTTGTTTGGTACAAAGTGTTCATATCAAACACTCTGAGGCGATTCGGATTTTCTTTTTACAAATTATATGTTCTTTTTATTTGGATGTCTAAAGGATTCTTTCTCTTTCTCTGAATTTGAATTAATTTACATGAAATGTCTTGGTGTTGATGATTCTGAGTTGATTTTCCCAGGTTAGAGTGTCCTTTTCTCACTTTATTGCACTTCATCTTTATTCTTCAGTTTTCTTTTACACATAGGTGGTCTCTTCATGGCCTCTCTTCCATATTTACCTTTTTCCCAACGAACCCTTTCCTATGGTTTTCCTTACACTTCTGATTTTTTAACAATGTGTTCCTTTTTAAACTTCATTTTTCTTCCTGTATTTCTCTAGTGTTTCTCGGTTTTTGTGGTTTTTGTTTGTTTGTTTGTTTTGTTTTTTTGAGAAGGAGTCTTGCTCTGTAGTCCAGGCTGGAGTGCAGTGGCACAATCTCGGCTCACTGCAACCTCCGCCTCCTGGGTTCAAGCAATTCTGTGCCTCGGCCTCCCAAGTAGCTGGGATTACAGGCACTCACTACCACGTCCAGCTAGGTTTTGTATTTTTAGTAGAGACATGGTTTCACCATCTTGGCCAGGCTGGTCTTGAACTTCTGGCCTTGTGTTCCACCCTCTTCAGCCTCCCAAAGTGCTGTGATTACAGGCGTGAGCCACCACGCCTGGCCTAGTCTAGTTTTTATGTGTGATTTTATTCCTTTCCCAATCTCTCTCCACTATTCCTTAATATCCTCCCTTTGTCTGGTTATATTATTTTTGGAATTTCCTTTTTTGTGCTTCACACTGTTCATTTGTAGTTTCCGTAATTTCTTAGCTCCTTTGAGCCAATTTTGAAATACTAAGTTACACCTTTTTCTGGGGTGATCCTTTGTTGGTAAGTTATTTGAGTATTTATTTTTACACTCTCATTCAGTAGCAATCAATTACAAACGTTTTCTGTTGCTCATGTTTAAATAAGATGGATTTTCTTGTGTATTTAGAAAGAGGTGTTAGTATTTACGTTTGTGAGTGAAGCAGTATGCATTTTGACCTTCAGTGTTGAAAATTTCCCTCATCATGGGTCCTATGAAGTATGAATAGTAGTGTCAGTCTTTCTAACTACCTCTAAAAAAGCTTTCTGAGGTCAACTTCGTCTGAACTCCCCCTCACTAGTGTGTAAGCCTTTTCTCTTCTGTACCACCAGCGTTCTTGCTTGCCCAATTTGGAGTCCACTTTCAGCGATATTTCCTTAGAAGGGGTGCTGTCCTAATGAAAGGATGATTTTTTCGTATGTTTCTAATTACTGAGAACTTGGGCATCCTCTGATCTTGCTGTAGCCTTCTACGTTCTGTGATCTTGCTATCGTGTACTCATCCATTTCACCATTTGGTTCTATAGTCTGCTTGCTGAGATTCCCACTCAGATTGTGGTCCTTTTCTTTTAGAGATGAAGATTTTAAAGCAACTTTTGAACTCTGTCTCAGAGGATCATCAGAACTCTTTTCTTCCGAAATAATAAATTTCTTTTCTTCTATTTCTGGATAGCTGCTGATCATATAGCCTCAGTCTGATTCTATTTATGCGTATTCTGGGGTTTTGAGGAGATATTTTGTCACCTGGTTTTGTTGATAATACTGTCCTCTAAATTTTTTTTTTCTTTTTTTCTTTTCTTTTTTTTTTTTTTAAATGAGATGGCATCTCATTCTGTCACCCAGGCTGGAGTGCAGTGGCACGATCTCGATTAACTGCAACCCTCTGCCTACTGGGTTCAAGCAATTCTCCTACCTCAGCCTCCTTAGTAGCTGGGACTATGGGCGCCTGCCACTACGCTCGGCTTATTTTTGTATTTTTAGTAGAAATGAGGTTTCACCATGTTGGCCAGGCTGATCTCAAACTCCTGACTGCAGGTGATCTGCCCGCCTTGGCCTCCCAAAGTGCTGGGGTTACAGGCGTGAGTCACCGTATCTGGCCCCCTAAAAATTTTCCTGTACTATTTTCCTTCTCCATATTTATAAAGGAATTTGAGACTCACAAACTATGCTGTTGCTACTGTTTTATGATTTAATATTGTTTAAGCATGACTATAGACTAAGAAGCACATTTCTGATGAACTCATGATTCACTTATTTTTAGGTATAGTTAAATATGTCCATTTTGACTACTATTCAAATGCACTCCTTTTGGAAGTCTTCAAAAATACTCTGCTCATCTGGTCATTTGCTTATGAGGCTTGCTTTTCTTACAGTCTGTCTGCTTTTCTTCACATGAGTCCTGGTATGCTTCCTCGGGGTCAGATTGCTTCTCTGGTTCTCTGTGTAGCACCGCCCTGACACTTTGATTTTTAGAAATACAAACTTCAGCAATACAAAATGAAAGTTAGAGTGCCTGTGTCTGAGTACAAGAGTTACTGAGTGGTATAAAATTGTGTTTTGTTTTGCTTTCCATAGGATATAAAGATGTTTAATTGGATAACCTTATTCATTCAGCTGTGATCTGCAGAAGGATTTGAACAGGTACAGTTAAAGTGCAAGCTAATGAATGTTTTGGGAGGCAGGCTGCAGAAATTCTGGCGCTTCATATTTTCTTCCAGTCTAACAACTCAATTCTGCAACTGGCAAATGAGCTTTAAAGGAATACTATATGATTAAATTGTTTAGCATTAAAAAATTATTACCTAATTTAAAAACTTCAAGTAGGAAATATTGTTGGTCATCAAGATAGAAAATTTGAGAAAATATTTAAGTAAATGAAAGAGAGATGTGAGAATTTTAAATACTCTTAATAGAGAAAGGAGAAAAAATACAAATTTTAATAAATTAGCTTTTTAGACTCATGTATCTCAAAATCAGATAATCTACTTCAACGTGATAAGAAAATGTGGATATCGTCAGAATGCCTTTATTAAACTCACTGTAAAATTATCTGAAAATGCTCTTTTAGCATTTGTTCAACAGACAGCAATGAACCTCAATAGCTCAAAGGGAGTGGCTCCCCAATCAAGAATCAATACAGAATCATGGTGCCAAGAGTCTAGGAGTGCACAAAATTAAGTTCCAAATTTAGGTCATTTGAAAATTTCTATCAGTGCTCAACTCCTTACTCATTGCAAAGCAAATGTGGTCTTATTAATAGTAAATTGCTTTTACTTTAAAATTAAGGATTATATTTCATATTGTGTGTTCGTTTTGTTAGTTGGGAAATAATAATTAAGCAACAATGCATTTACAGACCTTGGAAAATGTTTAGTGACCCCATCAGTTTGATGTATTATACTTTAATAAACCTTATTAATGGCAAACATTTAAGGTTATTTCCTGAGATCGATGAGATTTATTTGGCAGGTGTGGAAATCTGAAGTGTCCATCAGGGAGTGCAGAGGAAGCAATGTTGATTCAAGTTCTTGGCCCATTTTTCAATCAGGTTATTTTTGTTGTTGTTATTGAGTTGCATGAACTTCTTATACATTTCTCTGTTAACTGTTGATGAGAAATATGATTTGCAAAAATAAATCTGTAGGCCACCTTTTCACTTTGTTGATTGTTTCCTTTGCTGTGCAGAAGCTTTTTAGGTTGATGTAGTCCAAATTGTTTATGTTTACTTTGGTAGCTTGAACTTTTAGTGTAATATCCAAAAAAATCTTTGCTAAGACTAATGTCAAGAAGCTTGTCCCCTATGGATTATTCTATAAATTTTATGGTTTTAGTCCTTGTGTTTAGGCCTTTGAGCTGATTTTTGTGTATGGTGTGAGATAAGGGTCCAATTTCATTCTTTTGCATATGGAAATCCTATTTCCCCATCATTCATTGAGGAGACTGTCTTTTCCCCGTGTGTCTTCTTGGTGTCCTTGTCGAAAATTAATTGGCCCTATGTGCTTGGTTTTATTTCCGGGCTACTTTTTCTATTTCATTGTTCTATGTAACTGTTGTTATGTTAGTATATTATACCATTTTAATGTAAACTGGTACAGCCATTACAGAAAACAGTATGGAAGAAGATCAAAAAATGAATAATAGAACTATACTGTATGACCCAGCAAGCACTTTTCTGGTATTATCAGCACCTTTTAGAGGTACCTGCACTCCCATGTTCATTGCTGCATTATTCACAATAGCCAAGACATGGAAACAACCTCAGTGTCTGTCAACAGATGATGGGGGATAGAGAAATTGTGGTAGATGCTGAATATTTGTTAATTTACTTGACCATAGTAACAATTTCACTATGCATAAATATATCAAAGTAATCATGTTGTATACATCTAAACAACAAAAGCAAAACAAATATTTATTTGGAAAGAATCTCAGAAAGAAAGTTTAAAGTGTTATAAAAAAGAAGTTTGTTATTTCAAGGACAACGGAGATTATGAAAAAAGTGAGAAAAAAATCTACTACCTAAAGATGAATATATGGAATAATGATAATGAGAATAAATATAAAAAGTGAAAGGTAGGCTGGGTAAAACATACAGTAAGTGATTATATGCATTTGTATGTATACGTAAAAATGTATATATGGAAATTTCACTAGAGTAACACAAGTGAAAACTGAGGAGGACAGATCAAAGAATCAGGAAACTTGAAAATAGACCAATAGAAATGATCTCATCTGAAGAACACAGAGAGAGAAGGTTGGAGAAAAATAAACAGACCCTCAGAGACCTGTGGGAAAATATCTAGCATGAAATAGATGTGTAGTATGGAAATTCAATGGAGGTAGCATAGCCAAAACAATTGTTTAAAAGAAGAAAAATGGTGAAATAGTTATACCACTTAAATTTGAAACTTACTACAAGGCCAGAGTAATCAAGACTGTGGTATTGGCACAAATATAGGCATATAGATCAGTTGACTCAACTGGACATAAGTGAGAATCCAGAAGTCAATTCTTATATTTGCAGTCAATTGATTTTTTTTACAAAGTGATCAAAATCATTCAATGCAAGAAAAGACAGCCTTCACAACAAGTAGCACTGGAATAATTGTGTGTCCACATACAACAAACAAACAAACAAAAACTTGAACTTCAGCCCTTACCTCATTCTAAACAAAAATATTAACTCTAAATAAATCATAGGCCTAAATGTAAAAATTATTACTGTACCATTTCAAGAAGAAAACACAGGAGAAAATCCCTACCTTTGGTTGGGCAAAAAATTCTTAGACACAATACGAAAAGCACAATTCACTTTTTAAAAGCTACGATACATTGGACTTCATAAAAAGTTCAAAGTTTAACACTTCAAAAGACAATGATAAGAAAATGAAAGGCAAGTGTCAAACAGAAAAAAGTATTTGCAAATCACATATCTAATAAAGGACTGTAATCTGAAATATATAAATACACTTACCACTAAGTCATAAGATGAAAAAATTAGAGGGCAGAAGATTTGAATAGACAGTTCATCAAAAAAGGTGTACGTGGCCAATAAGTACATGAAAAAAAAATGCTCAGTATCATTAGGCTTCAGGGAAATGAAAATTAAAATCACAATGAGATATCATTATACACACACTAGAATGGAATAAAAGATGGATAAACACAAGTGTTGACAAGAATGTGGAGAAATTGGAATCCTCACACATTGCTAGTGGGAATGTGAAATGTACAGCCACTTTGAAAAAGAGTTTGGCTGTTGCTCAAAAGGAAGTATACAGAATTACTATATGCCTCAAGAATTCTACTCCTTAACATCTAATCAGAAAAAAATGCAAACATATGTACATTTAAAGACTTACATGTGAATTTTGATAGAAACATTATTAATAATAGTGAAAAATCTGTAAATATTCCAAATGAATATCAATGGTAAATGGAGTAACAAAATGTGATATATCCATGCAACAGAAAATCATTTCATGATTGAAAAGAACACACTTCCGCTACACGGTACAATGTGGAAGAACTTAGAAACCATTATGCTAAGTGAAAGGAGATATATGTAAAAGATTACCTATTGTATGATTCCACTTATATGAAAAGTCCAGAAAAGGCAAATTTTCAGAGACAGAAAGCAGATCAGTTCTTGCCTGGGGCTAGGTCTTCTGATGAAAATTTAAGGATGTATTTAATGCGTGAAGAGCTTGTGGCCTTTCCCTTCTCAGCCAGGAGTATGCCTGCCCTAACAGCTGCAACCTCGGGCTAAGAACATTTGGCTTGTCTCAACTCACAGCCTCCAAAAAGTCACTTTCATTAACATTGCTGCTGTGTTCCACACTGAGTGAGTTTCTTTAACAGGAAAGAGGCTGGTCCTCATGGTTTGCTCCATCCTGGCAGTTTTACCCTGAGACGGGAGAAGCCCCAGGAAAGAATGTCACAGAACTCTACTGTTTTTACCTGAAGTTCAACAGTTTTTCAAGCGTAGATCCTTCTCTGATTGTTGTATGAAAACAACATACACACAATGGATCAGTTTTGTCCCGCTTTATAGTTGCTTTTTGAAAAGGATTTGCTGATTTCCTTGGCCATCGCTCTACACCTACTTTTAATATGTGAGAAGATAAAAGAAAAATTAATAACAACTGGAGATTGCAAAGGCCGAGGGCATATTATGGGAAGAAGCATTAGCCCATAAGCATTCAGTTGGTATCTTACCTCATCAGTTCTTTCAGAGGCTTTGTGTGTGTGCGTGCGCCTGCTAGGAATACAAATACCTTGCTACAAAATATCACTCTCAGAAAGAGAGTACTTATGCTCTAACTTAAAACTTATGCTCTAACAGAGTGTACAATGGAATTCTATTTTGACTTGGATTCTCCAACACAAAGCAAAGAAGCAACGAATACAATTTATAGGGTTGTCCTAAATTGCTTTGCTAATTCCCTACCATATATACATCTCCCTCCCACCACGCCATACAATTCATACATCTGAAATTATTATTTACAAGAGATATATACACACAAACACACCATATACACATGAACATTTGTTGCTTTCTTGTGTGGCATATTCGTGCATTTGAAAATATAACTGAAGGGTGTTTTCAAGGATGAATGTGGTAACTCCTCTCATCCCCGGACGCGTGTCCCTTTTGCAATGTGATGTTGTCCATCCTCTTGTCAAGAGGTGAAGTCAATTTCCCACCTTTTGAATCTGCGTGGGCTTTGTGACTTGTTCAGATCAAGAGAATGTAGCAGAAGGATTGTTATGTCACTTCCAGGCTGAAGATTGAACTTCTGCTCTGCCCTCTTTGAACTCTGAGATCACTATAAAGAAGCCCAGGACAGTTTTCTCGAGGATGAGATACCATGTGGCATGAGAAACCCAGCCAATACCCACCATCAACCACAGATAGGGCAAGAAAGCCACTTTAGTTCCAGTTGAGCAGCTAGATCACAGTAGCTACGTGAGTGAACCCAGGTGAGAACAGCAGAAAAACCACCATATGATCCAGCCGAAATTACTGACCCTCGTAATTCTGAGCAAACAAAATGATTATTGTTCTAAACCACTTAAGTTTGTGGTGCTTTGCTGTGCAGCAATTGATAACTGAGACAAGATATTCATTTTACCTTTTCTCTGTAAATAGTTATGCCTGAACAGAAGATTTTAAAACACATGATGGAGTAGTTCTTAGTCTACTTCAATTTTTTGGACACCGTCTAATATCGCAAAGTATAGACTTTCAATAGTTCTTTTGAAATTTGTGATTATCAAGTTTTACATGGAAGTTAATGAAACCAATATTGCTTTTATAGGGTTGCAGGTGATTTTTGAGGTCTGGAAATTTTCCAAATTCATTCTACAGGTTAGTCCAGCAAGTGGCATTCTTTGCTCTTGCTGCGTGCAATCTCTTTGCGATAAATGCTACTTTTTGGAAGAAGGGGGAAAAAAAATCATTATGGATTCTTTAATCAACAGCAGTCAACTATCTGCTTTTTACTACCACTTGCAAGGAAAACAACACTTAATTTCCCATTTCTAAAATGCCCTCATGTAATAGATTCCTAATTACTTGACTGAAAAAGTAAGCATCGTCTAATGCTTGCTCAGACATTAAGGTACATAGGAGAGATTACCGAGCGTGTCTGCTTTCCTGCCCACCAAATGCTAAATCTATTAGTATTTCCTGGTATTCTTCTGAATTTTGAATGCTGTTCACGTAAATTGAAATGACCAAAATACAGAGAAATGTATGTGATTTTTCCCCCTTTTAAAAATATAGGCTAGATAAGATAATGGAACAACAATAAAAACTCTTTTTCATAAAATTCCTAAGTATGGCTTCAATCTGCAATTTCTTTTTACATTGCACACATTTCTTTCACTGCAATTATCTAAATAAAAGTATTTGTGTATAACTATTCATAGCACATCAGATTTTTATCTTGTTTGAGGAAATATGCACATGTTTTGTTAATCCCCAATTAAATTATTTACCTTAGAACTTCATGATACAGCTGCTTACATTCCAGGAATCCAACACCTGCACATGCAGGCTTGAAGAGAGTTTGACAATTGATTTTAAAAACACCTTTAAAGAATAATGAAACATAATGAATATCACTTTTGTATTTCAAGTAGCAAGTGTCACCCAATGGAAAATGTGTAAATTAATGTCCCTGGTATTCATCACTACTTTGAAACAGTTGCAACAAAGGATTTGTTCTGGTATAACTATGTATCATCCTGGCATGTTCCACGCCTAAGTAAATTTTTAATCTTGACAGATCATGGAATAGAGGAATTCCCTTTCCAGAGAATGCAAGTATTGGCCAATACAAATTCAGATTATAAGGAAGGGTTACAATAACCATTTAGAGAAGGAGGTAGAGGGTGGGGTTCAGGCTTGAACGGGATTCTTCATCTTACTGTATTCTCCTGAAATGGACTCCACTGAGATGTAAGAAGATGAAGTCTAAACCTGAGGTACAGTATTGTTTTGCCTTCTGATAGAATTGGTGGTTATTTTTTGCTAGGCAGACTACTTAACTGAAGAGATTGGCTGTGCTTTTATTTTATTTAGTCTCAATGAGTATGCTTTGTTCTTTAAAATAAACATCCATTCTCCCTTTGGGAATCACTTTGAAGTCAATCTTATACCTCCTTTTCAAAAATTTTTCTGTATTCAGGCTATTGTGAAGTTTTGTCTTTACTGATTTGCTGCTCTGAGGTCGTGAAAAGGAGCTGGGGAATTGAAGGAAACCTGTGAAAGAGGAAATAGAACTTCCTCTCCCTTTCACTTAGCACTTTACCCTCAAAATACATTCTGCAGAGCAGCAACATCTGCATCATTTGGGAGCTCCTCCAAAATGCAGAATCCAAGGTCTTACCTGAGACCTACTGGATTAGAATCTGTGCTATGACAAGATCTCGGTAGGCTTTCTATCCTCAGTAAAAATTGGCATGTACTGACCCAGGAGAAAGCATTAGATCAAATGTGCCAGCCTTTCTCTCTCTAATGGCTCTCAGATGGTGCATCCTCTTATCTGGGTATTCCCTTAAGGAAAAATAAATGACTAGACCTCAGGAGCTCTGGCAGTTTGTTTCCCCCAGGCATGGCTTTGAGGAAATCATTTAACTTCTCAGCTTCTGTTTGCTATTTGGAAAATGATATTCTACTATTTTGTGGCATATCTTTTGTGAGGTACCGTTTTCTTACTCCTCTCTGTTGATGTTGAGCCCAAATCATGATTTAAGGGGAGAAAGTCTCCTTCACTCATGAGACATATGTTCACTTCACCAGTGTGTACTTATTCTAGCACCACTCAAGCCCAGTACATTAATTTAATTTGTTTCCATTCAAGCTACTGTAAGCTACATCAATATTAATACAGTTGCCTACAAAAATATATTCTTAGATAAAACCAGTCAGTACATTAGTTAATTTACATAACATTTTTTCCACGGGGGAAAAATGTAATGAGCTGTAACTCACTGTATTTAGAATGTCATTCTTTCAATTAATAAGCTTCTACAATTGAAATTATAATAGATTGTAAACTAAATTTCTGCTGCAGATATATAAAGATGTACACACAGATACATAAAGATATATAAACATGTACACTTAAATTTACCTTCAAAACTCAATGGAGTTAAAAAATGATAACTACAAAATATACTTTCATTTATAATTTACAAAGCTCTTTGCCTACTTGATTTCATTAAAATATGAAGATCCTGTGCAACTTTCAGGTTTTTTCTGTTTTTTTTTTTTTTTTTTTTTTTTTTGAGACAGGGTCTCATTCTGTCTCCCAGGCTGGAGTGCAGTGGCACGATCCCGGGTTCAAGCAATTCTCCTGCCTCAGCTTCCCAAGTTGCTGGGATTACAGGCTCGTGCCACCATGCCCGGCTAATTTTTTGTATTTTTAGTAGAGACAAGGTTTTACCATGTTGACCAGGTTGGTCTCGAACTCCTGACCTCAAGCGATCCACCCGCCTCAACCTCCCAAAGTGCTGATATTACAGGCGTTAAGCCACTGCACCCGGACGCAACTTTCAGTTTTGAAACAGCTATTATTGTAGGCTTTGTAAATTTCTTTGAAATCCTTAATTTAAAGCATAATAGAAGTGAATTTATTATCATTTATTGTGCCATAAACAATTATTTCATGATTGTTACTGTTATTTTGGTATTCTAAGGATTTAGGTAAAGAAAATTGCTGTTTCTCTAGAATCTCTTCTCACTGCATATGCTAAGTTCAATATGTTCAGCCTAATTTGACATAAGGTGCAGACAATAAGGCACCAATTTACTAAGCCTGAGGATACTTAAGATTGATGTTTTCATCTGATATCTCACTTTCAAGCTATATTAGACACTGTAGGTTATAGTCTGTGAGAACCAGATTAACTCTCAGCATCCAAAATGGGTTTAAATGGCTTAGTGACAAAGGTTAATAAAGAATTGAGGATAAACATTGCCAAACAGTTTAAAATGATTCTGAAAATAATGAGACAGGCATCTCAATACTAAGAAATGTTACCTCTTTCAAAATAAAATAAGAGAAAGTAGAACACTGTTTTTCATGAGGTACCCTTTTATTTGATTGTGAGCATATCAACATTGTTTTGTCATCGTCTGAGCATGGAAACACATTTTTCCCCATCCAAATATGTGTTGGTGATTAAAAATCCACTGTAAGTGAAAGCTTAGTTGGTCATCATTAAATGGTATTTTTAATGATTAATTCTTTAACTATCAATAAGTCACTAAAATAAATTTTTTTCGTATAATATACCCTTGATAAATGAAGTACAACTAAAATCCATCTTGGCAGTTTTTTCTCTTTTTAATAAATGTTTATTGCATACCTATTTTGTGTCAGATGCCATTTCAAACTTTGAAAAGAGACAAAACACAGTTCATGCCACTGAGTATTTTAGAGTTCAATAAATTTTTTTTAATCTTAGGAAAAATAAATTTGTTAACTTGTTTGAGAAGGAAGGAAATGCCTTATTAGCAAGAGTTTCTAATTTATATAAAGTTAAAAGCATAGTGATTAATATGATTAATAATAATTCCATGTAAAGGAATGTCAGAACTGTATTTTGATGTTAGAATTCAATGAGATTTTTTTTTTTTTTTTGACAAATACATGTGTTACTAAGTGCTAACCTCTGTGTTATGTTTCAGGATAAAGGGAGAAAAAGACATACTTGGTTCCTGTTCTAATGGATCTTTTATTCTAGTAACTGAGTCAGATTAAAATGAAGATCCTAGGAAAGTAAACCCAATAATTACAATTAGCAATAAGAATGTATTCTCCCAACAAAGGGCCCTTATACTGGTATAGGGTTAGGGAAGACTCACTGAGGATGTGCCGTGTTCTAGCTAGGAGTGACAGGATGAGAGTCAGTTTGAGGAGGAAAGACATGGAGAAGGCAGCCCAGAAGATGGAGCATTTCATTGAACCGGTCTCTGGAGCTTATTAAGATTATTCCATCAGTAATAGGCTTAATATCTGTGATTCCCCAAATTATGTAGAATTTTAGAGCTATGTCATGAGAAAACAAATGAACCAAATGCATCAATCATTTTCTTTGCCATGTATGAAAACAGGCAGAAACATGGATCCAGTTCTGGATAACACAGGTTGTAAATGTTAGTTATAAGGAATGACCCCTTGAACGCCATTAACTTCTTTGCTGTGTGCATAACTTACTTTGAACTTGTTTAAGTAGAGGTTAGCCTACTTTCATTCAGCTCAAGACCCAATTTTGACCGATACTAGAGAATACAAAAAGAATTTCAGCAAATATTTCAGAAGACAAAACAATATGTAATATAAACTAATCTTAACATTTTTCAGGGACTTCATTTTAATTTATCTATTAAGATGTTTACTGTTTTAGTTGTTTCTATGGGGTTTTACACATGTGACTTTCCCAATCTACTTAGAATTAATTTTTCAGCACTCAAGTATGGCAGTCTTTCCCCCACGTAGGCTCCTTACCTTCTGTCTTTCATGTCGTAGTTGCCAAATGCGTTACAATTACATACGTGGAAAACTCCATCAGACAGCGTTACAGTTTTTGTTTTCAATCATCACACATATTTTAAAGAACCAAAAAGTGAACATTTGTTATATTTATGCAGATCTTTATCATTTCTGTGGTGGTTTCTTCATTTCTGCTTTGATCTGAATGCTGTGTCCGCCATAGATCCAATATGATGGCGTTAGGAGCTGAGGACTTCTGAAGGTAATTAGTTCATGGAGGTGGAGCCCTCATGAATGGGGTTGGTGCCGTAATAAAAGAGACCCCAGAGAGCCCAGAGAAACACCTTTTCCCTTCTGCCAGAGGAAGGTGCACTGAGAAGACACCTTCTATGAGCCAGAAAGCGAGTCCTCTGCAGACACTGAATCTGACGGCACGTTGATCTTGGACTTCCTACCTCCAGAAGTGTGAGAAGTAAATGTCTGTTGTTTATAAGCCACCTAGTCCATGGTATTTTGTGATAGCAACCCCAAAAGACTGACATAATTCCTGAAGGCCCAGGTTTCCCCTTGGTATCATTTCCCTTTGATCTTTCCCATTTTTTTAGAGCATGGTTGTTGGATTCCTTCATCTAAGATTGTCTACATAATATTTTTGCTAACTGCAGAATTTGCACTGGTGATTCTTTTCGTTTAGTATTTTAAAAGTGTTATTCCCCTGCCGGCTTGTCTTCGTGGCTGTTACAGACAGGAAGGGCCAGTGAGATGTTAGCAGGAGCCTGGGGTAGTTCTCCCTTAAACTTCATGAAACTCTTGAAAGAAGGTGACTTAGCTGGGTGAAGTGTCACATTTGTCACTTGGCCTTCTCCTTATTCCTGGCTGGAAATCAGATGTTAAGTCTGTAGCTCCAGTGGAAAACCAATGACTTCAGGGATAGAAGAGGAGATACAGAAAAAAGCCTGGGCAATGGAGATTCTTTTGAGTGTGAGGTCTGCTCTGGCAAGCTTACCCCTGGACTGCTTTTACATGACATCTCAAACTGGGGCACCTGTTAGTATCTATCAGCTGCACTGAATTTTTAATGGACATCAAAATTATGTCTCTTCTCTTCCTTATCATACTCACCAGAAGAATCTCTGTTACATAACAAACATTCTATATATGTATAATACTTAAATTGAATGTGTTGCTTATATGGATTTTAAAATTTATTAGCATGGGTGGGAAAATGGAACAAACTCTCCTAAGTTAGTGAAGTCCTCTCTAGTTGCATGCAATGTGTTTCACATATCACTATATAACTTGTAGGCACTAAAAAGTTTCTTTCATTGTTGTCTTTTGAAATGTATCTGTATCTTATCTATATCTATCTTGTTCCATAAGAAGATAGTAGACCCTGATTATTTACAGATTGCTTCTCATGCCTCATTTTCCAGACGACCTAACACTGTGCTTATACATGATGCTAGTAACGACTGAAGTTTACTAGGCTTGATTTCTTCCTAAACCCTTATGGAATAGATCCTCTGTCTCTGTAGTCAGTAGCCCACTACTGAGGCAAGAAGATTTCGTAGGATGTTAAGATATAAGACAAGAAAATTATTGACCACTCGTTCTTATTTGCATAAATGTAATCCTTTAAAACATTTTAGATGTCAAAATATATGATATTTTTCTGCATATCTGAACAGGGGATTATGCTGGAGTTTTGAGAATCTTAAGAAATCACGGAATGATAGAAAAGATCAACATGGTCAGTGATTAGTGCTGAGACTATTAGAAATAAGAACAAACTGAAGGTGGAGAAAACAATATTTATTATGAACAAGTCTTTGTTCTTCAGAAATTGGCAGGGCTGGGTGCGGTGACTCACGCCTGTAATCCCAGCACTTTGGGAGGCCAAGGTGGGCCGGTCACGAAGTCAGGGGATCAAGACCATCTAGGCTAACACAGTGAAACCCCGTTTCTACTAAAAGAATACAAAAAAATTAGCCAGGAGTGGTGGCGGGCGCCTGTAGTCCCAGCTACTCGGGAGGCTGAGGCAGGAGAATGGCGTGAACCCAGGAGGCAGAGCTTGCAGTGACCAGGGATTGTGCCACTGCACTTCAGCCTGGGCGACAGAGCGAGACTCCATCTCAAAAAAAAGAAAAAAAAAAAAGAAAAGAAAAAGAAAGAAATTGGCTATAACTATTAAAATAAGTAGGATATTTAACTATGAACGTGTTCTGTCTGCTCTACCAACAGCAAAGTAGCAATTTCTCTAAATCCTATCCATATTTTCTAAAGATGTCAATTGCCCTTTTATATGTGTCACTTTCTACTGCTTCTCTCTCACTTCCTGCTCCACAAATTTGCTCTTTTTCCTATGTTCATCATCTCACTGAATCGCACCCCCATCTGCATAGTAGCCCAGGAAATATTATTAAGGTGTTATCCTTTGACCTTCCTTCTTTATCATCCCTATATCCAGGTAATCTGAAATTCTGTCAGAATATGCATCTTTAATCTATGTTAAACTGGCTCATTCTTAAAATTTTCTATCTGTCTCGACCTTACTTTAGCTAAATGATTATCACTCTCCTAATTGTTTCCTAATGGGCCTCATAGGCAAGACAAATCATTCCTTATACTGCCTCTAGAATTGTCTTTTCAAACACGGATATGGCCATCCTTCTTTCTTACAAATGGCCTCATAGTCCCAAAGACAAAGTCGATACTGTCTCTAAATAACATTCAAGGCCCTCACTCATGCAGCTCCCTGATTCCCACGTCAGTATTTTTATCCTCCTCCCCTTTCCAAAGCACACTCTCACACACGCGTTATTCTACGTGTAGTCATATTAAGCTACTTTCAATTCTATGCTTTCTCTTAGCCTTCGACCCTCTCTTAGGATGTTGCATTTCTATGGAGTGTTCCAGTTCATGCTCATGTTACCATGCACCCATCTTTCTTCTTAGAACTGGAACTGGGTAACTTTGTTCTCTTGCTAGAATTACCCCTGCACTTTTAAGTGTGCATCCCTCTCCCACAAACCTCATTGCATCCACACAGAGAGAACTCTCTAGGTTGTCTAAGGGCTGGACTCTGCCTTATTCACTATTATATCTGTAGCACTTAGCATGAGGCCTGTTTGAGGAATGCTTAATCAATATTAGACACTCCTCATTGCAGATGAATTTTTAATTCGTTCAGTTCACATAATCCTGTGGAAATGAAGCAAACTGTGTGTACATGCACGTGTGTGTGTGTGTTGTGTGTGTGTGTGATAGGGGTTGAAGAGGTAAAGTATATTAACTTTCAGTGAGGTAATTGTCCTGATTTTCATGCAGTCTGCTCTGCATCAAGATTACTTGAGGACCTGGCACAGAAACTATTGTCTAGCTCCTGGGTTGTTCCTGTTATTCTAGCTAACAGCAGTGATTACGTTTGAAGTTCTGTCTCATGTTGTTGCACTTCTGTTGATATTTAATAAAAACTCAGAGAACAGCTTGCAAGAGGCAGTACTCATTCCTGCTGAGAAAAGAAAAAGAGAAACAAGTGAATCCTTTGCTAAGCAATTTCAAATGTTTCTGCCGTAACCTTAATAGCATAATTTTAACTTCTTGGCACTGAGTGAGGTCAACATTGGTATACTTTGTACTAACGCATTATACAGGAAAATTGGATCCAGAGGTAAAATGGAGTTTCCTTTTCTCAAAAGTTTTCTAGCCAAGGTACACAATCTATGAACAAGAGGAATTTGATGAGAACACTGGTGAAGTGCATACTCGGACAGTAACTTGTTTTCTCAGGTCCTGAAGTACCAAAACCTTACTTCTTTTAGGCTCCCATTCATATTTACCATTATTTCTATTTTATATTAGTTTCATATAATTTCAACTACAGACTAGGGTAATTCATTTTATTGTAGAATATTTAGAAATCTGGGAAGCACACCTAAAGCTAGTGTTTCTTGCATGAGTAGCCCCCTTTTTTAAAAAAATTACATTTGTGAAGAAATATTGCCGCATTTAAACCTCCTAGCAGTTAAAAAATTCTTAATTTCTAATTTTAAGAGTCATGACAACTTTTTCTTTTTAACACAGTCTCTCTAAGCATCATTAAAGTCAATTGCTAATGATTGCATTGGCATTGTGATAACGTGAGATGTAACCAAGGAAAAGCATGTTCAATATGAGTTACTAATTATACTACTAGCAATTTATGCAAATTAATGACTAATTTTACATTAGTATAGTGGTAATCACTTTAAGATCGTTTGGTAAGAGTGATGGCCCAATCAAGACTAGGAAGTAGTTTTTTTTTTTAATTGAGATAGAGAAATGAAAGATATAGGGTTTATTGCAAATAGTTTTTAACTGAAATCCAAATATTAGTAATGAACTATTTTGAAAGGAATGTATTTGAGTAAAACCCCATAATTTATCATTAATTTTCTTCTGAGTATTATCCACGCATTTCGATCTCTAGGATATGGCACCTGGGCTAGATATCTCTCAGGGACCATCTCCATCATGATTTTTCTGGAATTTCCTATTTGAGTCAGGATGAAAATATCCCCGATAGGCTCTGTTTTTGGGGATTTAGCCCCATGCTTCCACAACTTAGAGAATCGAGAGATAAAAGAAGCTGAAACAAGAGAAATGTGGTTAAATCAGGATTTTAATTTTTCAGAGCTTCTTGCTTCATGTAAACTAAAAGTTTGTGGATTACAGTCCTCAAACAGCCATATATAAAAAACTGTATTTAGACACTTTCTTTGCCTACTAACTTAACACAACTTGAGTCAAGGTTTGGAAGATTGCAGTATAGGCATATCTGGAGCTTTCTTAGCAAAACGAAAGTGACAGAGGGTTGTAAGTATCTGAGCTATAGCCATGTGAAGAGAAGATGAAGAACAACTGGGTATGCTGTAAACAACTGAGCATAAGGAGAGAGGAATTAGGAATTAAGTTTAGACTGCAACATCTTATACACCTTGGACAAAATATTTCACCCCTCTGAGTACTGAACTCCTTTGGAGTGCTTCTAGCTTTTTATTCTTCTCCTTCCTTCCTTCCTTCTCTCATTCCTTCCTTCCTCCCTCCC
>NW_012105065.1:232249-242853 GCF_000951045.1 Mandrillus leucophaeus | reverse complement strand
CTTCCTTCCTTCCTTCCTTCCTTCCTTCCTTCCTTCCTTCTTTCCTTCCATTTCTTTTAAAGTGGTGGTCTTTCAAATATGTGACCTTAAGAAGAATTTGTTTTTTACAAATATTCATTCATTGTGTCATTTGAGAAATATTTATTGAGGACCAACAATGTGTTGGACGCTGTTCAAGGTTCTGGTGCATGAAACATAAAGTTGATCAAAGCAGATGATGATATGGTGAAGATAGAATTGAGTAGCAGGAACCTTGTCTTCTTGGACTATGCCTTGAACCTGGCAGTTGTCCTAGAGCACAGTTTGAAACCCATTGATATATTCCTTCTCTTTCTAATAACCTATGATTCCACAAAGAGAGAATGCACATTAAGTAGCTGCCATCATAGATGTACCTAGAGTTGCCATGATCAGGTTCTTGGTGTACAAGGTCATCCTATTTTACTGACATTGATTTGCTTTCTAGATGGTACTCCACTTTGAGAAGAAATAGGCAAATGGATCACATTCTTACTTTAATGAGATCTTTGCTTGTCTTGGTCTCAATTTTCCTACTCTGTGTTCCTGTTCATTTTTATCTCACTAAAGAGGGCATTGATGTTCTAAGAGTGGCCATTATTTTGCACAATCATCCACGGAATTCTTAACCATGTGTTCCAATTTTATCTAACAAGTAATGATGGCATGTCAAGGAATAGTTATATTCTATTTTATATCCAAGCAAGTCAAGCTAGAACTGAAATCTATTCTATTTTTTTAATCTGTGCATAAAGACAGAGAGAGAGAGAGAGAGAGAGAGAGAGAGAGAGAGAGAGACACTACCAGAAGATGGTGGGAGATGAGAGCAGTTGCCATACAGGATTTACAAGGAATAGTCATACTCCACAGTTAAAATATATAACCACTTATCTTTGTGGCCAGTCAATGATAATTTCCCCTGGCTCCTTTAGTTTGAATCTGCCAAATAATGTACCAGGTGTTTTCTTTTTCTCTTAAGAAAAAAAAGATCTCTAAAATTATATGAAATTTAAATGATTTAAGTCCTGGTTAGAAAATATAGCTTGAAATCTAATGGTTATAATCACCTTATATTTCAATAATATTTCATTTCCCACACCTGCCTTCTAGAGCAGTTTCAATCATGAATAACAGTGGGAGAGAAAAACGATAAACATTATGTGTGCAGCAAAGGTCTTAGTAGTGTTGAGCCAAGTTGGAAAAGGAGAACAACTATTACTACAGGGCTGAACTTTGTGGGGAGTCTGGAATTCTGCCCTAACAATCCCAAACTCTGCAACTTTATTCTCTTTGTGGTTTTAAAAAGACTTGATCTTTCTAATATTACATTCTGAGAGCCAACTTAATAGATACTCTATTTCTGGAGAGCTTTGTAGGCAGAATAATGGAAAATTCTTGTGGTGGTTGTCATGTTTTTTGAAGAAGCAGCAAAGTGAAGAATAAATTTGGCTGATTTGCATGGAGTGTTAGTATTCACTGACAGTGATTCCTAAACTGAATTTTTTTTATGCTGTGGGAGAAGAGACGTGAAGCACTATTTCTAGCAGCTGGGATGGCTCAGGGATTTAAGGTACCATTTGGGGACTCGCCAAGATGCTCGGCATGAACCTGGGAATGTCAGTGCAGAGTTTTGGTGAATGAGACAGAGCTGGCATTTTATAGATGGAACAGGTGTTGGCTTAGGTGATACGACTTAAGAATGTATAAGAAGGCCTTCATAATCAAATACTACACTTCCAGTTTCCATCACATTATAGTCATTCCTCTGAGATAAGATCTGACATGCTCCATTAACATGAAAATGAGTTATCCGGGAGGTATATTAGTCACTGCTAACTTAGCAACAATCAGCTTATCAGATAAACTCTCAGAAAGTGGGATCTTGAATGAATGGTACTCACAGAGGCCAGTTTTGGTTAAGAGTGCAAAGATGGCCCAGGACTAAGTGAGGAGATTCAGTGGAGCCAGTGGGGAGGGCCACAGGGGAGGGCCACGTGCATGACTGTGGGGTGAATTCAGCCTTGACTCAGTTCCTACTTCCACCGAAGTAAGGAGTGTACAACATCATTGTGCCATCTGGATATTTTTGTTTCACGGAGACTCCCTAGATGTTAACCACATCCTGTTTTCCTTCAAAGCATCACTTAAACATACAGTGTTTAGCATGCAGAGTGAGGGTACTGAGTCTCCTTTCTCTACATCTCCAACATTCCTTGATCCCAACTTAATTCTCCCCACTTAATTTTGATGAAAAAATTAACTTTCTACCTTATTCTTGGCTCCATAGCTACCTTTGCATCACTGAAGACTCAAATGGTTTCTTCCTCACAACGGTTTGTCCACAATATAGTGGACAAAATCCACTGTATGTCCCAACCTTTGGCGATATAGAAGGGGAAGGATTTGAAAGTTGAGTCTTTCCAATTTTCTTTCCCACAGGTTTCAGATAGTAGCTGAACGCGGTATAGAAATTTAGGAATTTCTCTTCCTCAACAACCCCACCCAACACAAGCATCAGCCACAGTGAGCCTGGCAATAATCTCCCTTTCCCCTTTGCTATGTAAGTGTGTTCTTTAATATGATTCAATTAACCAAAAAAATAGCCATCATGTATTTTTAAATGGCTATTAACAACGATTTCTGCTAGATAAGTGTTCTCTCGGGTCACGTCCCTGACTAACCTGAGCTTATGACCTACCCAGAAAGATTAGGGAGATATACCAGAACCAGAGTGATAGATTGCCCATAGAAAGCAAGCAAGAGTTGGATGCAAAGTGCTGAATGAGTGGTAGAGAATATATGATCTTTGTTTCCCCAGTATCCTGTACTTCGTTTTTTGTAGCTTTTATTGCAATTGCAATGAAATTAATTATCTGGATGTTTTTTAACATCTTGCCTTCACCATTTCTTTCACGTTCCCTTTCACATCCCCTGGGTGCAGGGTCCTGGCTTGATTTTGCTTACCGTTGTTATCTACACAGGAGCACAATAGGTTCAGAAGTTCAGAAAAGTGAGCAGTCTCTGTCCGTTGTGAGGATTAACAACCATGACCATTGGGGAAGGCTTCCCAGAGGTACTTCAATTCCAGCAAAGGGAAAGTCCAAAGATTGCTATTGATTAGTCAGGTGGTCCTAAGCCTCGGTCTATATCACAAGACTGCAATTACATACTTTTCAATCTGGGGATCTTCAAGCTGTTGTTAGATCAGGAAGTAGTGGATGCCTCACATCCTCGCGTGACTTGGACAGAGTGCTAATATAATCTGGCTTAACCTGTTCCTATGTGTGATCTAGATTAAAGTCTCCACAAAAACATATCCACATTCCATCGGTTTGACATGATGGCAGCCTGAACTCTCAAGCAGTTCCCAAACTCCAGTTTGTTAACTGTTGCTTAAATAAGGAATCTGAACATTTGGAAAGTAGCTCCATGCAGCACCGTATCTTTGAAATTTCTCACTGTCTTCAATGGAATAGGTCTTCGTCTTTCATTCTTGTTTCCACTCTCCTAGGATTCAAAATAAGAAGATGGCAGTCAACCCTTCTGTGGGGTCCATAACTGTAGTGCAGTGTGAATGGGAAGGAATCTTTCAACCATAAATAGGTTTTTTAACCTTCTCTGCTGCTCCTGGAAAAGAAAGGCAGGCAGCTGTTAGAACATTCTGCACTGTTCTCAATTAACTTTCTCTTGTTTCCCTCAGTGAGAAGAGAATGAGCCATCTCCACCCAACTGTGCTGTGACTGGAGCACATTAAGATGCACAAATAGCAGCCTAGCCTTTGAGTCTTTCTCTTCATATTTTTGCAGACAGCTTCAGTTCAAATAAGGTTCTTGCTCCTCCTGAGATAATTCCTAACATTTCTAAATGGGTTTCAAATTCCCCACCAGTTCCACTATCAGTAATGAGCACCATATTTCACAAATGGGCCCGTGAGTTGTGCAGATGCACATTTTGTAACTGTATTCAGTTTCATTTTGAAATATTTTCAGGAACTCTGGAAAATAAATTATTTAGAAATGGAGGGGATAAACACCACATTACAATTATAATGTGAATATGGAGGATTAAGAAAAAAATTAAAATAAAAACACTAACACTACCAACATTCTAGAGTTATTTTACTCTTCTTCTCTGCCTTGGAATATTATGCATTTTGTTCTACTCAGGTGATTTTTGAGCTGCATTTAAAAAATGACTTTGAGTCTTGAATACTTTCTGTGGTGATAGAAGTTTGCTCTTTGAGGGTAAACTTTAAATTTAGGGAGCTGCCAAAAGGACAGAAATAGCCCAATGAATAAGGTACATGATTATGGTAGATGATATCAATTTAGTTGAAAAAAATAAGTGGAAATGGAAAAGATTTTCTCCAAATGGATTTTACGTTGCAGCATGCGAAGGCTAATAAATACCATAACCTCTGGAAATGACTCTTTTAAGAGGCTGACTCTAGATTGGCATGTTTTTTCTTTTCTCATAGGGGTTCTAAGTATTGTATTTTTATTTATGCTCTCGTCTACCTGGAATTATGTACCTAAATAGTGCAGCTGGAGCTGGATCTCACATGCATCCTGAAATTCTGGTCCACTTCAAACAAGTATTTGATTACATCAAATGTAGTTAAGATAATTACATTGTGTTTTCCTTCAGAAGAATACTAGAAGAAAATAAAAAACAAAAAAACCTCCTGTATTAATAAATTAAATATTTGAAATGCTTCTGGAAATGTTAAATTACTTCAGGTGTGCAAACTTGTTCCAAATTCAAGCCCAGGTGGCACCTTACATTTTGCGGGGGGTGTGGGCAGGAGGGACGTGTCTCCTAGAGCATGGATTCAATTAAAGTTTCCTGACAGTGAAAAATCAACCTATTCTAAGATGCAGATGAAGCTTTCTTCCATAGCAAAAGCACTGTTCTGCTTCTTGGCTTCAGTCATTGCTTTGTTTGCACTTTTTTTTCCCTAAGTTCACACTTAAGGCACATTTTAATGCTTGTGACCACCACCTATTTCCTGTTATTGTGTTTCTTATGATAGGCTGCCCTCCTTGGAACTCTTATCTTCCCATCATCTCTGAGTCCTTTTAGTTGAGGTGAATTTGCCAGAGGCAGGGAAAACTGAATGGGCTCTGTTCATATTTGAATGGGAACCACACCATAATATACTAAAATAAAGCATGACTATCCAATGTGTTTACCACTTTTGTTGTGGTTTTATTGCTGTGTTGTTTTAACTGTGAGCCCGAATTGGAACTTTTTAAAATTTCAGACATCTATTTTTCTCCTCCGTCTTTTTTTTTTTTTTTTTTTAATCTCCAAGCTTGGACCTTAATTTGTCAACAGATCTCTTTTACATTATTTTTGGCTAAAGGCAGAAAGAAATTGTGTTGAAAAATATTATGAGAACAACTCTCCTTCTAAGTTTTGAGTCCAATATATATAGTAGACTCCAGAGGTTTGGATTATTCAGTTAAGATTGAATAAAATATCCAACTATTTTAGATTATCTTCTTAATTAAATCCCATAGCTGAACTACTAGGGGTTTTCTTATCTAGAATGAACTAAGTGAATATTACAGAGTGACCTAAGCAGTAGTCAAGTGAGCTACTACTTATGTGTGAAGGGAATCCAAAACCCAATTAGTATGTCTTCATAACATGGCTAAGGACAAGTTGAGTTTACGTACATTCCTAAGGCCAATAGACAGTTTGCAGGACACTTGTTTCTGACATGATTAAAATATGAAATATGTGTCTGAATTAACCTATTTTACCAAACTATGTTTATTTCAAGATGAATTATTTAAAAAACCTATTTAACTGGTAAAAACTTGGATTCTTAAGTTCAGAGGAACAAGCAATTTGAAAAATTTCTCAGCATATGAACAATGGTAGCAATTAATTTAATAAACATTTTCTGAGAATGTACTCTATATTAGATGCTGTGACACGCATTAATGATAGTGGAAGCAGAAAGACAATATTCCTCCCTTCAAAGAGCTCTGTCTAATCAGAGAGACAGCCAGGTAAATACACATTTTAAATTTAAATGTGCTATGAGCTTTAACACAATTATGTAGAAAGCTCTGTGGGGACAACGAGGTTGCACATCTAATATTGTAGGTGACATTTTAGATGAACTACTCAGTGGTTGCAAGATGTACACTAAATCCAGAAGGAAGAGTAAGAATTTCCTACAAGATGAGAGGGTAAAAGGAAGTAAAAGGGAATTAATTTCCGAAGTGACATCATATGCTAGATGATAAACTAGAAAGCCAAAGGCTGTCATTTATGTATCGTCACGTTATGTTTTGCCTGTATTATACGGTATAGCATATTATACAACATAGATTATCTGTGCCTTAGCTTTTTAAGTGTAAAATTGGTATAATGATAGGTTTTTCTGAAGACTAAATATATTAGTACAGATGAAGCACTTAGGAAAGTGCTAAGAATATAGTAAATTAATATACATTAACTATTAGCTATTATTTTCATGTTTATCCATTCCCACTGATAATGCATAGCAAAAGCACATGGTGGTTGATCAATGTATTCACTTATTCAGGAGTATTTATTGAGCATGTACTATGTGCCAGATATTGGGGATTCAAAAGTAAAAAGACCATAACCTGCCCTCAGAGTGCTTAAAATTCCAGTACTGAGATCAAAGAAAGCAAATCATCATACAAACAGTGTAAATTTAGAGACTGAAAGCAGGAAAATGCTTGAAGGTGGGCAGGAGACACTTCACTTGTTGTCATTGTTGGATTCCTCCTGGGAGACACAGTAACCTAAATGTTAAAATGAAGTCAGCCCTATAAAGACCTGAGGTAGGAAAAAGTTTGATATGTCTCAGAAATAGCCAGGAGGCCACTGGGTTTGGAAGACAGATAGTGAGAGGAAGAGAAATTGTAGATGAGGCTGGAGAGACAGGCAGGGGCTAGATCACACAGGGCTAGAGAGAGGAGGTAAGAAACTTGGATTTCATTTCAAGTGTAATGGAAAGTCCCTTCCAAATGAGTAAGATCTAAGAGGCACAGGCAGTCAGTCTTTCAAAAACTTCTTCAGCTACCTCACTGTGTCATGAAGCCCCCTATATAACTTGCCTGAACTGTTGGTGTCTTCATATATTTCCATTCCCCTTCAAAGGGCAAGAAACCATGGAAGAAATGTCCCAGGTGCCCCATTAAGCTCCACAGTTAAAAAGGTGAAAAAGACAATTCTTGATCTCAAGAAGCTCATGGCCCAGAGGGATAAATAGACACATTAGGAGACATGAAGCCATGGAGTGGTGAGAGTTGCGACTGAGACAAGCACAGAGAGAGTGCTTTAATCCGAACCAGAGAGTGCTGGGGGAGCCTAAGGGAGTCCCACGTTACTCGGGCGCTGGCCTAGGCCTTCTGAAGAAAGTTGTGAGTGTGAGTACTAGGCAAAGACAACCGCATGGGAGAAAGTGGCAAGGTGCAGGTTTTCCAGGCAAAGTAAGCAATCCTGAGGGAGAATCCGGAAGCCAGAAAGCTCAGTGCTTTCTTGAGAAGGAAAGGAATTCAGCATGACTTGAATTGGAGCCAAGCGCCTTAATTTAATTCAAATTTTTGTGCTGCTTCCACTCCTTCACATTTTTCTTAACCTTCCTTTCTTCTGGATCCGTAATGCTTTATTTGGCCATTACTGCCATGGTTGTCAATCTAATCTTTAATAACCATGATTTTTGGCAAGATACTGACTCTCAATATTGATCTGTCCACATGTAAAAATTGGTTACAAATTCATATATCATGGTGAGGTTGTGAAAATTAAATCCACACCTCACGGGGTGGGTTAATAATTAATCCATACCTCAGGGGGATGGACAGTAGCAGAGCAGCTGGCATACAGAAAGGGATCAATGCAGATTCATCTAGTTCGACTCCTCAGTTGTTTTTGAGAGAATGTATTGATTGCTCACATTCCACAAAACTCTAATACTTTCTATTATAGTACTTACTAAAGAGTTTCTCATTCTTTTTAAATTTTCCTTAAACTCTGCACTATTTTGCTACTCTTGCCCACATTTGTCTATCCTTCCTTTATCAAAATGGATTCACTGACTCTTTTTTGAAAGCACTCATCTGTTGCATTGAAACCTTCTCTCAGGCTTACAAAGTCTTCTTTACCATACTTGCAAAGCATTTACTTCTTCATTATCCTATACAGCTAGTCTTCTGTCATGTAAGATAGGAAGAGAAATTGCAACTTCTTTCAGAATATAGCTTTTGAAAATATGTCAGTTAATAAAACAACTGTGATAGACCTTTCCTTTTCTTAAAAAAGAGACTGAGATAGGTTTATAATTTTTCTATTTTTCTCCATTATCTTAGCATTTTTGATGATTCAAATGAATGCCCCTAGAGAATTTTTCCTGTCCCCACTCTTTTCTTGCATCAAATCTTTGAGGAAATGACAAATAGAGTGGGGATAAACTTGGGTCCAAATTTACTGAACTAATACCTATGACATGACTGTTGTGTTCACACCCTCTATGAATCTTTGTGGTTGAAGGCTCAGTGTCGAATTTCCCAGTGTTCTGGAAAGCTTAAGCAGATGAGGTACAAGTTGTATGTCAGGACCGTCAGAGAATCTATTTACCTGGACACTGGCTAAGATAGGTTAGCTCCATCTATACCATAGATGGAAACCAAGGTATCACTAAATTTAATAACACACCCCAAGCAAGTTCTTGTATGCTCATGATCTCATTTTGCCAGCTCTTTCCCTCTATCCCATTCGGCACAAAGATTTTTAAAGACACGTTTTGTTCCAGACCTTAAGGGATACCTGCTGGTAGCAAATTTTTCATATAAAAAACTCTTTTGTCCACTAAAATAGTTGCTCCTTGTTCAGCTTTCTTACTGCCAGTGTGAATGGAAGATATTTGACTCTGGATATAAAGGGCACGTAGTCTTTTCCTCTACTTCACTATTGGAAGGTGAGCCCATTGTATACAAGAAAGGAAAACTAAAATCCCATACAAGGTACTAGTGAGTCACGCTCAGCAGCGGCACACATCCTATCTTACCCCTCCTTTGGTTCTTTGGAATCTAAAGCTTCATTTTTACCTCATTTTAAGGAGCTGGTTTGGATTAAAGTCACATACAAACTGAGCCATCTCCAACATCTACATCAGGAAGTAACTCTAACTCAAGATAGAGGTCATTGGAGGGGCAACAGGTTTGTATTGCTTATTCTGGCTTGTCTTTTCCTGTACTGGAGATCATTTGGAAGATCTACCAGTGACTGACCCTTTATAAGCATTAGATTTTGAAATAAAAGCGATTGCTTGTTCATTAGCACTTCCCTTGATGAAGTGTACAAGTGTCATGTAAAACAAACTGAATCCTGCTCATGATGGATTGGAATGGGCATTCCATTGGGAGATATTTGAGCCAAAACCACAATGCTTTGGCTCCTAGTTGCTCATGAAGCTTCTAATTGACTTTCATACCACTTGCCAGTTGTTGCTCTCAAGAACAGTCCTTGAAGTAGAACTTTGATGGGCTTGTGCATTTCTAATGCTGAAATTCATTTCATCTGTAGCATGTCATGGATTTTACCCACTAAATTTATTTAGAAACATTATGTGCTATTTAATGGGAGATTATATTTGAAGAATTAATATAATATGAAAATCTAAATAATTCACCATCTGTAAAAATGATCACTTAACTACACCTTTTGAAAGTCATTAGAATACAATATTTACAAAAAGTATATTTTTCAGATTTAGGATGTTTTTGTGTGTTAAGTAAATTGTAGAATATATCTGTTGATAGTACACTGATTTTAAGGTTACTCATTGTAAAGCTTTAAAGTACTGAAGTATATGTAGGTATCAAAAGTCTTATTAAAATTATCTTCATATCTTGCATGGAAATATGTTCAATTCCACATATTTTAAAAGAAAAAAATAGATAAATGGGCTTATTGGTCAAAAATATTAGAAATAAATACTCATTTTTAATGTATTCTAATTTGTGAAAGGTTTATGCCACTGACCATACTTTCCTGAAATTTTAGAGCAATGAATTCAAAAGCTTTTCTATGCATGTTTGTGGCTTAGTAAGTAGGAATGCTATTGAGCAGACATTCATTTAAAAAGCTATCTATAATTATGAGAGCAATCTGACTAATTTCTTCTAGTGGCAAACTGAATCAGAGACTACTTTTGGAATAACATCAAGCAGTTATATAGAATATTTTTTAAAAGTCAGATAAGAAGTAATGTTCTGCATTTTCCATCACATTTATATATAAATAAAACATGATTATATACATTGCTGAAATAAAGATTGTAGCTATTTCAGTACTCAGAGTACTCTGGATATGTTTGTGAATAAAGAACAAAGGAACATTAATCCTAGACTATGAGAAAATATATTTCAATTGTCTTTATCTATATTCATTCACTGACTGAATACATTTTTCACACTGGAGAAATGCACAGATGATTAAGCCCAGGGCTTAAATACATATAGGACATTCTAGAAAAATTCACCAATGTTTAAGCTATGGTCCTTAATTTCAAGTTGCTTTTTTTTTTTTTTTTTTTT
>NW_012105065.1:217267-232194 GCF_000951045.1 Mandrillus leucophaeus | reverse complement strand
GCTCACTGCAAGCTCCGCCTCCCAGGTTTACGCTATTCTCCTGCCTCAGCCTCCCGAGTAGCTGGGACTACAGGCGCCAGCCACCTCGCCCGGCTAGTTTTTTGTATTTTTTAGTAGAGACGGGGTTTCACCGTGTTAGCCAGGATGGTCTCGATCTCAAGTTGCTTTAAAAACTAATTTAATGTGTTATTTTCTTAGAAATTTATATCCTTATTATAGAAATGTTAAATAATACATGTAGACTAAAGAGGAAAACATTATCAATACCCTTCATCACTAATGTTATGCAGATTTTCAGTCTTTTAGAACTAGGCATCTATCTTTAAATGTCTTTGTTATAGCTTAAGGATTGCTTCCCAGAGAGACCTTAATTATCTAATTAGATTTGGCCTATTAGAATAGAAACCTCATTTATGCATTACATTCTGTAAGTTTTTGGTGTACTTTTAAATTTTATCTCTCACACCATAAATGAAAACTCCACGAGCTGGGACTGTATATTTTCTATTTATTATTTTATTCCCAGTATCTTGTATAGCAGTTCACGTAAATGTATGTCCAATTATTTCTTCCACAAAGAATTATCAAGTGTTTTTAATTGGCATAAAAAAGAAAGGAAACAAAAACAAACAAAAATACCAGAAAATCCTCAGGATAATAGTTGATGCTGCATTACAAATCTAGAATCATAGCTTTTTATACTGTCGAATATTTTCACACATAAACATGATCTTTCTATAAACACAGTCTTTTTATTTACTCAATTTATTTTTCATCCCTCCATAAAGTTAATTTTCTTCATCTGAGTCCTACACATTTCTACTTAAGTATTTCATCTCTTGTTACTACTTTCTATGGTCTGAATATTTGTGTCCCTCCAAAATTCATGTTGAAATCTAATCTCCAATGTTGGTATCAAGAGGTGAGGGGTCTTTGGGAGGGTACTAGGACATGAGGGCAGAAACTTCATGAATGGGATTAGTGTTCTTGCAAAAGAGGACTGAGGGAGCTTGTTTTTCTCTTTTGATAGGTGAGAAAACATAGTGTAACTTTTCCCCTCCGCCTTTATGTTTTTTAAATATTCTTTTCTTCGAAGTACTTTTGACACCTTAGACAGAAAAATGAACTGAGACTGCTGGGCACAGTGGCTCACAACATACCTGAATCCTAGCACTTTGGGAGGCTAAGGTAGATGGATCACTTGAGCCCAGGAGTTTGAGACTGGCCTAGGTAACACGGGAAAACCCTGTCACTACAAAAAAGGGACACATACTCACCAAACAATACATCTGCTGACACCTTGATCTTGGACTTCCCAGCCAGCAGAACTGTGAACAATACATTGCTGTTGTTTGTATATTACTCAGTCAAAGGCATGTTGTTATACCAGCTTGATTGAACTAAGGGACTACTTTTATTAGGACTATTTGTCATTATATTTTCAGAACCATTTTAAAATAAATTAGCATAAAAATATTCACTTCTATGCAATTTTTGGTTGGTCGCTAATCTCTTTAGTTAATTATGAAAGTTTTTCAATGGGTTCTCTGGAGTTTTCCTGGCAGCACATAATATAATACGCACAGGATGATACTTTTTATCACCTTCTTTCAAATATTTATGTGACTTTTATTTTTCCTGATTCTGCATTGGCCAGCATATTTTGAGTAATTTAAGGCAAAGGTGATTACAGCGATGGTCCTTGTCTTTTTAATACTTCAATGGCATCATTTGTAGGATTCCATTTTTAAGAAAAATAGTTCTGTTGCTTTGAGATAGATTTTAAAAATCACGTTCAGAAATTTTTAAAATTTGTTTACTAATAGTTTTTGTGAGAAAATATTACATTTTTCAGTGGCTTATTTTGTGAAATCTGTGAAGATGATCCTCTAGAGTTTTTTCTTGTGATTTTGTTAATATTTTCAAAATTAGGTTAGCGTATTGAATTATCTTTTTATTCCTGGAATACTTTCTCCTTTTTTGCTATTAGGATTAAAAATAGTTTATTACTTTCTATTGGCTGACATTATGTTTCTGTTTTTTGTATCTTTTTTCTTAGAGCAAACTGTCATGGAGTTCCCTCAGTGAAGGTTGTTATAATCATTTTGCTGGATTCGCGTAACATGAGGCAGTACATAACTTGTCTGAGAAGCTTAAAGCTGTTGTTTCCTTCATTGTCATTTAGTTTACTCTCAGCCCAAGTTATACACTTACGTTTCTTGTAATTTCAGCTCCTAAATACTTGGTACCTCTTTAAAGATTCTCCTTGCTGCCTTTGGATCTTAATTGACTAGAAAACAACTTTCATATTTACTTTAGCCTAAATCAGATTTATGGAAGCTTCATCAAAACGCAATAGACCCATATTAACAAAATAAAAAATACAAGAAAGTTCTAAAAACATTGAAAAATATTGTCTGAAAGTGGTGAGTATAATCAAAATTGGATTAATGTCTTTATGCTGCCATTTATTAGCTTTGTGACACTGGGAAAATCATTTAACCTATTGCCTTAGTTTGCATATTTGCAAAATGATACTTAGCAGTGCCTAGTTACAGTTGTGCTGTGAGGTTTAAATGAGATAAAGCATATAAAGCATCTAGCAAAGTGCTTGGTCCATGGGGAACCACTCAGGAGAAGTTAGCTCATATTACTATACCTGGACTAAATATAGTTACCGGTTTGTTTTTTAATTAATGTATTAATAAGAAGTAAAACAGAACTGGTATAGAAAAAAATAAACTATGTAATTCAAAGTTATAAAGCCAACTATTTAATTAAGAGTAAATTGTGGCAGATAATAGAATTATATATAAAACATAAGCTCCAAGATGAAGATTCAAATTATTTACAGATAATTACATTTGAATAATCAATGTCAAATCTTCCACTTATATGTGTTGTGTATATATTATTGTACTCTGAAATATAAATTTGGCGTTTCTGAGAAGATTTTGTTGTTGTTAACTTTTTAAGGTTGAAGGCATTTTAATATCTGTATTTTTTATTTTTTAACTTAAAGATTTTCATAAAAATTGGTTACTACAAAGTTGTGTTAGCTAATTTACAATGTATTGTATTATTGACACACATTTATAGACTGTGCTGTTAAATGATGAGTGTATTGCCATCTACCCAGGCTAACATTTTATAATTTTTTCTGAAATTGTATTGACAGCCAGTAATATGGTTATGTTCATTCTGAATAAATTAATGATGCTGAAGAGTCAAGATTGAGATTGCAACCAGATACCTGTAAGTTTTATATTAATAAATGACACACAGGGTCTTAGAAAAAGAGATATCATAACTTTCATTTGGAAAAATAGATTTAGAAACATAGTTACTAAAATCTTGCTTTACTGAAGGTGAAAAGAAGCAGAGATTTCCAAAAGTAAAATCAGTATTTATATACCCACATGCTTACAATAATCTAGATCAATTTATTTCTGTCTTTAATGTGTAACATTTCCCCCAGGACTTTATGGTTTTTTTTGATTATTATTTTGCTTGAAGTATTTCTGTCTTAAATAGAAAAACGAACTAAGAATGTTGGGCACAGTGGTTTACACCTATAATCCTAACATTTTGGGAGGCCAAGACAGGTGAATCACTTGAGCCCGGGAGTTCAAGATTAGTCTGGGCAATATGCGAAACCCTGAATCTATAAAAAATAAAAAAATTAGCTGGGTGTAGTGACCCATGCCTGTAGTTCCAGGTACTTGAAAGGCTGAAGTGCGAGGATCACCTGAGCCTGGGGAGGCTGAGGCTGTAGTGCGCCATGATTGCACCACTGCACTCCAGCTTGGTGACAGGAGTGAAGAGTGAGGGCTGTCTCCAGAGAAAAGAAAAGAAAAGAAAAGAAAAGAAAAGAAAAGAAAAGAAAAGAAAAGAAAAGAAAAGAGAAGAAAAGAAAAGAAAAGAAAAGAAAAGAAAAAAACTAAAGAAAAAGGAACCAAGACTTTAAAAAGACACAGATAGATGTTTTCCAACTGTGGGTTTACTAAGATGAAAGACTGCTTAATCCCCTTCTAAGGACGATTTGGTTATTTGTTCACTTCCTAATTGCATATATTTGCCCAAATGAGACCCAAGAAACGTCCTGTGCCGCTACCGCTCCATCTGTAACGACGCTGCTTGTCCATGAAATGACTTTTTTTCCAAACGGATGTTTGCTCATTCTTTCTTTTATTTATTGTCATTTAATACTTTTAAGGCTTGAGAATTTAGATCTTTTTCTGTCTACTTTTCATTTTTGAAGGTTTTGAGTTGAGACTTCACAGAAAACTGAATACAAAGGCACTTCTATTACTTCCTGATCAAAGCATCATCTGAAAATTAGCCACCATTAAATTTCAAATACAAATATAGAAAAAAGTCAATCTAATATTATCTTTTTTATCCAAAAGGAAACTAGAAAGTCCTTTACAACAGATACAAATAAGACAATTCAAAATTAAGTTCTCTACTTCTCTGAACTGCCTGGTAATTGCTCTCTTTTGGCAAAGCACCTTTCTTTATTTTGCCATTTGAGAGGCTTTCTCTTAAGAGTTATTTTTTTTCCTTATTAGTTGTCCTTCCTTCTAGCTTACATGGCTTACATTCCTAGGCTGTGTCCCCCCAGTCCTTTCACAGGGTCTGTCTGTACCCCCAAGTTGTTAGCTTGGATAATTTGCAAATAATGACATGGAAAATAGACACAAAATGTAAAGATTTTATGTGATAATGTTTTTATGACACTGTCCCATCCAGCTGCACATTTTACCTGCACAACTTATTCCCACATGTAATTCACAGTATTTTTCCCCAGTTCCAATGCTTTAGGAGAGATTAACCAGATTGTGTTAACAAAGAACACGTCCATGTAGTATGCACCTGTACAAACGTGTGCAAATGTTTCCTCATTCTGCAATTCATTGGTGTTCTGATTCATTTAGGTGCTAAAATTTTAATTCACATAAAATATTTCTAAGTAAGCAGTTCCAAAATTTTGGTTTTGACTTGTCTTAAAATATTTCCAAGTAAGCAGTTCCAAAATTTTGATTTAGATTTTTTTTTTTTTTAATTTTTTGGCCCAACTTAACTGAAAAAGAGAAGGCAGAATAGTAAATCCTCCTGAATCTATCAGCAATGGAGAGGACAGTAGGGTCTCATTTTCATTTATGCTGTCAGGTTGATTGATTAGCTTTTATTATACATGGGTTATGTGCCAAACGATGTCTTTTGATTCGGATTCAAGGAAAACAGCAGGAATCTTGAACAATGAAAGTTCTGAAAGAGTTGTTATTTCTGGCCCTTTGATAGAAGTATAGAGAAACTCATAGCTAAAGAACATCAAAGTCTCAAAATCAGCTTCACATGTAGTTTACTCATTGAGTGAGACACAATATGAAGAGTCAAAGCTAGTCATGATTCAGTGGAGTCTGACAAAGTTTCTCTGCGTCCACTTAGCTAAAGCCTTCTTTCCCTGTGTCTCAGGTGCTGAGATGTCTATGCAGAAGAGTCTGAGGTTAGCCTCCTGGAGTTTCGGGGAAAAGTACACAGGCATTCCTGAACACTCTGAGAGGTGAAGAAAAGTGGCTAAGCAGACAGACGCGAGGTCTGGCATGGAGGCAGAGGATCACAGCGGAGCACGGACCTAACAGCTGGATACTGTGTGGGGATATCACTATCAGCAGAAGATGCAACAAGACCGGGCCAGTGCTCAAGGCCAGAGAGATAGGTTTGCAGGGGCCAGTGGGGCAGCGATGAGCATAGAAGACAGTCTTCTCCACTTTGATAACAAAGCAATGTGAAAGGCACCTGAGAAACCCAGATTACAACCAGGGAGAAGAAAATCAGAGATACAAGGTGGGATGCATCCTGAATTGGTAGAGTAGATACGCCAGAGTGTTCTACCAGAGTTGACAGAATTACCTTGAATAAATAAGAGGAAGGTATTTTATTACCAAGAGTCTCATGGGCTAAGTTTAAATACAGAGGAATAAAGTTACATCTTTACACAGTTGGGTGTGTGACAATGTAAAATGTCAACATTATACTTCCCAATGGACTATACCATGCAGAAGGGAGAAAGAAGTCAAAAGCCTGTTCTTTTTTTTTTCTGTTCCACAGTAAATAGCAGAAATTATTCTCTTTGTTAATCTAAGCATACACCAGTCTGTAGGTTCATAATGAGAAATAACTTTTTGATTTTTTTAAAGAAAATATAGAATTTATAACAGAAAACCTTTTTGGTTTGTGTTTTATTCCACCTTCTTTTAGCTAGATTTGAATGAAAGAAAAATAAAACCATGTATTGAATAAATATGTTAACTCTACAGTATTTTTGAATATATATTTTTCATGGTATAGTTCCAACTTTCACTGGTGATACTGATATGAAGGTCAGATTTACTGAGAGGTAATGTTCAGCCTTGGAAGCATCACCAAAATGTGTATATAAGGCCTTTGTCCCCCGATGAGTGTCCTTTCATGTGACTGGTTTTGTAAAGCCTTACACTGTGAATGGACCGTCAATCAACTCGCAGCTGCACTGAGGCCTTCCGATGGCTGTATCCATGGCAACGTGCCAAAAATGGCGGCGCAAATTAATCTATTTGTGTGAAATTCTCAGTGAGAGTCCACTTTCATCTTTCAGAAACTACTGTTAGGAAGTCTGATGATAATGTAAAATACTGAGCAAAACAAAATAGTGATGGACTATCCACAGGATCTTCTCCCTGTAAACAGTGGGACTTCTTTTCCTTTTTATCTACGAGAGATGACAGAGCACAGTTAGGGATGTAATATTACCACCATAATGTTCTTTTTACAAAAAAGTTACGTTAATTTAATGTTCACATGTAAGCTTCTTTTTCACCTTCTCTCACAATGCTATCTAATCAGCCTGGAAAATAAGTACAATGATTTACACAGTGGTACAAAATTAAAAGTAATCTTTTATCTTGATGCTTTATTGCTAATAGTATTCATATAGCATATAGCATGAGGGATACTTCCAGCTTTGAATCTGAAATTAATTGTTAGCTTCCTCTATTATATGAACAGAAGCAGCTAAGTCTTTGTCTCTTAGAAAAGTTCTTTAAAAATCATCGTTCTTTGTCTTAGGTCATGCATTAGTCCTACATCTACATATATTTGCTTTTCAAATGCCATATCTTAAAAAAACATATTTTGCCTCTGTTTGGATAAATTTACTTAAAATTGCAAATTGTATTGTTAAAATTATTTAATGAAAAGGTAACTTTTCACAAACTAAACATGTAGGGTAGATACAGACTTTTATTTTAGAATTTACATTCATTAGTCGAAGATATCCAAGTGAAAGCATAAGTGATGTGCCTTATGTCTACTTGTTACTCCTGTCTTGGGGACTTGAGCTGTATTTTTATGTACAGAACAAAAGGATTATTTTGTATTGCATTGTTCTCAGTTTTTTAAAGTCATTCATCAGCTACTTTGAGAATCTAATAAAAGTCCTGGACACCTATGAGAAATACACATATGTATACTGTACAAACTTGCTTGCAGGCTCAGATGATCCATGGAATACAGGTTAAGAAGATGTTGGTCAGGCCAGGCGCGGTGGCTCATGCCTGTAATCCCAGCACTTTGGGAGGCTGAGGCAGGTGAATCACCTGAGGTCAGAAGTTCGAGACCAGCCTGGCTAACATGGCAGAACCCTATCTCTACTAAAAATACAAAAATTAGCCAGGCATGGTGGCACATGCTTGTAATCCCAACTACTCAGGAGGCTAAGGCAGGCGAATCACTTAAACCAAGGAGGCGGAGGTTGCAGAGCACCAAGATCATGCCATTGTACTCCAGCCTGGGTGACAGAGCCAAGAGTCTGTCTCAAAAACAAAACAAAACTATGTTGGTCAAATTAGTGTTGAAATTTTCTCTAAAACATTGAATGGAGACTTCCAGTTTCAGTCCCAACACTTCCATACTTAAAACAAGAAAAAAATTGAACAAAGGAAAATCAATGGCTTTTCTTGGCCTTAGTAGAGAACTGGATTTGCAGGGCAAATTGCTACTTTGAAAATCAGAGAAAGCAGTAAGTCTAGAGAGTCACAGCTGAGATCTATTTACACAGAGCAGAGGCAGCTAGATCCACAAGCTGGGAGGAACACTGACATGGCATTTCTAATGAATTGCTGGAGGCCAAGAGTAGACTAACTTGGGAGTGAGAAACTCCTGGGGGCTACAGTCTGAGGAAACTCCCAAACTGTCCTAGGTTTACTTCGAGAAATTTTGTCAGCTTCTCATGATGATAATCCAAAAAAATTCCTGTTACAGTTTTGGCAGGGGAAGGGGAAGAGAAATCATTATGAAATACTCCCAGAATGTTCTGTATAAAGCAGACCTATTCTCTGAGAGAAAAAAACTTTACCTAAGTCTTATCCCATAGAGAAGGACTTTCCTCCTACTGTTACCGTTTCTAGCTGTCGGTCTCATGTCAGTTGGGAAAACAAGGTATATCACTGGAAAAACACTTGTGAAGGTCACAGTCCAGAGATGCAGACAGATTGAGATTTAATCATAAGACTACAGAATGCTTCCCCCACAGCACACCTGACCACCCTACCAACATAATATTTGAATGAATAATAACAAGGAATTACAGCTGAAAGAGTTGGAAGACACACAGTCTCCCTAAGGAAGGGGTTTTAGAGGAGCCCAAAGCAAGAGGAGAGACAAAATCAAGGATAATAGCTGCAGCCTCTGGCACCAGAACAACAGCAAACATTAAACAAAGCCTAGCTCCCAGCCAGATGAATGTAAATCTTCACATTAAAGGCCTATTTACCTCAGTTCTTATTACCCAATGTGTCAAATTGTGAAGCATGATAAATGGAAGAAAACCCCATAATCTGAAGAAACCATGTAAGCATTAGAACCAGACTCATAGAACACAAGCGTTGGAATTGTAAGGCAAGAAAATTTATATAACTATGGTAAAGAACATTCAAGAAAAGTTAAACAATGTTTGAAGAGAAGGACTCCACTTACAACACTAGGCAAATCATTGAGTCAGAAAATAAACAAAGAAACTCTGGACTTAAACAGAACTAGACCAAATGGACCTAATAGACATTTACAGAACATGCTACCAACAACTGTAAATATATATTTTTTTATTTGTGCATAGAACATCCTCCAGAATTGACCATAAAGCAAGTCTCAACAAATGAGGAAAAAAACTGAAATTATATCAAGTATCTTTTTAGACCACAGTGGAATGCAATCAGAAATCAAAACCAAGAGAAACTCTTAGAATTATACAAATACATGGAAACTAAACAACTTTCTCTGGAATAACTTTTAGGTAAACAATAACATTACCTAAGATGAATGAAAATGGAGATACAACATACCCAAACCTCTGTGAAAGCAATGCAAGGAGGAAAATTTATAGCATTAACTGCCTGCATCAAAAAGATAAGAAAATATCAAATTAAAAACCTAACATCACACATAAAGGAACTAGAAAAATAAGAACAAACCAAACACAAAACTAGCAGAAGAAAAATAACAAAATGAGACAACTAAATAAGATTGAGACCCTTCAAAAAGTAAACAAAATTGGTAGACTTCTAGGTAGATTAACCAAGAAAATAAGAGGGAAGATTCAAATAAACACAATCAGAGATGATAAAGGTGACCTTATAACTGATATCACAGAAATACAAAAGATTATTAGAGACTGCTATGAATATCTTTATGCTCCCGAGCTAGAAAACTTAGAGGAACTGGAAAAATTCCTGGAAACATACAACCTCCCATGATTGAACCAGGAAGAAATAAAAATCCTCAACAGACCAATAATGAGTAATAAAATGAAATCAGTAATAAAAAATCTTCTAAGAACAACAACAACAACAACAGCAGCAGCAACAACAACAAAAAAGAGCCCAGGACCAGACAGATTCTTAGCTAAATTTTACCAGACATACAAAGAAGAGTTGGTAGCAATATTACTGAAATTATTCCAAAAAACTGAAGATGAGGGATTCCTCCTTAAAGCATTTTACGAAACTAGTATCACCCTGCTACCAAAATCAAACAAGAACACAACAAAAAAAGAAAACTACAAGCCAATATCCCTGATGCATATAGATGGAAAAATCCTTAATGCAATACCAACAAATCCCATCCAACAGCATATCAAAAAGATAACTGATCACTATGCAGTGGGTTTTAAGCCAGGTGTGCAAAAATGGTTCAACATACACAAATCTATAAATATGATTCACCGTGTTAATATAACTGAAAACAGAAACCATATGATTATCTCAATAGATGCGGAAAAAAACTGATAAAATGCAACACCCCTTCATGATAAAAAACCTCAATAAACTAGACATCGAAGGAATATACCTCTAAATGATAAGAGCCACCTAGGACAAAGTTGAAAGCATTCCCTGTATGAGCTAAAACAGGACAAGCAGGTACACTCTTACCACTCTTATTCAACATAGAAGTGACAATCCTAGGAATGAAAATCCAGAGTAATCAGGCAACAGAAAGAAATATATGGCATCCAAATTGGAAAAGAGGAAGTCAAATTATCTTTGTTTGCTGATGGCATGATTGTATACCTACAAAAACCATAAAACCACTCCAAAAGACTCCTAGACTTGATAAACAACTTCAGTAAACCTTCAGGATATAAAATCAGTGTACAAAATAAGTAGCATTTCTAAATACCAATAACAGTAAAGCTGAGAATCCAATTGAGAACTCAATCCCATTTACAATAGACACAGAAATATATCTAGGAGCACGTTTACCCAATGAGGTGAATGATCTCTACGAGGAAAACTAAAAGAATCAATATAATTAAAATGCCCATATTGTCCAAAGCAATTTATGGATTCAATGCAATTCCTATTAAGTACTAACATCATTTTTCAAAGAATTAGAAGAAACAATCTTAAAACTCACATGGAGTTAAAAAAGAACATGGAATAGCCAAAGTAATCATAAGCAAAAATAACAAATCTGGGGACATCACATTACCTGACTTAAAATTATTTTACAAGGCTATAGTAATTAAAACATTACGGTACTTCGACAAAAGTAGACACATAGATCAATGGAACAGAGTAGAAAACCCAGAAATAAAACCACATTCCTACAACCAACGGATCTTCAGCAAAGTCAACAAAAATAAGCAATGCGGAAAGGACTCCCTATTCAACAAATGGTGCTGTGAAAATTGGCTAGCCATATGCAGAAGAATGAAACTGGACTCCTATCTCTCACCATATAGAAAAATTAATTCAAGATGGATTAAAGATTTAAACATAAGACCTGATAATATAAAAAGTCTAGACAAAAACTTAGAAAAAAATACTTCTGGACATTGACCTAGGCAAATGATTGGTGACTAAGACCTCAAAAGTTAATGCAACAAAACAAAAACAGGCAAATAGAACTTAAACTAAGAAGCTTCTGCACACCAAAAACATAATCACCAGAGTAGGCAGACAATGAATAGAATGGGAGAAAATATTTGTAAATTATGTCTTGAACAAAGGACTAATACCTAGAATCTATAAGGAGCTCAAACAGTTCAGCAAGAAAAAAAACAACCTCATTAAAAAGTGGATAAAGGCAAAAAGTCATTTCTCAAAAGAAGACATACAAAAAGCCAAAAAACAAATGAAAAAATGTTCAACATCATTCATCATCAGAGAAATGCAAATTAAAACCACAATGAGATACCATCTCACATCCATCAGAATGGCTATTATTAAGTCAAAAAAACAATAGACATTGGCGTGGATACAGAGAAAATGAACTGTTTATACACTGTTGGTGGGAACCTAAATTGTTTAATTTCTATGGAAAAAGGTATGCAAATTTATCAAAGAACTAAAACTCGAGCTACCATTCAACTCAGGAACCCCAAAGAAAAAAAAAATCACACATAAAAAAGCACCTGGACTCATATGTTTATTACAGCACTATTCAAATTAGCAGTGTTATGGAGCTGACCTGTGTCCATTGGATAAAGAAAATGTACTATATATACACCATGGAATACTATACAGCCATAAAAAGAATAAAATAATGTATTTTGCAGCAGCATGGATGGAGCTGGAGTCCACTATCCTAGAATATATAACTCAGAAACAGAAAATCAAATATCACATGTTCTCACCTATAAGTGGGAGCTAAACAATAGGTACACATAGAAATAAAGATAAAAATAAATGACAATAGGGACTCTAAAAAGGGAGAAGTCTCGAGGGGAGTGAAGTTTGAAAAATTATCTATTCGGTACAATGTTCATTATTTGGGTGATGGGTATACTAGAAGCCCCAAACTCACCATTAGGCAACATATGCATGTAACAAACATACTTGTGCCTCCTAAATCTAAAATAAAATAAAAAAATTAAAAAGAGAAAACACTAGAAAATGCAGAAAGTAATTGTAATATAATTGAAGAATACCTTTGATAGGCTCATCAGTAGACCAGACACAGCTGAGGAAAGAATCACTAAGATCATCTGAAGATAGATCAACAGAAACATTCCAAATGAAATACATAGGAAACAATAATGAAAAAAGTGGAAAAGAACTCAGATAAATTACCAAGCTTACAATATAGATGTAATTGGAGTACTGGAAGGAGAAGAATGAAAGTAGCAGCAGAAATATTTGAAATAATAATAATCAAGAACTTTCTAAAATTAAGAGCAGGTATAAAACCACAGATCCGGGAAGCCAGAGAACACAAAGCAGAATAATAAAACACACACACAAACAACAACAAAAAGCAATGACACCAGGTATATCATGTTCAAACTGCAAAAAACAAAGAGAAAATCTTGAGAGGAGCCAGAGGGAGAAAAATCACCTTATTTATATAGAGACAATAACAAGATTTCTAGTGGAGTTACTGTCAGAAACTATGCAAGCAAGAGAACAGTGGTGAGAAATAAAAAGTATTGAAAGGAAAACTCACTAACTAGAATTCAATATACAGTGAAATTATCCTTCAAAACAGAAGGAGAACAAAAACCTTCTCAGACATACAAAAAACTGAGAAACTTTGCCAGACACTTTCCCTGAAAGAAATGTTAGAAAAAGTTCTTCAGGAAGAATGAACATTATATACTTGAGAAACTAGATCCACATAAAGAAAGAAATAGAATTAGAGAAGAAATAAATGAAGATAAAATAATGTCATGTTTTAAACTCTTAATTGACTTAAAAGAAAATGTTTATATAAAGTAATTGTATTAACAATGGGTTTGTGATTGTGAATTATGGATAAGTCAAATGAATGACAGTAACATAATAGAAGACAGGAGGAAGGAAGTAGAAATTCTCCGAGTGAATGGCACTACAACTGAAGCAGTAGAGTGTTACCTGAAGGTTGACTTAAAGATATATTGGAAAATGTAGGGCAACCACTCAAAACCCTTAATGAAAGAAGTATAATTGATATGACATAATTAAAATAGAATTTTATAAAATATTCAATTAAAACTACAGAAGGCAGAAGTAGAGAGAGGAAGAAAAAAATAACATAAAGAATAAGAAATAGTTGCAAATTTGGCAGATATTAAACCAGATCTTTTTATAGTCACTTTTAATGTTAACTGTCTTAATATACAAATTAAAGTCAGAGAATATCAAAATCGAATTTGAAAAAAGGCCCAATTATATATTTTCTATAGGAAATTCAACTTAAGCATAATAACTCAGGTTATAAAAAGCAAAAAGGTGTACCTTGCTAACGCTAATCAAAAAAAGATGAAGTAGCTGTATCAGTTTAACAAAAAGCAGACTTCAGAAGAAGGAAAATTATCAAAGGTTAAAGAGAAGAATTACATAATGATAAAATTGTTAATTTTCCAAGAAGACACAACAATCCTTAAAGCATATTCACCTAATAATAGAGTGCCAAAATACATAACGAAAAACTTACGGAACTGGAAGAAAAAGAAATAAATCCACTGCCCTAGCTGGAGGCTTCAACACTCCTCTTTCAATAATTGATAGATTGAGAAGGAAGAAAATTGATAAGGATACAGTTGACTTTAAGTGTTATCAGAATAGCATTCTCCTAATACCAAAATCAGATAAAGGTAGTACAAGAACAGAAAACTAAAGACAAATATCTGTCAACATAGATGCAAAAATCCTCAACAAAATATTATCAAATCAAGCTCAAGAATGCATGAAAATAATTTTACACCACAATTAAGTAGGATTCACTCCAGGTATGCAAGGCTGATTCAAAACTTGAAATCAATCATGTAATCCACCACATCTCTATCCTAAAAGAGACAAAGCATGTAATCATATCAACTGATATAGAAAGAGTATTTGAAAAAAAATCCAACACCCATTCGTTTTAAAATCTCACAGCAAATTAGCAATAGAGGGAAACATCATTAACTTAATAAAGATCATCCACAAGAAATCTACAGCTACTTATGGTGAGAAACTAGATGTTTTCTCCTAAAACCTAGAATAAAGGAAGGATGCCCTTTCTCACTGCTTCTATTCAACATCATACTGGAAGTCTTAGCTACAGTACTACAACAGGAATTTTAATTCGTGCAGATTGAAATGAAATTGCTTTTATTGACAGATGGCAAAAAATATCTATGTAGAAAATTCGAACAAATCCACAAACAGAAAATTTCCTCAAACTAACAAGTAAGTATAGTGAGGTCACAGGATACAAGGTTAATATACAGAAGTCAATTGTTTTTCTATATACCTATAGCAAACAATTGGAATTTGAGATTAAAACAATGCACTTTACAATAGCACCCCCCACAAGATGGCATACTTAGATATAAATCTAGATGCATATGTAGAGTATCTATATGTGGAAAAGTATACAACTCTGATGAAATAAATTTTAGTTTGTTTATTTATTTATTTATTTAT
>NW_012105065.1:214010-217158 GCF_000951045.1 Mandrillus leucophaeus | reverse complement strand
GCTAGTTTTTTGTATTTTTTAGTAGAGACGGGGTTTCACTGTGTTAGCCAGGATAGTCTCGATCTCCTGACCTCATGATTCGTCCGTCTCGGCCTCCCAAAGTGCTGGGATTACAGGCTTGAGCCACCGCGCCCCGCCGTGAAATAAGTTTTAAAACATCTAAATAAATGGAAGTATTTTCCTCTTGCCTGAATCAATAGAGTCAAAATGTTAAGACGCCAGTTCTTCTGAAATTAATGAAGAGATTCAATGCAATCACAACCACAATAAGTTAGCTCTTTTATAGATGTTAAAACACAAATTCAGAAGTGTATATGGAAAGTCAAAAGACATAGAATAGTCAACACAATACTGAAGAAAATGAGCAAAGTTGGAAGACACACTACCCAATTTCAAGACTTATTGTAAAGCAAGAGTAATCAAGATAGTGTAGTACTGATGGAAGAATAGAGAACAGAATCTAAGAATAGTGGAACAGAGTCAGATGATCTCTGACCAAGGAGAAATGGCAATTTAATGGAGAAAGGATAGAATTTTCAACTAAAGCTGCTAGAAAAATTGCATGTAAATTAGTCTACCCACTGTGCAGGGCAGTTTGGGGATTTCTCAAAGAACTAAAAGTTGCATTACCATTTGCCTTGTGCCCAGTTATAGATATTATTTCTGTAATAATTGCTAAATTAATATATTTCGTTTATAATATTATTTAAATTGCATAATTAAGAAATACAATAAAGCCTGGCACTCCCTCCTTGGG
The DNA here is from genome assembly GCF_000951045.1 of Mandrillus leucophaeus. Taxonomy (NCBI): domain Eukaryota; kingdom Metazoa; phylum Chordata; class Mammalia; order Primates; family Cercopithecidae; genus Mandrillus; species Mandrillus leucophaeus. The sequence continues at coordinate 216,401 of NW_012105065.1, read as the reverse complement.
TGCTGGTGGGAGATAAAAACCAAGCAAGCCCCTGCCCACGCGTGAGAACCTTCACCCCAATCCCACCCCCTAAACACAATTTTTAAAACCCTAGCCAGTCTCTTTCCCTGGCTTTCTCTATCCCTATGGGAGCTGCTTATAAGGCTAGCCCTCCTCTCCCCAGAGACCTTGACTTCATCTCCTCTTGGTGTGTGTGTGGTATTATCAGTTTAGGCATTTGAACCAAATTTGGAGTGAAGGGTCCGTCTTATATCTTGAAAGTGGTCACAATAAGTGAGGTTGATAAATACAAGATCATTTTACTAAAATTAATAGTGACCATTTGCACCAGCAACTCTAGATAATGAAACAGAAAATAAGATGAACAAAAAAAGTACAGAATATCAATGAATTAAATTTAAAAGATGCATACAATTTTAGAAGAAAACACAAAAATTCTTTTTTTTTTTTTCTTTTTTTGAGACAGAGTCTCACTCTGTCACCAGGCTAGAGTACAATGGCATCATCTCGGCTCACTGCAACCTCTGCCTCCCGGGTTCAAGCAATTCTCCTGCCTCAGTGACCTAGTAGCTGGGACTACAGGCATATGCCACCATGCCCAGCTAATTTTTGTATTTTAATAGAGACGGGGTTTCCCCATGTTGGCCAGGATGGTCTTGATCTCTTGACCTTGTGATCTGCCCACCTCAGTCTCCCAAAGTGTTGGGATTATAGGCGTGAGCCACCGCACCCGGCCAAAAATTCTTTTTAAAATATAAAAGATGGTGGTATATGAAGACGTACTTTTTGTTTGGTGCTATGCTATTTACCTGATTCTGACAGGTGTTATCCCACCACACGCAATGTGAATGCTGCTCTGTACAGTTGGGTTAAGAGTGAGTCCTGATCTTGTTCATAGATGAGATTAAAGATATTAATTCTCACTAAATCTAGAAATTAAATGCAATTCACATAAAAATCCCTGCAGGATATTAAGGAGGGATATAACGAACAGATCTCAATTTTAATGTGGGAAAATAAAACTACAAATAGAAGTCTGAGTCTGCACAAAATGGGAAACCACTCTTATAATTAAAATGGCAGAAGAGTTCTTCCATTTCAGGTCAAGATAGAGGAACAGAGAACAAACTTAGCTTTCTGCCTGACGTAAGTATGAAAGGCAAAATATATGAAATTGTAGTTTTCACATCATTGGACAGCAAGCACTAAATCTCTGAGAGTTGGCAACAAATTAACACTAATTTCTCCAGCTTACTGTGCTGAGAGTGTCCAGTCCAGGGTACAAGGAAGGGTAGCCCCAGCTGAGCCCAGCATTCTTCCGGTTGAGAAGACAGAGCTGAGAGTCCCAGAGGCCAAGGCAGCTGGCGTTTCAGGGCAGAATACCAGAAAGGAGAAGGCTGTACAGATAGAACTCCCAAGTTCTGCAAAGCGTCGCCTTTCATATTCAGCTTAGTAAGTAACATCCTGTGTGTGTGAGGAAGCTCTCTAAATCCAAGGAAAGATCATCCAATGGAATTAGAAGGAACCATACCTGGAGGGTATGGAGGCAGAGGGTACAGAAGAGCTGGAGGCAGAACGTATTCTCATGAGCCTGAGTGGAAACTTCATAATTCATAGGGTTTTCAGGAGAGAACTCAGAAGAGTCTTGCCTCAGTAGCAGGAAATCATTCGCCCTAGACTAAATGCCACTCTGCTTCCACCCAAAATATTATAAAAGCAAGGCCTGAAAAAGATCACTTTCTGCTAACTTAGCTACATTCCATTAAAAAGGGTAAAACATTGGTATCAGGGAAGAGGACTTCCTAATACTAATTAGAATTAGATTTATCCCATTAGTCACAGAATTCGATTTATCCCATTAGTCACCAGCAAGCCTGGAACATTACAACTTCCCAGGTACACAGAGTAGCTTTTCCACAACCTAGAGCCGAAGAATCACCTTAAACATTCGCAGCTCATTACACTGCCCAGTGTTCTGGGCATTACGCCAATACTCTGGCTCAGTAGACTTTTGGTGGGGCCCAGGGTAGGGATTTTTATCAAGACTGGTAGTGCTAATGCTGCCTTCAGCAGAGCACTTTTCGAGAAGCACTGAACATTTTCTTTAAGCTAGCAGCCATGACCCTAACCAGACATGCAGGTAATGGGCCAGGTCGGCTATGGGCACTTTTTCCTTCCAAATGCTTCTATCTAGGGTGAGAGAGAAGTTAGTGAGTGCAGGGAGAAAGGCTATGCAAACAGTTCTTTCTTTGTGAAAGAGAATGACCAAATTGGAAAAGAACTGTCATTTAAACATGATCCAGTTTTTGGTTCTCTTAATCCTTTTGGCTTCGCCATTAAGCTGATGGCCAATCTGAAGCAAGGCTTTCTCCCACATGGGTTGAAAACAGC
>NW_012105065.1:208567-213960 GCF_000951045.1 Mandrillus leucophaeus | reverse complement strand
TAGAGACGGGGTTTCCCCATGTTGGCCAGGATGGTCTTGATCTCTTGACCTTGTGATCTGCCCACCTCAGTCTCCCAAAGTGTTGGGATTATAGGCGTGAGCCACCGCACCCGGCCAAAAATTCTTTTTAAAATATAAAAGATGGTGGTATATGAAGACGTACTTTTTGTTTGGTGCTATGCTATTTACCTGATTCTGACAGGTGTTATCCCACCACACGCAATGTGAATGCTGCTCTGTACAGTTGGGTTAAGAGTGAGTCCTGATCTTGTTCATAGATGAGATTAAAGATATTAATTCTCACTAAATCTAGAAATTAAATGCAATTCACATAAAAATCCCTGCAGGATATTAAGGAGGGATATAACGAACAGATCTCAATTTTAATGTGGGAAAATAAAACTACAAATAGAAGTCTGAGTCTGCACAAAATGGGAAACCACTCTTATAATTAAAATGGCAGAAGAGTTCTTCCATTTCAGGTCAAGATAGAGGAACAGAGAACAAACTTAGCTTTCTGCCTGACGTAAGTATGAAAGGCAAAATATATGAAATTGTAGTTTTCACATCATTGGACAGCAAGCACTAAATCTCTGAGAGTTGGCAACAAATTAACACTAATTTCTCCAGCTTACTGTGCTGAGAGTGTCCAGTCCAGGGTACAAGGAAGGGTAGCCCCAGCTGAGCCCAGCATTCTTCCGGTTGAGAAGACAGAGCTGAGAGTCCCAGAGGCCAAGGCAGCTGGCGTTTCAGGGCAGAATACCAGAAAGGAGAAGGCTGTACAGATAGAACTCCCAAGTTCTGCAAAGCGTCGCCTTTCATATTCAGCTTAGTAAGTAACATCCTGTGTGTGTGAGGAAGCTCTCTAAATCCAAGGAAAGATCATCCAATGGAATTAGAAGGAACCATACCTGGAGGGTATGGAGGCAGAGGGTACAGAAGAGCTGGAGGCAGAACGTATTCTCATGAGCCTGAGTGGAAACTTCATAATTCATAGGGTTTTCAGGAGAGAACTCAGAAGAGTCTTGCCTCAGTAGCAGGAAATCATTCGCCCTAGACTAAATGCCACTCTGCTTCCACCCAAAATATTATAAAAGCAAGGCCTGAAAAAGATCACTTTCTGCTAACTTAGCTACATTCCATTAAAAAGGGTAAAACATTGGTATCAGGGAAGAGGACTTCCTAATACTAATTAGAATTAGATTTATCCCATTAGTCACAGAATTCGATTTATCCCATTAGTCACCAGCAAGCCTGGAACATTACAACTTCCCAGGTACACAGAGTAGCTTTTCCACAACCTAGAGCCGAAGAATCACCTTAAACATTCGCAGCTCATTACACTGCCCAGTGTTCTGGGCATTACGCCAATACTCTGGCTCAGTAGACTTTTGGTGGGGCCCAGGGTAGGGATTTTTATCAAGACTGGTAGTGCTAATGCTGCCTTCAGCAGAGCACTTTTCGAGAAGCACTGAACATTTTCTTTAAGCTAGCAGCCATGACCCTAACCAGACATGCAGGTAATGGGCCAGGTCGGCTATGGGCACTTTTTCCTTCCAAATGCTTCTATCTAGGGTGAGAGAGAAGTTAGTGAGTGCAGGGAGAAAGGCTATGCAAACAGTTCTTTCTTTGTGAAAGAGAATGACCAAATTGGAAAAGAACTGTCATTTAAACATGATCCAGTTTTTGGTTCTCTTAATCCTTTTGGCTTCGCCATTAAGCTGATGGCCAATCTGAAGCAAGGCTTTCTCCCACATGGGTTGAAAACAGCTGCCCATTAAGACTGCCACCACCCACCCCCAGCAAGTGGACTTCCTGACACCATACTGATCCATATATTCTCCAGAAGTGTTTCATTAAAAAAAAAAAAAAAAAAAAAAAGTCCACATTTTGCCCAAACAGGACACTGGGAATGGGTCAGAACAGTATGTCCAGAAAATTCACTTCAAATCCAATCTGTTTCCCAAACCAAATTGGATCATTCCAATTTGGTCATTCCCTCTTTTATGTCCAAATTATGTACAGCCACATTTTCCAGTATAACCTTTCAGAAAGGGTAACCAATCATTTCAGTTTGCCTGGGACTGACAGTTTCTGAAATGTGGGGTTTCCATTTTGAAACCAAGGCAATCCCAGGTAAACTGGAACAAATTAGTCACCTTCTGCAATATAGCAAATGACAGCGGTAAAATGAACATGCCTCTAATTTGAATATAAATCTGCTCAATCAATATGGAGGAAAAATTTAAGTCAAAAAATGAAATTAGTTCTTAGGGGTTACAGAAAGTGCAGAGTAAAAAAAAACAGGCTGAAATAATTCTTCTTCTTCTTCTTCTTCCTCTTCTTCCTCTTCTCCTTCTTCTTCCTCTTCCTCCTCTTCCTGTTATTCTTCCTCTTCTTCCTTCACAAGTTAAAAGTTTAAGAAAATTAAAATTCAAAATGTATCTCTCCCAAAATTTCATTCTGCTCCGTTTCAGCCAGAGGAGTTCTCAGTGAAGCTGTCATTTCCTCAGTAAATATATCCTGGGAAGCCTCCCACTGGAATGAACGCTCTTCTTTCAGGGCTTCAGAAGTCATCGTATTAGATCTGTGCTAAGGCTCTCCTGAGGCTCACTTGTAAGGAATCCAGAGTTAGTGGGATTCACATGATTCTCCGTAAGTATCATAGCTATCACCTCATCCCTATAACATTTAGAGAATGAGATAATCCTCAGACTCAAAAACAAGTATCCAAATAAAAAATCATATTCCCAGAACCCACGATATTTCATTGATGAACATCATAGCAGAATCCCAGGCTTACTCTAGGCAAGGATTAAAGCCAAGCCCACCCTGTGGGACCTGCATAAAGGAAGGTATATGAAGAAAGTCTGTTTCAGTTATTCCAGGAGGCCAGTCATTCTACGTCGGCTGCCCAGAATCCATTATCTGTGAACTTTAACTTTACATGGGGGACTCTGAGCAAGAGGAAAATTTTGGCAGTCTATCCTGATCGTCTCTCTTGGTTAAAGCTACATATGCTTACTGCCTTCCCTCTCAGACCAAAGGAGGCCATTGCTGCCATCTTGAAAAGTTTAGAAATTTACAAAGGAGGAAGTACAGACACCAGTTCTTATTTGAGGACCCTTTCTTTCACATGCATTGCATTAAAAATTGCTCAATTTCAGTTTCCCTCTGAGTCCAATGTTTCTGGCACCCCAGTGGTATCAACATTCACATTCTTGTTACAGTATTTTTCAGACCTGTGCCGTATGAGCTGTTTGCAGTGCCTCATGGTGCTATTGCTAAAGCCTAAGCAAGCTGTCTTCGGGATGATTACTCCCTCACATGCAATCCACTGTCTATATTTAATCTGAGAGGACACAACAGGGCCTGGCTCTAGAGCCACTCTGTAGCCACACGAAGTCGATGCTTTCTTCTTCACAGCCCCCTCCCTGACCCTATGGGCAGAATACATTTTGTTACAGCTAATCTGGCACTGCTTACCTAAACCTGGCTCTGGTGATTTAAAACTAAAACCTCACTACGGCTTTGTTCCATGAAGGTCTGGTTTTTGCAGTTCTCTCTGTAAAAACAGCCATTTTCCTGTGGACAAAGCTGTCATAAACTGCAGTCACCTGCCAAGATCAAAATCTTACATGGCTTCGGAATGAAACCATGCACCCAAGCTTCTGTTTACAAGAAGCCACTGCAGATACAAAGTTGCACTGCAGAGAAAGAAATGCACTCCAGTAAAACCCCTGGTCCAGCACTCAGTCCAGGCCAATGTCCAAGGTTACTTTGCTCCCTGATTTTCTCCCATCTATTTCTCCAAGTCTCCTGCCCCAAATCCAGGAAATCCTACCAGTTTCCTGAATTGAATATACCCCTCAAAAAGCTGTGAGCTCACCCAGAGTGTCTATCACTGTGAAGTTTACTGCTTAGAGAAGCAGAGCAGAACCAGCAAAGAAAAGGTGCAAGCATATTTTATTGACCGCAAATGGAAAAGTATTTCTTTAAAATGCCCCAGACTGTCACCTGAGGAAAGTGAAAAGAGAATTTAAGGAGGGGAAAAAAACAATGAAGGAGCTACATCTTTTTTCCCCCAACTTCATTGAATTACAGTTGACAATTAAAAGGTTATATATATTCAAGGTATACAATGTGGTGTTTTCATATTTATATATACATTGTGAAATGATTACCAAAATCAAACTGATTAACATATCTAACACTTCCTTTAGCTACTGTGTGTGTGTGTGTGTGTGTGTGTGTGTGTGTGTGGTGAGAAGACTTCAGATCTACCCTCTTATCAAATTTCAAGTGTGTAATGCTAACCATATTCACATTGTTGTACATTAGATATCCAGAGATTATTTATCTTCTATATCTAAAACTTGCACCTCTTAACCAACATCTCCTCACATCCCCTTCCCCAGCTGCTGGTAGCTACCATTCTACTCTTCAGTTCCATGAGTTTGACATTTTTAGATTCCACATATAAGTGAGATCATGCAGTATTTATCTTTCTATGTCTGGCTTATTTTACTAAGCATAATGTCCTCCAAGTTTATCCATGCTGTCTCAAATAGCAGGATTTCTTTCTTTTTAAAGTCTAAATAATATTCCATAGTGTGTGGGCATATATATATGTGTGTGTAATATATGGAATATTACATGTATATATATACTACAGTTTCTTTATCTATTCATTCATTAATATTTAGGTTGTTTCCATATCCTGGCTATTGTGAATAGTGCTGAAATGAACGTGGGAGTGCAAGTATTTCTTCGAAACACTGATTTCAAATTCCTTTGGATAAATACTCAGAAGTGGCATTGCAGGATTGTGGGCCCATGGTAGTCCTATTTTTAGTTCCAGTTTGAAGGGACGATTTTTAGTTTCATATGGTTTCACATAGTAGCTGTATTAATTTATATTCCCACCAACAGCATATACAAATTTCTTTTTCTCCACATCCCAGACAACACATGTTATCTTTTGTCTTTCTGATCACAGCCATCTTAACAGGTGTGAGGTGATGTTTCATTGTGGAATTGATTTGCACTTTTGTGGTGAGCAGTGAAAGTGAGAGGTGAAGCCACCTGGACTTCCTGGGTTGAGTGGGGACTTGGAGAACTTTTATACCTATCTAAAGGATTGTAACAGCACCAATCAGGGCACTGTGTCTAGCTAAAGGATTGTAAATGCACCAATCAGCACTCTGTGTCTAGCTAAAGGATTGTAAATGCACCAATCAGCACTCTGTGTCTAGCTAAAGGATTGTAAATGCACCAATCAGCACTCTGTAAAAATGCACCAATCAGCACTCTGTGTCTAGCCAAAGGATTGTAAACGCACCAATCAGCACTCTGTAAAATGGACCAATCAGCAGGATGTGGGCAGGGCCAAA
>NW_012105065.1:203311-208517 GCF_000951045.1 Mandrillus leucophaeus | reverse complement strand
ACATGCAATCCACTGTCTATATTTAATCTGAGAGGACACAACAGGGCCTGGCTCTAGAGCCACTCTGTAGCCACACGAAGTCGATGCTTTCTTCTTCACAGCCCCCTCCCTGACCCTATGGGCAGAATACATTTTGTTACAGCTAATCTGGCACTGCTTACCTAAACCTGGCTCTGGTGATTTAAAACTAAAACCTCACTACGGCTTTGTTCCATGAAGGTCTGGTTTTTGCAGTTCTCTCTGTAAAAACAGCCATTTTCCTGTGGACAAAGCTGTCATAAACTGCAGTCACCTGCCAAGATCAAAATCTTACATGGCTTCGGAATGAAACCATGCACCCAAGCTTCTGTTTACAAGAAGCCACTGCAGATACAAAGTTGCACTGCAGAGAAAGAAATGCACTCCAGTAAAACCCCTGGTCCAGCACTCAGTCCAGGCCAATGTCCAAGGTTACTTTGCTCCCTGATTTTCTCCCATCTATTTCTCCAAGTCTCCTGCCCCAAATCCAGGAAATCCTACCAGTTTCCTGAATTGAATATACCCCTCAAAAAGCTGTGAGCTCACCCAGAGTGTCTATCACTGTGAAGTTTACTGCTTAGAGAAGCAGAGCAGAACCAGCAAAGAAAAGGTGCAAGCATATTTTATTGACCGCAAATGGAAAAGTATTTCTTTAAAATGCCCCAGACTGTCACCTGAGGAAAGTGAAAAGAGAATTTAAGGAGGGGAAAAAAACAATGAAGGAGCTACATCTTTTTTCCCCCAACTTCATTGAATTACAGTTGACAATTAAAAGGTTATATATATTCAAGGTATACAATGTGGTGTTTTCATATTTATATATACATTGTGAAATGATTACCAAAATCAAACTGATTAACATATCTAACACTTCCTTTAGCTACTGTGTGTGTGTGTGTGTGTGTGTGTGTGTGTGTGTGGTGAGAAGACTTCAGATCTACCCTCTTATCAAATTTCAAGTGTGTAATGCTAACCATATTCACATTGTTGTACATTAGATATCCAGAGATTATTTATCTTCTATATCTAAAACTTGCACCTCTTAACCAACATCTCCTCACATCCCCTTCCCCAGCTGCTGGTAGCTACCATTCTACTCTTCAGTTCCATGAGTTTGACATTTTTAGATTCCACATATAAGTGAGATCATGCAGTATTTATCTTTCTATGTCTGGCTTATTTTACTAAGCATAATGTCCTCCAAGTTTATCCATGCTGTCTCAAATAGCAGGATTTCTTTCTTTTTAAAGTCTAAATAATATTCCATAGTGTGTGGGCATATATATATGTGTGTGTAATATATGGAATATTACATGTATATATATACTACAGTTTCTTTATCTATTCATTCATTAATATTTAGGTTGTTTCCATATCCTGGCTATTGTGAATAGTGCTGAAATGAACGTGGGAGTGCAAGTATTTCTTCGAAACACTGATTTCAAATTCCTTTGGATAAATACTCAGAAGTGGCATTGCAGGATTGTGGGCCCATGGTAGTCCTATTTTTAGTTCCAGTTTGAAGGGACGATTTTTAGTTTCATATGGTTTCACATAGTAGCTGTATTAATTTATATTCCCACCAACAGCATATACAAATTTCTTTTTCTCCACATCCCAGACAACACATGTTATCTTTTGTCTTTCTGATCACAGCCATCTTAACAGGTGTGAGGTGATGTTTCATTGTGGAATTGATTTGCACTTTTGTGGTGAGCAGTGAAAGTGAGAGGTGAAGCCACCTGGACTTCCTGGGTTGAGTGGGGACTTGGAGAACTTTTATACCTATCTAAAGGATTGTAACAGCACCAATCAGGGCACTGTGTCTAGCTAAAGGATTGTAAATGCACCAATCAGCACTCTGTGTCTAGCTAAAGGATTGTAAATGCACCAATCAGCACTCTGTGTCTAGCTAAAGGATTGTAAATGCACCAATCAGCACTCTGTAAAAATGCACCAATCAGCACTCTGTGTCTAGCCAAAGGATTGTAAACGCACCAATCAGCACTCTGTAAAATGGACCAATCAGCAGGATGTGGGCAGGGCCAAATAAGGGAATAAAGGCTGGCCACCTGAGCTAGCAGCAGCTATCCACTCAGGTCCCCTTCCACGCTGCAGAAACTTTGTTCTTTTGCTCTTACAAATCTTGCTGCTGCTCACTCTTTGGGTCCGCACTACCTTTAAGAGCTTTAACACTCACTGCAAAGGTCTGTGGCTTCACTCCTGAAGTCAGCGAGACCACGAACCCACTGGAAGGAATAAACTCCGGACACATCTGAACATCTGAAGGAACAAACTCCGGACACACCATCTTTAAGAACTGTAACACGCACTGTGAGGGTCCGAGGCTTTATTCCTGAAGTCAGTGAGACCAAGAACCCAACGGAAGGAATAAATTCTGGACACAAAAGCATCTTTTCACATACCTGTTAACCATTTGCCTGCCTTCTTTTGAATTCAGGTCCTTAACCTATTTTTTAACTGGGTTATTTGTTGCTTTTTTCTTTTTTACTATGAAGTTGCAGGAGTTACTCACATATTTTACATATTAGTCCCTTTTCATATATATACTGTTAAAGAAAATGTTTGCGCATCCCATAGATTGTCTTTTCATTCTGCTTATTATTTCCTTTGCAATGCAGAAGATTTTCAGTTTGGTGCAATCTTATTTGTCTATTTTTGCTTTTGTTTCCTGTGCTTTGGGGGTCATATCCAAAGAAATCATTGCCTAGACCAGTGTCATAAAATATTTTTAGTATATTATCTTCCATTAATTTTATGATTTTAGGTCTTTAAGTCTTTTTAGTTGATTTTTGTAGTGGTGTATGGTGCATGTATATGGTATGAGATAAGATTCAATTTCATTCCTCTGCATATGGCTATCTGGTTTTCCCATCACCATTTACTGAAGAGACTGTCTTTCCACATTATGTGTTTTTGGCATTCTTGTTGAAAATCAGTTAACCATAGATGTGTAGATTTATTCCTGGGTTCTCCGTTATCTTTGATCTATGTAACTGTTTTTATGCCAGGGGCATACTGTTTTGAATACTGTAACTGTGTAATATATTTTGAAATCTGAGACTAGGATGTGTCCAATTTTGTTCTTCTTGCTCAAAATGGCTTTGGGTAATTGAGGTCTTTCATGGTTCCATATCTTATACAAATTTGAGGACTAGTTTCAGTAAAGAATACCATGGAGATTTTCGTAGGGATTACATCAAATCTGCCTATCACTTTGGGTAATATGAGCAATTTAATGGTATTAATTATTCCAATCCATGAACATGAAATGTCTTTCCATTTATTTGTGTCTTCTTTAATAGCCTTCATCAATGTTTTATAATTTTCAGTATACCTCTTTGGTTTAGGTTATACCTCTTTGGTCTAAATATTTGATTTTTTTTTTGCTATTGTGAATAATATTGTTTCCTTGATTTCCTTTTTGAACAGTTCATTGTTTGTGTATGGAAATGTGACTTACTTGACTCATGCCTATAATCCCGGCACTTTGGGAAGCCAAAGCAGCCGAATCACCTGGTCAAGAAATCAAGACCATCCTGGCCAACATGGTGAAACCCTGTCTATACTAAAAATACAAAACTTAGCTGGGCGTGGTGGTGTGTGCCTGTAGGCCCAGCTACTCAGGAGACTGAGGCAGGAGAATTGCTTGAACCTGGGAGGTAGAGGTTTCAGTGAGCCGAGATCATGCCACTGTACTCCAGCCTGGGTGAAAGAGTGAGACTCCATCTCAAGAAAAAAAAAAAGAAATGTGATTTTTTTAATGTAGATTTTTTTAATCCTGCAAATTTACTAAATTTGTTTATTAGTTCTAATAGGCTTTTTTGTTGTTGTTGAGTCTAGAGTTTTCTGTGTATCTGATAATATCATCTGCAAATAGATATAATTTTGCTTCTTCCTTTCTGATTTGGATTCCTTTTATTTCTTTTTCTTGTCTAATTGCTCTGATTAGGATTTCCAGTAATTTCACAGTAAGCTGTGAATATTAAAATTTAAAAATACAAGTGAAAAGAGAAAACTTTCAAAGGCCACAAACAGAGATGCCATAGAAGAGGAAACCCAAATGGCCAATAAACATATAAACAGATGCTCCAATTTGGAAAATACCAAATACTGGCAAAAAATGGGGGAAAGGAACTCACAGACAACTGGCAAAGTGTGAATTGGTACAACGATTTAGGGAAGCCAATTTTTAATATTCTTAATTAAAATTTTAAAATTTTCATTCAGTAAAATTGAAGACATAGGCCCCCTAGAACCTAGAAACCCACTTCTTCAGCTATACACTGTAGAGAAATTAGATATATGTGCCAAAGGGAATATGTAGGAAGATGTTCAATACAACATAATTTCTGTGAAAAAAATGGGAGAAAATTAAATAGCCATCAACAGAAAATAAATAAACATATATTTATACAATGCTACTTTCTATAACGAATTTTTGCTTTCTATAGCTATGAAAATTAAACTTATTTACCCCTATTGATAACCAATTAGGCTAAATTTCTCTAGAATAGTGTTGAGTTAAAGAAAAAAAGGTGCTAAATGAAACATACAGTATAATATCTCTTATTTAAATTGCAATCCACAAACAATAACTCTTGTTTATGTATATAAATTATTAATAGTACTAAAACATAAATATGAAGATATTAACTTTAGAATATTTATTTCTAGTGAGAAACTGCTGAAAATATAATTGAAGAGAAGTGCAAAAGTTTTATTTAATCAGTAAAGTATTATTTTTTGAATTATAGGTTCAAAAACAAGATAGATTGATTGCTAAATATAAGTGTTCAATATATGTATATATCTTTACTATATCCTCGAATTTTTGGTGTATTTTTAAGTTCTCATACTAAAAAGAGTGGATGTTGAATTTCTAACAATTCTATGGTGCTTTAATCTTAATGGGAAAAAGCAGGCTGCTGAGTATATTGTGTGATCTCAACAATGTAAAACAGCAATGGTCAACTGGCTGCCAACGGTTTGATAAGGACCGTAGCCTGTTTTGTTTGGCCATGCTATAAAGTTGGCCCACATAGTGTTTAAAAAAAAAATGTGAAGGATTTACTAGCACTTAAAAATTGGATATAGCAGAGAAAAAGCCTAAGTTCTGGCTTATCTTGCAAAATCAAGGTATCTGGCAGCATGGGCACCGCAGTTG
>NW_012105065.1:199112-202481 GCF_000951045.1 Mandrillus leucophaeus | reverse complement strand
AGATCTTACTCATAAGTTCAAAATGTAAGTCCTCTGTGAGACTTTTCCTGATTTCCTCTAATTATAAAATGTATCTCTTTGCTCACACACCCAGTAATTCTGTCTCTTGCAGTACTTGTCAGTGGGCACAAACATCGTCTATTTGTTTCTGTCACTATACAGAGGGGAGGACAGATCTCACACACCTCTTCCTTAAAAGGCAGAGACCAGAAAATATTAGACACTCAAAAATATTAAATGAAATACTATGTTTTAATCATCGTTATAGATACACGGTATTTATGAAACAGAGATGACTAAGTTGAATCCACACTTTCTATGATATGTTACGAAAGTTTCTTTTTTGATTAAACAATAGCAAGTACTTGTTTATTACATAAATTCTGGTAATGTAAAAAATAAGATCATAATGAAGTAAACATGAAAATATTCTTACTCTATAGTTTCTAGACAAGTGAATTTATTTCATTATATTGCATTTTCAAACTAGCAAAAGGTATTTACTCTAATTTCTTTAAATTCTCATTAAGGGCTTCTAAATTTATAAAGTTGGACATACTATGGAGTGAAAATTAGATTACTTCTCGCCCCCCATATTCAGTGAGTTTTAAGAAAACTGTCCAAATGAAACATACAGCAACACATATTCCAGCATCTATAGTTTTTCAGTGAGCTGAGATCTTGCCATGGAACTCTAGCCTGGGCAACAGACAGAGACCCTGTCTCAGAAAAAAAAAAAAAAGGATTAAATAATTAGGAAACAATAAATCAAAAGACCTGCAAGTCTTACACATGGAAAAATACTAAGCATTGTTGAAGGAAATGAAAGAAGACCTAAATAAATGGAAACTCATCCTGTGTTCATGCATTGGAAGATTTTATATTATTAACAGAGCAATAATCTTCAAATTGACCACTTGAATTCACAAATTGATATGGATTCAAAGCAGTCCATGCCAAAATTTCAGCTGCCTTTTTTTCTTTTCTTTCTTTCTTTTTTTTTTTTTGCAGAAATTGACAAACTGTTTCTAAAATGTATATCAGAATGTAAGGGATCCATACTAATGAAAATAATGTTGAAAATGCAGCACAAAGTTGGAGAAATTACAGTTCTTGATTTAAAATCTGGCTACCAAACTAAGTAAATCAAGACTGTGTAGCACTGGCAGAAGCCTAGACATGTGTCAATGGATAGCTTTGGGAGTTCAGAAGTAAACCCATACATCTATGATCAACTGATTTTCAACACGAAGCAAGATCATTCAATAGGGAAAGAATTGCCTAACAAAGGATCCTGATACAAATGGATATCCACACTGAAAGAATGAATTTTGGTCCCTATCTCACACCATATACAAAAATTAACAAAAAATTTTAATGTAAGACCTAAAGCTTTAAAACTCACAGAAGAGAGCACACGTGTAAATTTGCATGATCTTGGATTTAGCAATGGCTTCTTAGATATGACACTAATAATACAAGCAACACACAAAATGGATCAACTGAACTTCACTAAAATTAAAAACTTTTGTCATTTCAAATGACATCAAGAAAGTGAAAAGGCAACCCACAAATTAGAGAAAATACTTGCAAATTATATAACTGATTAAAGATTTGCATCAGAATATGTAAAGAACTCTTACCACTCAATAATAAAAACAACCCAATTAAAAAATGACAAATGATTTGAATAGACATTTTTTCCAAAGAGATTTACAAATGGCCAAGAAGTATGTGCAAAGATGCTCGCAATTAGTCATCAGTGAAATGCAAATAAAAGCAAATGTGAGACAACACTTCACACATACTAGAATGTCTATAATCAAAAAGACAGACAACAAAAAGTATTTGTAAGGCTGTTGAGAAATTGTGATCTTTTAGTGGAAATGTAAAATGGTGCTGCCACTTCAGAAAATACAGATGGTCCTTTACTTATGATGGTTCAACTTGTAATTTTTGGATTTTACAATGGGGTTATCCAGATGTAATTCCATCCTAAATCAAGAAGCATCTGTAGTTTGGCAATTCCTCAAAAAATTAAACGGAAAACCAACATTTGACCCAGTTATTTCACTCCTAGACATATACCTAAGAGAACTGAAAGCATAGATCCACACAAAAACTTGTACACAAATGTTTATAGAAGTATTAATTCTAATTGCCAAAAAATAGAAACAACCTAAATAATCTGTCAATTGAATGAGCGAACAAAATGTGGTCTATCCATACAATGAAAGGCCGTTCATCCATTAAAAGGAAGGAAGTACTAATACATGCTACCACATGCTTGAGCCTTGAAAACATTATTCTAAGTGAAAGAGGTTGGATGTAAAAGCCTACAGATTGCATGATTCCATCTACCTGAAATGTTCACAATGGGCAAATCTATAGGGATAGAAAGTAGCCAGGGCCTGGGGATAGGGAGAAAATTGACAGTGTATTAGTTTTCTATTTCTGCTGTAAAAAATTATTATAAACTTCATGGCTTAAAACCGCACACATTTATTATCTTACAGCTCTGGAGTTTCAAGGTCTGAAATAGGTCTGAGTGGGCTAAAGTTAACATTTCAGCAGGGCCACATTCCTCCCTGAAGGCTTTAGGAAGATCCACTTTCTTCCCTTTACCATCTTCTAGGGGCTGCATTCCTTGGGCTGTGGCACGCTTTGCCATCATGAGATCACCCATGACCGGTTTAGTCTTTTTCCCATTGCACCACTCTGGCGCTGGCTCTTCTGCTTCTCTGTTTTGCATTTAATATTTGTTGTGATTACATTGGGCCCACTTGGATAGTCCAGAACAATCCCCTTACTTTAAAGTCACTGACTAGTAATCCTAATTACGTCTGTTGTTTTAATTCTTTAATTCCATGTAAAGCCACATATTCACAAGTTCCCAGGGATTAGGATGTGGGTATCTCTGGGAGGCTGTTACTCTGCCTATCACAGGGCATGACTACTAATGGGCATGCGGTTTCCTTATTAGGGGATAAAAATACTCTAGAACAATTTATTAATAGCAGTAATTATCGTACAACTTTATGAATACAGTAAAGTTGTATTTTTTAAAATAAAAAATTCGTTTTTTTTAAAAGGGTGAATTTTCCATTATATGAAGCATATTTCGTTAAGAAGATGATACACAAAATAAAGGCTGATCACAGAAGGTACCATTTTCTTGATAAGATCTTTCTTTTCATTAAGAACAATTTCCCTAACATGTGCTCAGGCTGCCATATATGGGTGTTCAGACAATATGTGGCACAATTTCAGGAAGAACAATTAACAGAGAATACATGTAAAGGGTGTGCCCTGCACCTGTCAAAAAGGGTGGGTCTGCTATGGAGATACCAAAGCAATATAGTATATCTC
>NW_012105065.1:195448-198407 GCF_000951045.1 Mandrillus leucophaeus | reverse complement strand
TCATTGAATTCCTTCATGTGTCTTTCTTCATTATATTAAAAGTAAGAAAAATATAATTAATATATTATATGGCAACCTCTAGCAGTGTTGGGAAAAGTGCTAATTGTTAGAAAATCCCATAGATTGAAAAACAAGTATACACAATTTCTTGAAAATGATAGAATTAAATAAAGTGAGAATCACTTAGTAACTCTTGTTTTCAACTATTGGTAAATATTGTGTGATCACGTTATAATTTTCAGTGTTGGAGTAGTCATCATTGAAACATTGAGTGGGCCTAATTATACAGGGAGAAGTGAAACATGATATGTTTATATGTTAGTAAGAGAACAGTAAATTTTTTTAATGGTTTTGAGGTAGAGCCCTGAATGTTGGTATGTCCCTTTTTACCTCCGCCATCCTCTGGTTCCAGGCCACAGCTCTGTAATTCTCTGACATGGTGAATCATTCATTCCAGGAAGGCTACCAAGATCCTGCCTTATCCAGTCACACCACTGTGCATTCTTGATCTCATTCTTGTCATCTAGGTCTTTTGGTTTGTGGCTTCTTTGTAAAGCAAAAGGAAAGTAACCTCAGACAAATTCAAGTTATTATTTTTAGCAGTCTTTGAACCTGGAGGAGCCTGTGAAGTTGGACTAGCTTAAACATGTCTCCACATATATGCCATTTGCTCCTCAGAACGAGTCAGGCATGTGTAGTTAGATTCATTGCGTAACTCAGTAGATTGACACCTAGTTGTTACGAACTCGCTCAAGGTCACACAGCTAATAAGCAGGAGAGCCACATCTAGGATTCAGGGCTTCTGCCACATAAACTGATGTTCTCTCAATGACTCTCGGCTGCCTTTCAAAAACTGGAGAGAATCTGATTATTTCAAGTCATGTAATAGGTGAAATAAATGTTACCACTTAAAAAGGATCACTAAGCTGCTGGTAGTCAATGTTCCCTATTTTTAACAAGTCTATACTGCTTAATTTTGTGAGTTAGGAAAAAATTGTTATTTTAGAAAAACAAAATATATACTTGAACTTTCTCAGGTGTTCCAGTTTTTTAAAGTTTGAAACAGTATCATATTTTGCCATTTCATCTCAGCGCTTCATCAAATGAACAGATCTCTAAGATTAAACACTTCTAAAGCATATTCTGTGATTCTTCAGAAAGCAAATCTGGAGTTTTGTGTTTAGGAAATGATACTTGTAACATTTATTCTTTAAAATTGAGATATTTCTCCTCTGCCATTGGAGCATTTATTTGTATTCTGAAAGCAAGTCCCTTTCTACACCTGGTACCTTATTTTAAAACTAAAATGCTAGTTTACTGATACTGTCACTTAGCTTACTTCCTTAAAATACTAAAATTCAGTTTGGTCATTTGGGACTAGTTCTATTAGCTGATTTATCTTGTGAACAATCAGGAGCCACTTAAAATGCCGTTACTCTTTACCATACATCTTTTAACTCACTAGGACCCAATGTGGGTTCTGAGATCTACATTAGCTTAGTATTTAGGAACTGTTTAGGGAAAATCCTTGTCTTGCATCCTGCGTGTCTGTGAATGTCATCCAATTTAGAAGGCACACCTAAAACCAAGAAACAATCAAATGACTGATTTTTTTTCCTCCACTCACTGTGACTAAGAGGGAGTGTTTTCATCTTCACAATAAGAGGAAATCTCATTTATTTGGAAAAGATTTTCAGTGTTATCTCTACTCCATTGCTTAAGGAGAAATGACAATAGCAACTTTTGTTTTAAAAATCAGGATGATTTGATGTTATGAAGAATTATCTCTCTTTTTTTTAGGTGTTTGAGAGGCAGATTTATTTTAAATTGCAATGTGACCAGCGAAGCTTGAAAAGTTCTCAGCAATGTGTCCATAGAGTGTTTATAAAGGCTGTTTTCAGTTTCATCTTCATGCTCCATTGCAGAGCTACAATTTGTGACTAATTGCTTTCACTATCTAAATGTACTGACATGGCTTTCCTTTTTTCTAAACTCAAAGAAGTTTGATTCCTTTTATCTTTCTCAAGATTCAAAAAGAAGTGTGTTCAAATGTTGGATGTGTAACAAGTAGGAATTGTTCTTGCTGAATTAATAGATTAAAGAATCTATGACATGATAAGCAATTTCCCAATTGGATGAGTTTTATGCCAAAGCGATAGCACCTAACAATTTTTTTTAAGTAACATGATTTTTTTTTTCAAAATGAATCATAGGCCAACATCAATTATTGACATATTTATAAATAAACAAAAATAGTTTTGCCTGATTTGATCGTGGTGAAATTTGTCAAATAGAATAAACTCTATCTATTGTTATAAGTAGGGTTATATTTGTGGTGAGGAATTTAACACAGAAATAGAGAAAAAAATATGTAGCCAAGTAAAGACAAAGTGAACTCCAGGAAAAGTAACATAATGAAAAAAGTAATTCAACATTGTAAATTATTAATAGTGACAGCTTATTATGTATCCCTGTAGAAAAATATATGTGGAACACAAGAAAATCCACTGGTTAGTTAGATTTAAAATACCATGGCAAAATGCCATCTCTACAAAAAACACAAAAACCAGCCAGGCATAGTGGTGCACACCTGTAGTCTCAGCAACTCGGGAGAATGAGCGATTGCTTGAGCCTGGGAGATGGAGATTGAAATGAGCTGAGATCACACCACCGCACTCTAGCTTGGGTGATAGAGTAAAACAAACAAACAAATAAACTAAAAACACAGAACAAAAACCAACGAGACCACTTGTGTGTGTTATGTGATGATGTGATTGAAATTTTCACTTTGAACAAGTGCTAATGTTATGAAAACACAGACTACCTCTTGTGCTTATGCTTGATTAAAAAAGAAAATGAGTACAGAAATATTTATGTATTATATTCTATTTCCCTCTCCTCCTTTACATCTTTTTTCTTTGTTTTTTTGTTTCCCTATTTCATGAGTATTATCAAAAGA
>NW_012105065.1:191498-194183 GCF_000951045.1 Mandrillus leucophaeus | reverse complement strand
TGTGTGTGTGTGTGTAAGAACAATTAACATGAAATCTACTCTCTCAACCAATTCTGAAGTGCACAAAACTGTATTGCTAACTATAGGCACTATGTTGTACAGCAGATCTCTAGAACTAATCCATCCAGCATAACTGAAACTTCATACCCACTGAACAGCAACTCCTTATTTCTTCACTGCCTACCCCCAGTAACCACTACTGTATTCTCTTCTTCTATGACTTTGACTCTTAAGATATTTCATATAAGTAGAATCATGTAAGGTTTATCTTCTGTATCTGGCTTATCTCAGTTGGCATAATATCTTCATACTATTTTCCAGGTTCATCCATGTTGCAGATAGTAAAATGTCCTTCTTTTTAAAGGATGAATGAAATTCCTTTGTATCTATGAAATAAATTCCTAAGTATATACACACCATATTTTCTTTATTCATTCATCCATGGACAGACATTTATGTTGATTCCAGATTGTGGCTATTGTAAATAATGCTACAATGAGCATGGGTGTGCAGACAACTTTTTGAGATACTAATTTCAACTCTTTTGCATACACTCAGAGGTGGGATTGTTGGATCATATTTTTCTAATTTTTTTTGAGAAACCTTCACACTGTTTTCCATAGCTGCTGTACTATTTATATTCCCACCAACAGGGTACAAGAGTCCCAATTTCTCCACATTCCCATCTACACTTGTTACCTTTTTTATGGCCATCCTAAAAGATGTGAGGTGATATCTCATTGTAGTTTTGATTTGCATTTCCCTGATGATGAGTGATATTGAATTATTTTCATGTACTTGTTGGTCCTTTGTATGCCTTTTTTGGAGAAATGCTTATTCAAGTCCTTTGTCGTGCAAAAAATGAAGTTGTACCTTTACCTTATATCATACACAAAAATCAACTCAAAATGAACGAAAGACTTGAGTGTAAAATCTGAACTGTAAAACTAATAGGAGAAAACATAGAGAAAAAACTTCTTTACATTAGTCTTAGCAATGATTTTTTGCATATGACACCAATAGCACAGGCAACAAAAGCAAAAATAGAAAAGAGAGACTACATCAATCTAAAAGCTTGTGCACAACAACAGAAATAATCAACAGAATGAAAAGTCAAGATGGGAGAAAATATTTGCAGACAATGTATCTCATAAAGGATTAATTTATAAAATTATATAAGAAACACCTACAATGCAATAGCTACTAATCATTTTCAAACTTGTTATTTTGCAAGTGGACAGATTAAAATTATGCACACTACTTGGGATTAACTATATCAGAAATATTAGGAAAAATGTTTTACAGGGTCAACAGTATTCAAATGTAACAATGAACAATTCAAAAGTAAAATATTTATAGTTATGTGTATACTATGGAGGATTCTTATGTAACATTGTATTTACACCATTACATACTTTGCTTCTTGAACTAAGAGAATTTCAAGTACTCATTTTATAATACTGAAATCTATGTAATATTTTTTTTAAGTTTAAAATGTTTTTCACTGTCTTCCAAAGGAGAAAATATAAAGCATCCTTTAAATTTTTTACTTTTTTTCCTTGCCAATAGTCTCTGAAATTGCTCATAAAATATTTATCATAAATTAAGCATTTGTAGCATGGGAGATATTGCCATTATGCAGAATTATTCTTTTATCTAGAGAAAACCTGTTTATGGCACCAAACATAGATAAATCAAAGTGTAATATAGTCAGTAATCTCTATCAGTTCTCTCAGGATCAGCAAATGAAGCAATTCAATTCGGTTTGGGTTTTGGATATTATTAATGTTGAAAAACAAGGTTCTTGTATTGGTTGGGAAGAGAAGATACTCCAAATACTGCTACTCGTCACTTATTATAAACATATTACAAAATTTCTTTTATCCCACAATACTATTAGATTGCTACAAAGGACTTACAATTTGAGGTGCAAAGCAGGGATAATGAAATGAAGCATGACGATAGGAATAGGGAAAAAAGAATGAGAAAAAAAAGGAACAAAGCCTCCAAGAAATATGGGACTATGTGAAAAGACCAAACCTATGTTTGATTGGTATACTTGAAAATGACAAGGAGAATGGAACCAAGTTGGAAAACACTCTTCAGAATATTACCCAGGAGAACTTCTCCAATGTAGCAAGACAGGCCAACATTCAAATTCAGGAAATACAGAGAACACCACAAAGATACTCCTAGAGAAGAGCAACCCCAAAACACATCATCGTCAGATTCACCAAAGTTGAAATGAAGGCAAAAATGTTAAGGGCTGCCAGAGAGAAAGGTAGAGTTACCCACAAAAGGAAGCCCATCAGGCTAACAGCGGGTCTCTCTGCAGAAACCCTGAAAGCCAGGAGAGAGTGGGGGCCGATATTCAACATTCTTACACAGAAAAGAATTTTCAACCCAGAATTTCATATCCAGTCAAACTAAGCTTCACAAGCAAAGAAGAAATAAAATCTTTTACAGACAAGCAAAGTCTGAGAGATTTTGTCACAACCAGGCGTGCCTCACAAGAGCTCCCAAAGGAAGCACTAAATGTGGAAAGGAAAAACTGGTGCCAGCCACTGCAAAAAGATAGCAAATTGTAAAGACCATCGACACTATGAAGAAACTGCATCAACTAATGGGCAAAATAACCAGCTAGCATCATAATGACAGGATCAATTTCACACATAACAATATTAA
>NW_012105065.1:188344-190333 GCF_000951045.1 Mandrillus leucophaeus | reverse complement strand
TGGCAAAATGCCATCTCTACAAAAAACACAAAAACCAGCCAGGCATAGTGGTGCACACCTGTAGTCTCAGCAACTCGGGAGAATGAGCGATTGCTTGAGCCTGGGAGATGGAGATTGAAATGAGCTGAGATCACACCACCGCACTCTAGCTTGGGTGATAGAGTAAAACAAACAAACAAATAAACTAAAAACACAGAACAAAAACCAACGAGACCACTTGTGTGTGTTATGTGATGATGTGATTGAAATTTTCACTTTGAACAAGTGCTAATGTTATGAAAACACAGACTACCTCTTGTGCTTATGCTTGATTAAAAAAGAAAATGAGCACAGAAATATTTATGTATTATATTCTATTTCCCTCTCCTCCTTTACATCTTTTTTCTTTGTTTTTTTGTTTCCCTATTTCATGAGTATTATCAAAAGAAGAGGAAAATTTAGGTGTGCCTCAGAACCATAGAAGAAAGAGGAGAGGAGAACCAGAAAGTAGAACATAATCCTTAAGAACGATTTCCTAAATTACCAAATTTTCCTACAAATTTGTTAAATCAAGTTTAGCCTAAAGCTGTCTCCTTACATATTCAAGTTCGACCTAAAAGTTATTCTGCACATGGTGAACTATAACAAGTGGAGATGTAACCAACTGTAGCCTACACCTGTGCCAGTCACTGAGTTTCGGCCAACCACATGTAGTCAACCCTTAGAACCGTGTTCAAACAAGGCAAATGTTGAGCTGTAACCAATCCAGCTGTTTTTGTACCTTGCTTTCCTTTGGCTGTCCATAAATCTTCTTCCACCATGTGGCTGCACTGGGGTCTCTCTGAATCTGCTGTGATTCTGGGGCCTGACCGATCTACAAATAGTTCATTGCTCAATTAGATGCCTTTGAATTTAATTCGGCTGAAGTTTTTCTATTATCAAATCTCTTTGCTCTCTCTTTATTGTTTTACCACTTCCATAAGGAAAAGAAAAGAGGGGAAAAATGGAGGCCTGTCTCATGTTTCCTTTTGCAAAGAGAGTTAGGAATGCTGCCCAAGGGAATAAGGTGATAGGTTTGTGCCTCGTGGAATTTTGTTTTTCCTCAACTATAAAGTTGGCTGAAATAATGTATCTTTCGATATTATTAGTAAATGCTCAGAAGTTCACTTGATTTTTATTTACTAGGCGGTTACTTATGTAAACATGTTACAAAAAGTAGCACAGTTTTAACAGGGAGTCCAAGAAGGAGAAAAATCTGAGTTCTGAGCCCTATTCTCGCACTTGGTATCTGCTAGAGATTGAGACCCTTGTACATAAGTTGCTGAGAATTTAAAAATGTAACTTGAATAACTTTTGTTTGCCAACCAGGACTTACTAAAGGCAATGCTTCATTGCAACTAATATAAATATAGCTAATGCAAAGTAAAATTATTCAAATACTATGAGCACTTTTAAACTTTAAAAGATGTATTTGCCACACGTTTTTTGCTCCTACAAGCCGTATCAGAAAATTGTATCCAGTTTATCTGAATCCTAGTAACACTGAAATCTAAAAACTTTTAAACCTAAAGATAAACCTTACTCAAGAAAATTGATGCCATTAGTAATTTTATTTTTAACTTTAGTTGCTTTATTGAAGTGTAATTGAAATACACAGAGCTACACATATTTAATGCGTACATCTAATGAGTTTGAACATGTGCAAAACTCATGCCATCACCACCGTTGAGGCAATACACATATCCAACACATCCCAACCAGCCCTGGTGTCTCCCTCTTTGTGTGTGTGTGTGTGTAAGAACAATTAACATGAAATCTACTCTCTCAACCAATTCTGAAGTGCACAAAACTGTATTGCTAACTATAGGCACTATGTTGTACAGCAGATCTCTAGAACTAATCCATCCAGCATAACTGAAACTTCATACCCACTGAACAGCAACTCCTTATTTCTTCACTGCCTACCCCCAGTAACCACTACTGTATTCTCTTCTTCTATGACTTTGACTC
>NW_012105065.1:184562-186309 GCF_000951045.1 Mandrillus leucophaeus | reverse complement strand
GCCAGAGAGAAAGGTAGAGTTACCCACAAAAGGAAGCCCATCAGGCTAACAGCGGGTCTCTCTGCAGAAACCCTGAAAGCCAGGAGAGAGTGGGGGCCGATATTCAACATTCTTACACAGAAAAGAATTTTCAACCCAGAATTTCATATCCAGTCAAACTAAGCTTCACAAGCAAAGAAGAAATAAAATCTTTTACAGACAAGCAAAGTCTGAGAGATTTTGTCACAACCAGGCGTGCCTCACAAGAGCTCCCAAAGGAAGCACTAAATGTGGAAAGGAAAAACTGGTGCCAGCCACTGCAAAAAGATAGCAAATTGTAAAGACCATCGACACTATGAAGAAACTGCATCAACTAATGGGCAAAATAACCAGCTAGCATCATAATGACAGGATCAATTTCACACATAACAATATTAACCTTAAATGTAAATGGGCAAATGCCCCAATTAAGAGACACAGATTGGCAAATTGTATAGAGTCAAGACCCGTCAGTGTGCTGTATTCAGGAGACCCATCTCAACAAGCAAAGACAGACATACGCTCAAAACAAAGGGATGGGGGAGGAATATTTACCGAGCAAATGGAAAGAAAAAAAAACAACAACAGGGGTCGCAATCCTAGTCTCTGATAAAATAGACTTTAAACCAACAAAGATAAAAAAAGACAAGTGCATTACATAATGGTAAAGGGATCAATGGTAAAGGGATCAATACAATGAGAAGAACTAACTGTCCTAATGCACCCAATAGAGGAGCACCCGAATTCATAAAGCAAGTTCTTAGAGACCTACAAAGAGACTTAGACTCCCACACAATAATAGTGGGAGACTTTAACATCCCACTGTCAATATTAGACAGATCAACAAGACAGAAAATTAATGAGGATATTCAGGACCTTAACTCAGCTCTGGACCAAGTGGACCTAATAGACATCTACAGAACTCTCCAACCCAAATCAACAGAATATACATTCTTCTCAGCACCACATCACACTTATTCTGAAATTGACAACATAATTGGAATTAAAACACTCCTCAGCAAATGCAAAAGAACGAAAATCATAACAGTCTCTCAGATCACAGTGCAATGAAATTAGAACTCAGGTAAGAGAAAGAAATGAAGTGTATTCAAATAGGAAGAGAGGAAGTCAAATTGTCTCTATTTGCAAATGACATGATTGTGTATTTAGAAAACCGCGTCATCTCAGTCCCAAATTCCCTTAAGCTGATAAGTAACTTCAGCAAAGTCTCAGGATACAAAATCAATGTGCAAAAATCACAAACATTCTTATACATCAATAATAGACAAACAGAGAGTGAAATCATGAGTGAACTCTCATTCACAATTACTACAAAGAGAATAAATATACCTAGGAATACAACTTACAAGGGATGTGAGAGACCTCTTCAAGGAGAACTACAAACAACTGCTCAAGGAAGTGAGAGAGGACACAAACAAATGGAAAAACACTCCATGCTAATGGATAGGAAGAATAAATATCATGAAAATGCCCATAGTGCCCAAAGTAATTTACAGATTCAATGCTATCCCCATCAAGCTACCATTGACTTTCTT
Source organism: Mandrillus leucophaeus (assembly GCF_000951045.1). Classification (NCBI taxonomy): domain Eukaryota; kingdom Metazoa; phylum Chordata; class Mammalia; order Primates; family Cercopithecidae; genus Mandrillus; species Mandrillus leucophaeus. Next base: position 184,735 of record NW_012105065.1, on the reverse strand, counting down.
CACAGAATTAGAAAAATAAACTAATTTAAATTTCATATGGAACCAAAAAAGAGCCTATATAGCCAAGACAATCCTAAGCAAAAAGAACAAAGCTGGAGGCATTGTGTTACCTGACTTCAAACTATACTAGAAGCCTACAGTAACCAAAACAGCATGGTACTGGTACCAAAACA
>NW_012105065.1:174974-177607 GCF_000951045.1 Mandrillus leucophaeus | reverse complement strand
AACAACCCAAATGCACATCAATGATGGACTGGATAAAGAAAATGTGGCACATATATACCACAGAATACTATGCAGCCATAAAAATGGATGAATTTATTTCCCTTGCAGGGACATGGATGAAACTGGAAACCATCATTCTCAGCAAACTAACACAGGAACAGAAAACCAAACACTGCATGTTGTCACTCATAAGTGAGAGTTGAACAATGAGAACACATGGACACAGAGAGGTGAACATCACACACCAGGGCCTGTCAGGAGGTGGGGTCTAGGGAAGGGATAGCGTTAGGAGAAATACCTAATGTAGATGATGGGTTGATAGGTGCAGCAAACCACCATGGCATGTGTATACCTATGTAACAAACCTGCACGTTCTGCACATGTATCCCAAAACTTAAAGTATAATAAAAAACAAAACAAAAGAAAACAAAAATGTAATAGAGAAGAAAAATTTAAAGAATCTAAAAAAATAGAATATGGGATCACAGATCACAATAAAATGAATGGGATGAAATTCTCTCAGTCATAGCACTTGAGGATGAATCCATCAGTGGATTCCACCCAAAAGGCTCTGAAACCACCAAGGACCTAGTGCAGGCTGTGGTCCTTGGCTCCCTAAAACAGTAGGCATTCAATGACCAAGCCTCTTTCATTTTTGATATTGTGCAATTAGATATTAAAATGAAAAAGAAATTATCTTTTGAAAACACTACTTTTAACAGCATATGGCATACCATTTGCTATCTTAATTCCATAATTTCAAATTGTAGTTTTAAATTAGGGTCTGCCAATAATTTCCAGTCTCCTTTTGGGATTTCAAGGAGCTTATCTTCTAATATGGTATTTTATGTTGATAGCCGAATAAACTAGGTGCGGGTGGGTTGGTCCGATTGGTAAGGACATGGTGCTAATGAGACCCAGGTGGTGGGTTTGGCCTCTGCCTGTAAGTGGAGCAGTAGATGGTGCTTTTGTTCCATGGCCACAGGCTATAGGCACAACTAAATGGTTATCTCCCGGATGCTTTTACCCACAAAGGGATGAGGTGAGAAGGTGTAGACTAATCATGAAATCCCTTCATCACTCCTGGGAAAGCAGTCAGAATTCCTAGTATGGGTCAAGACACATATATGAGCAACAACTAATTTTAAATTCCAAAACTGAGGGTACTGTAAGTTCACTGTATTGGAAGTTGCTGATGGAGTCCAGAGTCTGTTAGAACATAAAAAGCATGTGGTTTGTGTTTTAAAGACGTAAGACAGTGTATTTAGTCTGTATATTTGAACACTTTTTCCTTAGAGATTTTCCCTGTTAAATGGGACGTTTGACATGGTAGAACAGTATGTGTAGGCCAAGCACATTCAGAACTTCATTGTTTTGAATTAGCTATAACAAGGCACACAGTTCTTTCTAGGCCCTCCAGCATGGCTCTTTCCACGTTTGTGCTCCAAAAAGGGCTAAACAGGAAGGGTACCATGTAATGCTAATTCAGTCTTACCTGATTCAGTTCAGTAAAACTCTCAGTAACTTTGGTGTTCAGTATACCAAGTAGACATTGTGGAAAATGGAAAGGCAAGTGAGACATCACTCATGACTTCCAGAAGTTTACATTATCGTGAGGGAGGTGGACGTAGATGAATTAGAGGTCATAGAAAGCAGAGTCTGAGAACAACGGAAATACAGGTAGAAAGAAGGGCAATGAGGGCTCAGGAGACACTACATGATCGATTCCAACTGGAGAAACCACAGAGAGCATCCTGGAAAAGTTACAGAACTTTTAAGAATGAGTGGACTTAAGTATGCTCAATTACTCTGTTTAATCTATTTACTATGTATTTATTCTTCCATTGATTTATTGAACAAATGCTTTGGGATTCCTACTATGTACCAGTTATGTTGGTAGGAGCTACACCAACGGATCATGAAATCTGGAGTTGAAGACAGACATTATTCAAATGACATTATTCAAATGGCCTTACTATGAGCTGACCTATGAGCTGATATGAGGGAAAATAATTGACTATGTAAGATATAACAGAGGAAAGAGACTTAGACTGGGGTTTGGGGAATGCCTGACATGAAACTTGACCTGAGATCTGAAAAACGAGTCGATGTCGATTGGTGATACACGGGGTAGGGCGCACAGTTTGGGTAAGAGGAAGGGCATGAGTATCATTGACTCCATGACGCAAGCTGGCGAGAATGATCATTTTACCAGAGACTTGTTTGCTATGCAGAGAGAGACACAGCACGTGTTAAAAGCACATTCTCTGGAGCCATATTGCCTGGATTCCAATCCCAGCTCCACTACTCACCAGCTGTGTGACCTTGGACTTTTGCTTTTCATCTCTAGGCTTCATTTCTTCACTGTAGATGGGGTAAGTGTAAGACCTACCTCAGAAAGTTACAGTGTGGATAGTATATATTCATGATGATAAAATAATATATTACTGATTAACCAGATTAATATACGATGTTAATATAATAATATTTAGGATTGAATCCATTAATTCATTATTCATTAAAATTATTTCCTGACATAAATCTTATAAATAATATATTATAGAAAAAATATAGTAAATATGTAATAGAATATTAGAATCATATGTACACATATATAAGAATAATAATACTGT
>NW_012105065.1:167459-170394 GCF_000951045.1 Mandrillus leucophaeus | reverse complement strand
TTGTGTTACCTGACTTCAAACTATACTAGAAGCCTACAGTAACCAAAACAGCATGGTACTGGTACCAAAACAGATATATAGACCAATGGAACAGAACAGAGGCCTCAGAAATAATGCCACACATCTACAACCATCTGATCTTTGACAAACCTGACAAAAACAAGCCACGAGGAAAGGATCTATTTAATTAATGGTGTTGGGAAAACTGTCTAGCCATACACAGAAAGCTGAAACTGGACCCCTTCCTTACACCTTATATAAAAATTAACTCAAGATGGATTATAGACTTAAATGTAAGACCTAAAACCATAAAAACCCTAGAAGAAAACCTAGGCAATACCATTCAAGACATAGGCATGTGCAAAGGCTTCATGGCTAAAACACCAACAGCAATGGCAACAAAAGCCAAAATTGGCAAATGGATCTAATTAAAGTAAAGAGGTTCTGCACAGCAAAAGAAACGATCATCAGAGTGAACAGGCAGCCTGCAGGATGGGAGAAAAATTTTGGAATCTATTCATCTGACAAAGGGCTAACATCCAGAATCTACAAGGAATTTAAACAAATTTACAAGAAAAAAGTCAAACAACACCATCAAAAAGTGGGCAAATGATATGAACAGGCACTTCTCAAAAGAAGACATTTATTCAGCCAACAAACATATGAAAAAAATGTCATCATCACTGGTCATTAGAGAAATGCAAATCAAAACCACAATGAGATACCATCTCACTCCAGTTAGAAGGGCAATCATCAAAAAGTCAGGAAACAACAGGTGCTGGAGGGGATGTGGAGAAATATGAATCTTTTTGCACTGTTGGTGGGAGTATAAATTTGTTCAACCATTGTGGCAGACACTGTGGTGATTCCTCAAGGATCTAGAACCATAAATACCATTTGACCCAGCAATCTCATTTCTGGGTATATACCCAAAGGATGAAAAATCATTCTACTATAAAGACACATGCACACATATGTTTATTGCAGCACTGTTCACAATAGCAAAGACTTGGGAACAACCCAAATGCACATCAATGATGGACTGGATAAAGAAAATGTGGCACATATATACCACAGAATACTATGCAGCCATAAAAATGGATGAATTTATTTCCCTTGCAGGGACATGGATGAAACTGGAAACCATCATTCTCAGCAAACTAACACAGGAACAGAAAACCAAACACTGCATGTTGTCACTCATAAGTGAGAGTTGAACAATGAGAACACATGGACACAGAGAGGTGAACATCACACACCAGGGCCTGTCAGGAGGTGGGGTCTAGGGAAGGGATAGCGTTAGGAGAAATACCTAATGTAGATGACGGGTTGATAGGTGCAGCAAACCACCATGGCATGTGTATACCTATGTAACAAACCTGCACGTTCTGCACATGTATCCCAAAACTTAAAGTATAATAAAAAACAAAACAAAAGAAAACAAAAATGTAATAGAGAAGAAAAATTTAAAGAATCTAAAAAAATAGAATATGGGATCACAGATCACAATAAAATGAATGGGATGAAATTCTCTCAGTCATAGCACTTGAGGATGAATCCATCAGTGGATTCCACCCAAAAGGCTCTGAAACCACCAAGGACCTAGTGCAGGCTGTGGTCCTTGGCTCCCTAAAACAGTAGGCATTCAATGACCAAGCCTCTTTCATTTTTGATATTGTGCAATTAGATATTAAAATGAAAAAGAAATTATCTTTTGAAAACACTACTTTTAACAGCATATGGCATACCATTTGCTATCTTAATTCCATAATTTCAAATTGTAGTTTTAAATTAGGGTCTGCCAATAATTTCCAGTCTCCTTTTGGGATTTCAAGGAGCTTATCTTCTAATATGGTATTTTATGTTGATAGCCGAATAAACTAGGTGCGGGTGGGTTGGTCCGATTGGTAAGGACATGGTGCTAATGAGACCCAGGTGGTGGGTTTGGCCTCTGCCTGTAAGTGGAGCAGTAGATGGTGCTTTTGTTCCATGGCCACAGGCTATAGGCACAACTAAATGGTTATCTCCCGGATGCTTTTACCCACAAAGGGATGAGGTGAGAAGGTGTAGACTAATCATGAAATCCCTTCATCACTCCTGGGAAAGCAGTCAGAATTCCTAGTATGGGTCAAGACACATATATGAGCAACAACTAATTTTAAATTCCAAAACTGAGGGTACTGTAAGTTCACTGTATTGGAAGTTGCTGATGGAGTCCAGAGTCTGTTAGAACATAAAAAGCATGTGGTTTGTGTTTTAAAGACGTAAGACAGTGTATTTAGTCTGTATATTTGAACACTTTTTCCTTAGAGATTTTCCCTGTTAAATGGGACGTTTGACATGGTAGAACAGTATGTGTAGGCCAAGCACATTCAGAACTTCATTGTTTTGAATTAGCTATAACAAGGCACACAGTTCTTTCTAGGCCCTCCAGCATGGCTCTTTCCACGTTTGTGCTCCAAAAAGGGCTAAACAGGAAGGGTACCATGTAATGCTAATTCAGTCTTACCTGATTCAGTTCAGTAAAACTCTCAGTAACTTTGGTGTTCAGTATACCAAGTAGACATTGTGGAAAATGGAAAGGCAAGTGAGACATCACTCATGACTTCCAGAAGTTTACATTATCGTGAGGGAGGTGGACGTAGATGAATTAGAGGTCATAGAAAGCAGAGTCTGAGAACAACGGAAATACAGGTAGAAAGAAGGGCAATGAGGGCTCAGGAGACACTACATGATCGATTCCAACTGGAGAAACCACAGAGAGCATCCTGGAAAAGTTACAGAACTTTTCAGAATGAGTGGACTTAAGTATGCTCAATTACTCTGTTTAATCTATTTACTATGTATTTATTCTTCCATTGATTTATTGAACAAATGCTTTGGGATTCCTACTATGTACCAGTTATGTTGGTAGGAGCTACACCAACGGATCATG
>NW_012105065.1:149882-163509 GCF_000951045.1 Mandrillus leucophaeus | reverse complement strand
GCCACTCGAGTAGCTGGGATTACAGGCACCCACCACCAAGCCCAGCTAATTTTTGTATTTTTAGTAGAGACGGGGTTTCACCATGTTGACCAGGCTGGTCTTAAACTCCTGATCTCAGATGATCTGCCCACCTCGGCCTCCCAAAGAGCTGAGATTATAGGTGTGAGCGACCGTGCCCAGCTACATATATATGTTTTTGTCTTTCCAATTAGATAACAAATCTTTGAGGGTGGGAGCCAGGCTTGTAATTTTCTAGTATTGTTCCAGAGCATCCTGCGCTTGGCTCAGCACAAAGCAGTTGCTCCGTAAAGTCTAGTTGGATTTGAAGTACTTCTGTAGCCAAACTTTGCAGCGCTTACTTTGGGGCAGCTTTCTCAGCTGGTAAGTCTCAGTGAAAGCTTAAATGACTGTGAAAGAAATTATCTTAAATTTAAAAGTCAAATATGAAAATCAATTACTTTCCTATTTTGTTCAATGGTTTTTATGGAAAATATAGGCTTGCCTATCCTTAACTACTAAGTTGTCATACAACAATATATCTGAATAAATGAGATTTTTCTGGTAACACATTGTATATTTTGAATGAAATTCAGTTACTTGAGTTTAGAAACTGGCTTAAATGGGCTAGAAAGACATAAAACGTTGAGCTGCCTCACTTTTATAGCAGCTACGTGAGACTATGATTATAAAAACATGCCATGTAAAGGTATCAATCTGCCACAAATTTTCCTGACAGAATTTGTGGAATATTCTTCATTTCCAAGACCATTACCAGAAAATAAAAGCCTGAGATTCAACGCTGTCAACCCCATTATCTGGTTAGACTTATACCTCGGTCTAACAGTTTACTGAAAATTACCACCAGGAAAACCCAATCATCTCCAAATAAGTGACATTATTTACACTAAATTTAGCAAACTACTCTAACTATATATGGTGTGAACACTTAATTGTCTACCTACACTTGCAATTAATAAAAAGACAACAGTTTTGTATATACGTGAAAAATAGTCACTCTGAGTTCATCGAGCCTTAGGTTATGCTACATAATTTGATTTTTATAACACTATATACCCAGGTATCAAATTCTTCTGATTAACAAAATGACATAAAATAAAATTTGCTAAAATCAAATTAAATGCCTTTGAGTTTTGCCATTTAGTTTCCAACTAAAGCATATGCGAATCTTTTCACCACAAGTACTTCTATTTCTTAATTACTTCTGCTTCCACTCATACTCTTTTCTTCCTTGGGAAAGGCATTTTCTTCTTAAAAACTAACTTAGATTCTGAGTGGGGGCGGTAGAAGCCAGTCCTGTAGTAGAAGATGCCTGACACGGTATGGAGGGTTTGTAGTGCTTTGCATACCCACAGAGGGGCAAAAATATTGAGAAGGGTTGCTAAGAAGAAACACAAGCACAGATGTCATAGGAAGGAGGTCTGACTTTATCTTGTAGGCAACTGGAAGCCAGAGATATAGAAACAACTTTGCTTTAACTTTAAAATTATTTGCTAAAGTATCCGTTATTTAAATACAGGCATCATGATCGTTTGTGTGCTATATTAGTTTGAGTCTTGTAAAAGGCAAAAAAAAAACTGTAATATTTTAATTTATTTCACTGTATTTCTCTCTTTATTTTTTCAAAAAAAAAAAGAGTAAATCTTACTCCTGAAACTTATAGGTAAGCATTTTCCAAAGAATCATGGTTTATTAGGGTGTGCCATAATGTAAAGGGAATCACCTCGTACGTAAGTAACATTCTCAGACAAAGTCTGGGCTTCCTAAAAACTCGATGCACAGACACTTAGTATAGAATGAAGCTTAATGAGTAAAAACAATAGTACAATCTATCTTGCTTCAGTATTTGGTTTTCCAGGTGCTGTGGTAGGTAAATGAACATATCTTTATTTGATTGGGCCTGCACAACACACGATACAATGACTATTTATTACCAGACTTATTTCATTTCAACATGAGATAATAGATTATTGAATCAAAGCCAGAAAGTCAATCAGGCTAATCTCAGTACCAGACCTGAAACAATTATGCGTCTCTATTGTATAGGAGCTCGTATTTGGCTGATGAATCTATTTTAATCTTTTTCATACTTTATTTGTATTATACTCTTGATTATGGCTATCTTGACAGTAATAAATGACTTCATTAAACAAGTAGCTAATTAAATAAGTACCTAGATACCAATAAACAGCTGAACATAGAAACCAAAGTTGTTTAGCAGAACTTAAGTGAAGCTACAATGGAGCGTCATTGTTTCCAGCTACTTGTCAAGTATTAATGACCTTTTTTATATAAACAACTGAGATTATAATACAGCCATTTTAAGATTGAGGAAAAAATTAACAGAAGTGTTAAATCATCCAGTTGTTGGCACAGCTATCAGAGGTAACTGGCGTTTGTACAGAATCTCCATCCTGAAACCATCTTCTAGCTCTTCTTTCACTTGAAAGATACAATTTGTTTGAAATTAACCCGTAAATTTTCAATTGTATTCACTGGTATTGGGCTGCTAACATGTTATTTAGTTTAAATTAATTTAAACCTGGGGGAATTGTTAACCGAAGAAAAGAGAGTTATGATTATTAAAAATATAAACCATAAAATAAAATGCTCTATTGTTCAAAATTATAAGAGATGAGATATCAAAACCAAAATGAAAGTGGTCAAGAAAATGGCATGGCAGCTCCAGAAATTAAGAACATGCCACCAAAATAAGTTTGTCCTTAAGAAAAAGGATTCACTGATAAGTTAGTTTCTTCCTACAACTGTGATTATTTTTCCCTCATAGACACCTCCCCACCATATAATCTATGTCTCTAACGGCAGCCTCAAGGCTGAGTTGTTAGCTTGGTTTCTGCCTCAGGTCCAAGGCATATTTATTAATTCATTTGTTCAATCATTCATGTAATAATTCAATTTTTCTCCATATATACAAAAGTGATAGTGGAGTCTGCATTTCTCATTTTCTCCATTTTTCTTGAAGAAACAAAGAAATAGTATTTTTTTTTTAACAAAGAGATCTGGGGTTACAAATTGATAATTACACATCTTCAAAGAGTTTCCACATTTTGGGAAGCTACTAAATAATGAAATTCAACATAAGTGCAATGATAGATATAAATATTCAAACTCAGATCTTCTTTCTAACCCCAATTTAATGGGGTATGGTTGTCAGGTTTTTGGTTTAGTAAAAGCAGCTTCTGGAATACAGTTTGTTAAGAGTTAATACTCAAAGGGTGTGTGGGTGACAAAGTTATTTCTGATGCTAGAGAAGGAATAACAAAGCAGATAATAAAAGAATGTTCATGCCGTTTTCTTGTGGTTGAGTTTTATGTTGAAAATTAGTGCTGGGATTTGGAGAAGGAGGGTGTAAAGGATTTTTCAATAATGGCATGATCAGTTTTGAATTTTACAATGATTTGAAACCTGTTAAATGAATATGAGTTGATTAATTCTGAGAGTGATTGATTGATTTGCCACCCACTGATTCCCATACTCCACCTCTAGCATTAGGATTAGCTACATTCTTGCTATAGTTTCCTATCAAGTGTCCTACTATCCCAGCATCACTTCATATGTTTCTGGGTAATTACTTTAAGTACCTGCACCCCAGTGATTCTTTGATTTCATCAGGATCAATAATCTATTGATTCTACCAGCTTTTTATCATCCATCACCACGCTGATGTTCTCACTTCTCTTCTTGCCTACCTTATATTACATGATATGGCCACTCCCTTCTTTCCCTTCTACCAGAATTAATTCCAAACCTGCTTAATGCCACCTCTCTGCTACACTTGCATTCAGGTTGTTGGAAAACATGCAATATTGTTGGCTTGCCTTACTCTATATTGATGAACCTTTAGTGCTAGCTAACAATTCTACTTGTTTCCTTTCTATTTTACCACAAAAATAAAAACAGTCAGAAAAGAACATCCAAGGTTCCACCCACTTCTGCTAACTTGCTCGTCTCTTTAGCCATCTGTCTTCACTCCAGTTTTGATGGATGAGTTGTCTCTTCCTATCCGAGGCTGAGCCTTTTCCTTGTGAACCCCATTACATCACTACTCATAATCAAAGTCATTGCGCAGAAATTGCCCCTCCCACCTTCTCCACCTAATTAAGTTTTCTCTCTGGAAGCATTTTCATCAATACAAAAACTACAGCGTCCCCCACAGCAAAAAATAAAGAAATAATTTCATTGATCTGGCATTCAACTCTAGCTATATTTTCATGTTGTTCCCCTTTTCTGAGAAATTGCCCCTCAAAAGTTGTCTGCCTTTGCTGTATCCTTTTTCTTTCCTTCTATTCTCTCTTGAATACACTCCACTTAAAATTTCAGCACTCACTACGCCATTAAAACAGCTCCTGTCGGTGAATTCTAAATTATCAGATCCAATGGTCATTTCTTGATCTTTATCTACTCAAACAGTTGCCTAATTTGGAACAGTTGATCACAACTTTCCTTTGGAAACACTTTTATTAGTGGAAAGGTTGAGTGAGAATTGGCTAGGAAATGGAGGATTGGGGAAGTGGGGGAATAGTTTCGTTTTAAAATTTTTCATTAGATAAAAATCTCAGGTATATAATATTTTATTATTTCTTAGGGCCACCTAGAGACTACAGGATACATTCCTGACTAATCAAAGTGAAATTCCACTAGTACTTTTACCTCTTTGGGGAAAAGGTAGGACCTTTAATGTCTTTGATTTCATTTACTGCTTCCAAATTGTACACATTTCAAAGAGTATTTTAAAAATACATGTGTAAAACTCTATAACATATTACAATGAATGTTTTCTACAATTAATATTGTTATTTACCACATAATTATTCTTTGACTTGTTCTGTATTCCTTCTTATATTTTCTTTTTCTCTTGATTAATTCATTTTAGTGTTACTTTAGTGTACTTCCTTCACTGGTGATAAATTCTCTGTGTGTATTTACTTTTATCCTTATTCTTGAAGGATTTCTTCACTGAAAAGTTACGAGTTGTCAGTCATTTAATTTCAGCATTACTTCTTTCTCTGGCTTTTATTTTGTCTCTTGAGAAGTCAGCTCTCGGTTTACCTTTTGCTCATTTGAAGGTAAATTGTCTTTTTTCTCTCATGCTGCCTTGAAGATTTTATCCTTTTTCAAAATGATAAAATTAAAAAGGCAATTTTTTCTCATGCTTCTTTTAATATTTTAATAAATACAATAAAAATAGGATAATAGATCCTACTTGAATCTATTTTATGTGTTTCATCAGTCTGGAATTTTTAGCCATTTTATTTTCAAAATTTCTTCTGCTTTATTCTCTGTCTCCTTCCCCACTGAAATTACCATATCTATTCATTAGACCCATTCACTGTATTCTCTATGTCTGCTACCTTCTCTTCTATACTTTCAACCTTCTGTGTCTTTGTGTTTCCTCCTGGATAGTTTCTTCTAAACTATCCTTTGATTCACTAATTCTAGTTCTGTCTAATCTGCTATTAAATCATCTATTAGTTTCTTAGTAATGCTATTATGGTTTCTTTTTCTTTTTCATTCTGCCTTCTCTTCTTTCTCTTCTTTTTTTTTTTTTTTAAGAGGGAGTCTTGCTCTGTCTTGCAGGCTGGAGTGCAGTGGCACCATCTGGCTCACTGCAAGTTCCACCTCCCGGGTTCCCGTGGTTCTCCTGCCTCAGCCTCCCCAGTGACTGGGACTACAGGCGCCCGCCACCACGCCCGGCTAATTTTTTTGTATTTTTAGTAGAGATGGGGTTTCACCGTGTTAACCAGGATGGTCTCGATCTCCTGACCTTGTGATCTGCCTGCCTCGGCCTCCCAAAGTGCTGGGATTACAGGCGTGAGCCACCGCGCCCAGCCTCTGCCTTCTCTTTTTAATATGTTTCCATTATCGGTCTAGTCTCTCATTCCTATCTTTTGTTTACTGGAACATAAGAAGCATAATTATTTTAAATTTGATATCACAACCACCATGGGTCTGTTTCTATTGTCATTTAATTCTGCTCTTGATAAAATGTTATACTCTCAGGAACTAGGTTATTTGTTACTGTGTGCCAAATATGGTATTTTTAAAAATATAACAATAAATTGAGAGTTGTCTTAGAAATTGAGAAAATTCCTTGTGGGGGTTCATACTAACTTTTAGAATGTAGCTCATTGGATGCCAGTCTAAACACGGAGACTCTCTCTGCATCCTCATTCCCATATGTATAGCTCTGAACTCCAGCTTGTGTGTTACTAGGCATGTAAATTTCCAATAATTCTATTCTATTCAGCTTTTTAACCTCTCAGCCACCTTCTCCAGAATCTGCACATATTCCCAGGAAAAAAGAAGTCTCAGTTTCTAGGCTCATTATTTAGGATTTTTATCTCTTCCCAGACTATGGCTCAGTAATTTAAAAGAAAAAAAACAACGATTCCAACATTCAAAATGAAAGAGAAGAATACAATGAGACTCCAAGGATCTATTCAGATCAAGCAATTATCCTTTTCATTTTAGCTTTTTGATGCCTTCAAGAAGACAGTTGTTTTGTTTTTTTTTTAATCTTTTGTGGAACTTCGAGTTTTTCTCAGAAGTAAGATTTGTCTCATTTACATATGTAGTCTACCATTAGAATTCGAAGTCCTAGCAGGCCTTGCGACACTTTCTTCTGTTGAGTTCTAGAGAAGCACTTCCACTTTTTCAAAGTTCTTACCTTACCCCGACTCTCTCTCTCTCCTTTGCTGCTTCTCCTTATCTTACTAACTTATAAATGCTGATTTATTAGGCTCATTCCCCACCCTCCTCTTCTATCCACACTCATTATACCTTATTTCATGGTTTAAAAGAGCTTTTGTGTGCTGATAACTTCCAAATGTTTGTGTCCAGCTCAGTTTTCTCTTCTGACCTCCAAATGCTGGTTTACAAACCAAACTGATTATTCAACATTTTTATCTGGATTTCAAACATTCATCCTTAATACCTCAAACTAGTTACTTTCCTAGTCTTTCCTAATTTAGTTATTGGTGATTCTGTTTTTCTAGTATTTGGGTTAAAGAACTTGGTGTCATCCTTGACTTTTCATTTTTCTCTTAAACCCCACACCCAAGCAATCTGTAATTGTATTGATGTTGTCTTTAAAGTATATCCAGAATACTCAGGCTCTTTCTCCAAACCTCTTTTATAACATCGTGGCCCAAGATCCTGCATTATTGTAACAGATTCCTATTTTTTCTGTTTCTATTATTGCATCCCCTCCGCCACTCTATTCCATACTCAGCAGTAAGAACGATCATTTTAAGTCAATAACCTAACTAATAACATCTTGTAGTGATTGTAGGAACTATTCTTAGTGCTTTAAATATGTTAACGTTTTGTTTTGTTTTGCTTTCCTTTGCTTTGCTTTGTTTTGTTTTGTTTTGTTTTGTTTCATTTTTGATACAGAGTTTTGCTCTTGTTGTTGAAGCTGGAGTGCAATGGCGTGATCTCGGCTCACTGCAACGTCCGCCTCCTGGGTTCAAGTGATTCTCCTGCCTCAGCCTCCCTCCCGAGTAGCTGGGATTACAGGCATGAACCACCACGCCCGACTAATTTTGTATTTTTAGTAGCGATGGGGTTTCTCCATGTTGGTCAGGCTGATCTCGAACTCCCGACCTCAGGTGATCCGCCCACCTTGGCCTTCCAAAATGCTGGGATTACAGGCGTGAGTCACCGCGCCTGGCCATGTTAATGTTTTCAAACCTCATACTACCCTATCCAGTAGTGCTATTAAAGGTCCTTACATTACAGATGAGTAAACTGAAGCACAGAGAATTGCTTAGCGTAACTTCCTGAAGGTGTACAACCAGAATAGGTAGAGCTGGGATTTGAACCTGACGATCTGCTTTTCCACTGGAAAGCAAATTTCAGGGTAAATCAATATCACCGCCTGTCTCTATGTCTTGCCATCTCGCCACTTTCTAACCTCACCATCTATCATTCCTCTTCTGGATCACTGTGTTCCAGCTGTAACGATCTCCTTGCTCATTCTTACATTTGCTGAGCACACCCCCTCCTCGGGCCTTGGTACATGCTGCTCCCTCTGCCTAGAATGCTCTTCTCTCAATATCTAGGTGCACTGCATTTTGATTTCTCTGGTCAAACGTTACCTTATAAGTGAGGTCTTTCCTGACCACCTCTTATAGAGTCACAACCCCTTCTTGATTCCCAATCTCCCTTTGAGGATTGAAATTTCTCTATAGCACTGACCACCTGGCCTGTTTTACATGTCCTTAAGGATGGCAGAAACTTAGTCTGATTTGTTCATTACTATATCTTTGTGAATCCACAATAGTATCTGGCATAAAGAAACCCCTCAAATATTCGTTGAACATAGGGATAAATGCATAAACAAATTGCTTAGCTACTTGATAGGTATCTCGTGTAGCACAGAGCAGCTGTGGCAGGTTTCTCTGACTACTTCCTGTGATTGAGCACACGGGAACAGGGGCAGGTCAGAAGAAATAAGGTCTTGCTCTGGCTGTGTCATCTGTGAGCTATATCATCTTGAATAATTGCATTCATCAGCTTGACTCTCCATTTCCTTATCTGTAAAATCATGTATTGAAAGAAATACTTATTCAAGAACATGATACATTGTAAAATTTGGTAGAATTGATATGGCTATGGACACTATCGGTAGAAAAACCAACTTGGGATATAGTAGTAAGTTCTCAGCCAGGTGTGGTTTTGTGCCCCGTCCTCCTACCGAGGAACCTTTGACAATGTCTTGAGACATTTTTGGTAGAAATAGCTCAGAGGTTCAGGGGTGCTACTGGCATCTACTGGGGAGAGGCTGGGGATGGGATGCTGCTAAACATTCTACGGTGCGTAGGATCACCACCCCCACAACGAAAAATTGTCTGGCTCAAATATCAAAAATGCTGAGGTTGAGAAATAATAGTATATAGCAAATAGAGCTGCACAAGTGTTAGGATGAGGGCAAGAGTAAAAAGCACAGCTCAAACAGAGAGAACTTGAAGACATGGGCTACCTATATGAAAGAGAAAAAAGTCCTATTCACATCCTGGAACAAAGATTGCTATCTTCGGAACATGGATAACAGGAATATCAACATAGTGGTGGGCGGCATCATGCGTGAACTTGGAAGACAATGACCACAGATGATCAGGAGCTTATCTCAGCTTGCCTCAAACTACCTTCCCCAGGGCATTTTGTGATTACGCACATCCGGACCCATCTGTTGCTAATTGCAATACAGACCAGGCTCTGTTACGTCACTGAGGTGAAACCTCATCAAGTTTTAGAGGAAATAAATCTACGAGATGCTCCATAAAAGTAATCTCTACTTTTTGGCATCCAAATTTGTCAAGCATTGATGAGGCAAGCAGGAAACCTAATGAAAATAATACAAGGAAATCTTCTCATCAACACCCATCCCTAATGTCTCAGCCGTCAAGTCATTGTTTCGGCTTCTTGGGGTGGAATCTGCGTTGACAGCCAGCATCGGAAGCGCTGATTTTAAACAAGGCAAGCAGTCATTTTTACCACGTGGTCCAAATCAGTAAAAGGGTGCCTGCCCTGCCTCAATTAAAATGATTGGTTTTTAAGTGTGTTTATATTCTAGCTTCCCTCCCTCTCATGCACAAGCACACACACATAAACACACACACTTGTAGACACTGGGCCTTTAGTGTTTGTGATGTAGGCATCTATATTTTTTCCCCTAAGGAACATGCACAGAAAAATGTATGTGAGTTAAAAAGCCTTTGCTTTATTGGCAAGGATAGTAATGGAACTAATTTGGTGTTTTGCGTTGACGCCCTCTTTCTCCTGACTTGTATACAAAGATCATTATATAAGATGATAATTACCTTACTTGATCTGTAAGGAGAATTAAAGATGAGGATAACATTCTACTATGCCCTCTAAAGTGTCCTGGTGGAGAATTTAATAGAAGCCTGTGATAAAGATTGGGCCCTGGGAACATAGTGCTGTTTGGGTGCACGCATTGAGGTAAGCAGAGTTGCGTGCTGGGTGTGTGAAGGCAGAGAAGGGGACAGGGCAGGGCAGGATATCCTCTTCATCAACATTATACATTGCTTTTCTCATCATTATCGTAGCAGAGTCACACAAATTGTCCTGGCCCAAACACTTAGAGGACCATAAACTGAACCCACCCTTCCATTAGGTTCAAAGGAAAATGATTATACAAGGAAACTTGTAATGTCCTGTCTAGATAGATAATGTAGCCGGATAATGAAGATTAAAAACTGGCCTGGTGGCACTGTGAAGAGGTTAAAGTACTTCTGCAAGGTGCAAAGGAAACATGAATGATCCAAACCCTAGAAGAAAATACAGCTTAGTAGCAGGAGGATTGTTTATATTATAATAACAGGCTCATTTCTTTTCTAACTCGTAGGTAGCATTTCCTTTTGACTCTTTGAGCAGAAAAGCAAGAGTGGGCAGAAATGACTTCAGTAGATAAGCAAGGCGTTATACTGGTGCTTTAGTGCTTGGTAGGGGTACAATACGTAATTTTATTTTAAAAAAATCACTTAGTAAGGACCTAATATATGCTAAGCACTGGTTAGGAGATACAAAATACAAGTTCTCAATGTCACATGAGCAATAAATGGCTGATCTTGGATATACCACACATTTTGATTTTTACAGCCCATGCTCTTAACTGATACACTCTGTAGACAAGAGCTGTACATATTCAATAGGAACAGATATGTCTTTGTCAATTTTCTTTTTTTTTTTGGAAACAGAGTCTCGCTCTGTTGCTCAGGCTGGAGTGCAGTGGCGCGATCTCTGCTCACTGCAACCTCTGCCTCCTGGGTTCAAGCAATTCTCCTGCCTCAGCCTCCTGAGTAGCTGGGATTACAGGCGCCTGCTACCACGCCCAGCTAATTTTTGTATTTTTAGTAGAGATGGGGTTTCACCATGTTGGTCAGGCTGGTCTCGATCCCCTGACCTTGTGATCCACCCGCCTCGGCCTCCCAAAGTGCTGGGATTACAGACTTGAGCCACTGCACCTGGCATCAATTTTCATATCAGGTGTTCAATAATTAATTTTCTTTTCTTTCTATAACTGAGTTAAATTTTCCCTTGTATTTTCTTTTTCCAGTTTGCAGAATCCTGTTTAGTTTTAGAAAAAGAGCCAATTCAAAGTTTTTCCTCTTCTTTATTTGATAGTTTAATAATTGTTCTCAAGGCTATGGTAGATTGATAACCATGGTTCTAACTCTTCACCCTTTCTATAACCTTGCCCTCTACCATATAACTTTACAGTGTATTTCCGACTGTGATGGGGTGTATTTCTCCTCCGGACACAGCTCTGTGACTTTTTTGATCAGTGGGATATTAACAGACATGATAGAAAGAAATGGAAAGTCCTCAAGAGACTGGGCTTATCCTCTCTCCTTCCTCTACTACTCATCTGTATTCTCATGGCAGTAGAAACAGTAGAAAATAAGAAACATGTGAAACAGAGCCAAGTCACCTCCAGTGTTCAACTCACAGCCAGCTGATTTCAAGACAAGTAAAAAAAGTCCAGAAAAAAGTAAACAATAGATGATTATCATTGTATCCCATGGAAAGCTTATGGTTATTTGCTATGCAATGTTATTTTGGTAATAGGCAATGGGTACAGGGGAATATGTAACATAGAGACACTGGGCAGAGAGTAGTAGAGTATGTCGGTCTGGTTCTTTGTTATCATCACTTCTTTATTCAATCTTCTGAGAAGCAGATCATCCAATATGAACCTTGAGCATCATGACCCCTCCAAATTGGGGCTTAGAAATATGTAAGTGGGGAGTTAAAGTATACAAAAGCACCAAAGAACTGGAAAAGCAGGATGGGTCCCACTGAAGAGTTAGTTAATGAGCGAGAAGACTAAGCGTACGTTTTTAGAAAACCAATTATATAAAAAAATTTAAAAGAAGACAGTAGGATAAAGGTTAATGAGGTGTAAAAATAGACCCCAAAGTTATACTATCAGAAATAGCAGAAGAGAGAAAAATTCATCTCAGAATCAAATAAATAAATTCGCAAATTGAAAAGACTCACAAAGTTCGAAGAAATATGAATACTTTTAAGAAGTAAAATTTAACCCTCAATGTACCCCTATGGTATGAGAAATATGATATCACAATTTCACAGATGGGTAACTAAGATATGAAGCTTTTAATCTTCCTAGACACTTTATATGTTAACACTCATCTCCATGACATTAATTCTCAAAACGATTCTTTAAAATATGCGCTATGATTATTCCAGGCTAACAGATGGAAAGCTAGAGCATAGAGAAATTAAGTAATTTACACAAGGTCATGCAGGTAATAAGTGCCAGAAATGGGTCTTTAACCAAGATGCCCTGGCTCAAAGAGTATATGTCCAACCATTATGCCATTTTTGCCATATAGCTGACTAAATGGAAACTTACAAGTAAACACAAATGGAACTTTTAATTCTCATTGTATCACAGATTTTAAAAAATCATGAAGCAGTATCTTCAGAGTGTGTGTATATATATGTAAATATGTGTATATATATGTAAATATGTATATATATAAAAAATATATAAATATTAAGCCAGACTTCTGAATTAGTTTTATTTTCTCAGATCGTAATTCAGTCATGGATTTAGGACCTTTGCTTTGGACTATAGTAAAGTGACTGGTATAGGACTTGACCTCCTACCATAAGCAACTAGAAAACTGGAAAAAATATAGAAAAAAAAGAGCTGCTTTTAGATGTTCAACAATGGATAGCATCTGTGATCTGAGAAAAAGACAAATGAGTTATGCTCAATAATTCCTCCTGCTTTCTGCTCAAAAGCATTCATTGGCCTGCAATACGAAATTCATCACACTTTTAAAAAAGACCAAAAAAATTATATTCCCACTATTATTTTACTAATTATACATATAATTCAATCAAAATTGTCTAGACATGTACAGAAGAAGGAAAATATGAACCATAATCAGGAGAAAAATTCCACAAAAACAGGTCCCGAGATAACAGAGACACAGGAAGAGGAAGACAGGGACTTTACAAGAGCTATTGTGCACAAGTAAAAGAAGAAAATCAAATGTCGTGCACCACTCAATACAATACTTTGCCTCTGGTCATCAAAATACGTGTGGGGAGTTCTCCCTACTCACCAAGCAATTCTCCAGCAGACACTAACTGGATGTCCTATAATTTAATTCAATTCTTATACTATCTACCTGGAGACTGTGTCAGATTCCACAGGTGAAGGTGTCGGTTCCACAAAACCGTCCCTACTTCAGATGCCAATCACAAGCCATCCATAATCTTTGGATTCCCAGAAACCCCTTCTTGGGTTCAATTAATTTGCCAGAGTGCCTCACAAAATTTAGGGAAAGACTTCACTTATGATTTATTACATTGGATGTTACAAATGATACAGAAGAACAGCTAGAGGGAGAAGATCCATAGGACAAGACATGTGGGGAGGGACCCAGAACTTACAAGCCCTCTCTAGGTGCACCACCCTCCAGACACCTCCACGTGTTCGGCTGTCCAGAAGCTCCCTGAATCCCACCATATATGTGTGTGTGTGTGTGTGTGTGTGTGTGTGTGTGTGTGTGTGTATATATATATA
>NW_012105065.1:85038-149790 GCF_000951045.1 Mandrillus leucophaeus | reverse complement strand
TTTTTTTGAGACAGAGTCTCGCTCTGTCGCCCAGGCTGGAGTGCAGTGGTGCGATTTCGGCTCACTGCAAGCTCCGCCTCCCGGGTTCCCGCCATTTTCCTGCCTCAGCCTCCCGAGTAGCGGAGACTACAGGCGCCACCACCACGCCCGGCTAATTTTTTTGTGTTTTTAGTAGAGATGGGTTTCACCGTGTTAGCCAGGACGATCCCTGTCTCCTGACCTCGTGATCCACCTGCCTTGGCTTCCCAAAGTGCTGGGATTACAGGTGTGAGCCACCGCACCCAGAACCTTTTGGGTTTTTATGACGGCTTAGTTACATAGATGTAATTGGTTATATCACTAACTGTGAGTTATCAACCTAACCTTCAGCCATTCTCTCTTCCCCAGATGTCAGGCCCTATCCTGAGCTATCCTGGAGCCTGCCAAAAGTCACCTCATTAGAATAAAAGATGCTTCCACCACCCAGCAAATTTCACGAGATTTAGGAGCTCTGCATCAGGAACTGGAATCAAAGATCAAATATTAAAACAAAAGATTCTCCTAGCATCCCTATTGTCAAGGGTTTTTGAAGCTCTATGTCAGGAACTGGGGACAGAAACCAAACATATATATATACACATAAAATATGTGTGTGTGTATGTGTGTATGTGTGTGTGTGTATAATCACAATATTACAATATGGTTAAGGATTTCCAGAAAAAAGAAATACAGATAAGAAGAGAAATGAAAGACATAGTTTTAAATCAGTGGAATTTCTAGAAAAGTAAAACACAATGTTTGAAATGAGAAATTAATTGGATTGGCTTCATAGAAGATTAGACATTGGAAAAGTAAAACACAGTAAAACCGAAGATATGACAAGAGAAGAATTCTGAAATGAAGACAGAGAGAAACAGATACAAAAAAAACAAAAACATGACTTGATGACCTGTGACATCAGGTTGTATAACATGGAGACCCATAGGCCAGGCGCAGTGGCTCACGCCTGTAATCCCAGCACTTTGGGAGGCCGAGGCAGGTGGATCACTTGTGGTGTGGAGTTTGTACCAGCCTGGCCAACATGGGGAAACCCTGTCTCTACTGAAAATACAAAAAATTAGCCAGGTGTGGTGGCATGCACTGGTAGTCCCAGCTACTCCAGAGGCTGAGGCAGGAGAATCACTTAAACCCAGAAGGTGGAGGTTGCAGTGAGCCGATATTGCACCACTGCACTCCAGCTTGGGCAACAGGGTGAGACTCTGTCTCAAAAAACAAAAACAAAAACAAAAACAAACAAACAAAAAAACAGAGATCCAGAAGTAAAGTGGAATTGAAAAAAAATTGAAGAAATAATAACTACAAACTTATAGTCCCATGAAGCTAAATAATTCCAAATATAATAAAGAAATAAAAATAACACTGAGTCATATCACAATTAAAAGGCTAAAAACTAGAGATAAGAGACAATCTTAAAGAAGCAGAGTAAAAAAGATGGACATATTACCTACAGGCAAGTAAAGTTAAAATTAACCAAAACTTTTAAGAAAACAATGGAAGCTAGTGAAGTAATAATTCTAAAGTTCTGAAATAAAAAAATCAATGTGAAATTCTACATCTAATAGGAAATATTTTTTAGGAATAAAGGAGAAATAAATATTTTCAGACAAAGAAAGCTGAGAGAATTTACTGTCAGTAATGTGTACTGTAAGACATATTAAAGTTTTTCCCAGGTAGAAGAAAAATAAGAACAAACAGAAACTTGGAAGGCCACCACAAATAGTAAATATGTGGGTAGATATTGACATTTAAAAAATATGTAATTAAATGTCTAAATTTTAAAAAGTATGTTGAAATTTATAACACATGTAGAAGTTAAAGTATGTACTAGAAGAACTAACACAAGGATAGAAGATGAGAAATGAAAGCATTTTGTTGTAAAGCTTTTTTATTACACAAAATGTGGTGTGATATTATTTGAATGCAGGCAGTTATAAGTTAAAGATGCTTACTGTAAACTCTAAAGCAATCACTACAAAAATTAGAAATAGAACAACTAATAATTCAACGATGGAGAAAAAGTATAATACAACATGGAAATATGCTGAACGCAAAAAAGGCAGGAGCACAAGAAACAAATGAAAAGCATGACAAATAGAAAATAAATAGCAAGATAATAGATTGAAGTCCAACCATACTGATAATCAATTAAATATAAATGGCCTAAACACTATAGTTAAAAGGCAGATGGGTAATTGCCAAAGACTATATTATCTCCCAGAGCTCCAGGAGTCATTTTAACTTTGTTTTCCCCACTTTTCCCTCATGTCACTGATATGCTGTGGTTTAATCTGAATCAAATTTATGTGCATGAGACAGAGTTACAGTAGGAGGAATTGCAGCCACCAACCTGGCTTTAGAGATCTGTAGAAATAGACAGTTATGTCATGTCTAACAAAAAGCCCATTGTGAAGGGAGATCTGCAGGACTTACAAGTTCTCTACTGCATCACAAGCATCACTAGTACCACCAGTACCACCAGTACCACAGTGATAGAGAGGAAATGGATGGTGAAGGTAACAAGGATTGAAAAGAGGAGGAGGAGGATTTGCAATATGCAGGATATGCATAAGATGGACAATTACAATGAATCTCTTGATGATGGAGAAGATAATAAAGTAGACATGGAAGCCCAATAACGGCCAGGACCAGGGAATAATCTAGAACAAGTGTCAGTAACTAGGTTCCATGGGCCCAATCCAGCCCATAAAATCTAAGATGTTTACTATCTGGCCCTTTACAGAAAAATTTGCAGCTTCCTGGTATAGAGGGAAGGAAAAAAAATGGCCTCAAGGGAACCCTGGGGCAGCTCCACACTTGCTGCACCCTTTGCCAGTCTGCTGGTGACTGAGGGCCTGAAATCTCACATTAAACCCTTCTGAGATGTTGCAAGGGCAAGGTCCTGACCTCCTTGACTTCTCTTGGACCATTAGGCTGCTCCTAAATCCCTTAAGGCAGAGCCCCATGTGGGCAGCATTTTGCTTCTTGTTTGCCAAGTTTGCAAGTTTGGCTCCTGTCCCTTTCTGTCTCGGTCTCTGTCTCTCTCTCTCTCTCTTTCTCTCTTTCTCTTTCTCTTTAAGATAGAGTCTTGCTCTGTCACCCAGGCTGGAGTGTAGTGGTATGATCTCGGCTCACTGCAACTTTCACCTCCGGGGTGCAAGTGATCCTCCTGCCTCAGCATCCTGAGTAGCTGAAATCACAGTATAATCTCGGCTCACTGTAACCTCCACCTCCTGGGTGCAAGTGAACCTCCTGTCTCAGCCTCCCAAGTAGCTGGAATTACAGGTTGCACCACCACACCCGGCTAATTTTTGTATTTTCAGTAGAGATGGGATTTTGCCATGTTGCCTACACTGACCTTGAACTCTTGGCCTCAAGTGATCCACCCACCTTAGCCTTAGTGCTGAGATTACAGGTGTGAGTCACTGCACCTGGCCTCTGTCTTTCTTTAATAAAGACATGACACTACTTGAATAAAATCCAGAGGTCGTCAGACTGGAAAAAAAGAACTCACTATTTCTGTCCATAAGAAATTTACTTAAATATAAAGACATATTTAAAAGATAGAAAAAGATGTAGCAGGCAAGGACTATTCATGAAGAAATAGGAGTGGCTATATTAGTATTCAGAAAATGTAGGCCCAGGACAAGTAATATTGCCAGACATAAAGAGGGATATTTCATAATGATAAATGAGTTAATTCATTAAGAAGCAGTAACACTCCTAAATAAGTATGTGCTAAATAACAGAGCTTCAGAATACATCAACTGAAAATATAGAAATTCAACAATTATAACTGGAGATTTCAACAATCCTCTTTTAGTAAATGATACAAGTGGCCAAATATATCAGGAAGAATATAGAAGACCTAAACAATATTATCAAACAACTTCACATGTGATGTTTATAGAAGAAGTTACTCAACAACAGTAGAGTATGTATTCTTTTCAGGTATACATGGTAAATTCACCAAGTCTCCAGAAAGCTAATGGCTTATATATTACAGACTGTTTTCTGATTACAATGAAATTAAATTGGAAATAAATAATAAAAAGATCTCTGCAAAAATCTCCAAATATGTGGATATTAAGTAACACATTTTTAAATAACCAATAAGTCAGCTAACTAATAATAAGGAAAATCAGAATATATTTTGAAGTGAATGAGCATAAAGACACAGCATGACAAAATTTGGGAGATGCAGCTAAAGCATCCTTAAAACAGTTTAGAATTTTGAATGTGTATATTAGAAAATAAGAAAGTTCTAAAATCAACGATGCACATTGCCATCTAAAGAAGTTAGACAAAGCAGTTGAAATAAACATAAAAATCATAAAGAAAAGAAATCAGTAAAATAGAAAACAGATAAGCCATACAGAAAATTCGTAAAGCTAAAATATGGTTCATTCCAAACATCAATAAAATTAGAAATACTTTTAACCAGACCAGTTAAGCGCACGTGCGCGCGTGCACACACACACACACACACATATACACAGCACAAATTACAAATATCAGGAATGAGAGAAGTGGACATCACTCTAAATTCTGTGGTAGCTAAGATGACCCCAGTGATTCCCACTTCTTGGTATGCATGCCTTTGTGTACTCCATTCCACATTGAGAGAGAGAAGACATATAACCAAAAAGATACTGTGGAAATAACCAAGTGTCACTTCCAACATTAGGCCTTAAATGTTTTCCATTGGATCACTCACTCTGGGAGAAGCCAACTGTCATGTCCGTACCACAAACAAGAAGCCTAGTGGTGAGGTCTTTGCAGCAAGGCTCTAAGGCCTCCTACCAACAACCAGCACTAAATTGTCAGACCTGTGGTTGAGCCACCTGGAAGCAGACCCTCCTTGCAGTCAGTGCTTCAGATGACTGCAGCCCTCGCTGACATCTTGACAACAACTTCATGAGCGATCCTGAGCCAGACCACTCGTATAATCTACTCTTCAGTTCCTGACACATTGACTCAGCGAGCTTTTAAGTATTTGTTAAACATCTAAGGTTTTGTTTATGCAGCAATAGATAATACCATTCCTACAGAAAGAAAACAAAAAATATTATAAGCAACTTTATATCAATAAATATGATGACTTACAAAAAATTGACAAATTCTCTGAAAGATAAAATTATGACATAAAGAAATGAAAAATCAGAGAAAGCCTATATATATGAAATCAATTGAATTCATAAATAAAAACATTTCCACTATGAACTTCAGGCCATGATAGCTTCACTGGTGAATTCTATCAAACATGCTAGAAGAAAACAATACCCATCTGCATAAACTTTTTGAGAAAACAGAGGAAAAGAGAACATTTACCAATTGACTGCATGGAGCCCATCATAACTCTAATATTAAAACCTGATCAAGACATAACAATAGAAAGACCATTATCTTCATGAACATATTGTAAACACCTTTAATTAAAAATAGATTGAATCCTAGTTTGATTTTGATTTTGATTGTACAATATAGTGGAAAAAAAACTAATCTAGGTATGGATATCATGAAAATGTAGTGAATTTTTTTTCTAATATACATTGCTTGAAAACAAGATTCCAAATCAGAATGGATATTTGACGCTCAGAGAATGTGTCCACTGGGAGATGTGATTCTCCCTGTCTCATCAGTGAGATGAGTTTAACCAGTGAGGTTACATCAGGTGGACAGGCACAAATTTAGTATTTCTACTACACATTTAATCAACTCTTGCCTGCTACTATTGAAGTATTTGACTTGGGAACTCTTCTCTTGACAGAGCTGAGTTTAAGTAATGTTTGCACAGGATGATGATTTATATCTATATAGTATATTCCTGTAGTGACAATAACAGTGTATATGATATCAGCAAAACAATTCCCCTGAAGAAAGTTTTGAGGATAAAATGTCGAAAAGTAAACTCCACTGAAATGAAGAATGAAGTAGGCAAAATTGAATTGTAGTAGTAAGAAGACTTGGTTTTCTATAAGGGTAAATTTTTGTGAGTTGATTATTAAGTTAATTCACAGGTCCATTATTGATCTGGGAGCTAGGGTTGTCTTAGCTTTGTTTTTTCATCATGATGGAAGTTGAAATTATACTTTTGTTAACATGAGAGTGATAACAGAGGACACCCTAAGTGTCCCAAGAGAAATGGTCATTGTTATATAATATTCATGCCTGTTACAATTTAAACTATAATATTCCAACAAGATATATTTTAAACATGTCGGAAAAAAGGTGAGATCATCTAAATTTTGACTGTTTGTTTGTTTTTTTCATAGAATGATTTGTTAATATTTCTATTAATATTTACTTAATGGTTGGCTTTGGTTTTCAGTAAACACATGTTGTTATAATTGCTTGATCCCTTTTATGTACAATCATAACCTCAGAGGTTGACCACACACAGGCAGAAGAGGTGAGGTGGGAGATGTACTCCATCCTGCCTTCTGAGACACAGTTCCTATCAGCCCAGTCGTGTGCTGTAATCCTTCCATTAGGTTCACCTAAAAGACAAATTGTCTTCAGAAGACCACATAAAAAGCAGAAGTGGAAGGTGAGACATATAACATACTAAGCAAAAATTATCTAAAATTCTGTGAATACACTCATACATTTCTCAGAGAAGAAAAGGAGGAAATGATTGCATTTTGCTTGTAATCCCTGAATAGCCAGGTGGTATTGTCAGGTATGCACAGCTGTTTAGGGAACAATTAGAGGGAAAGAGAGATGATCAAAGTCAGAGGAGTACTCTAAGTCAGAGCTTTTCTACACTTAGGAATTTGCTACCACTTGAAATTGTTTCCAATTCATTTCTAAATTCAGATTCCGATTTCATGCTTTTCTGGAACCATGTGAAGTGTACCTTTTTCAAAAATATTTATTTGATTAAAAGGATCTGACCCTATTTTGTTTCAACAGAGCTTGTGGGTTTGATTCTCTGTGATTGAGTCTATTTATGGAAACTTCGTGTATCAAAAGTTTGCCTTTCAGCTGGGCATAGTGGCTCATTCCTGTAGTCCCATCTACTTGAGGCTGAGGCGGGAGGATTGCTTGAGTCAAGCATATGATGATTTATATCTATATAATATATGTAGATATATATATACACACACCAGTCAAGGGGACATAGTGAGATCCCTTTTCTAAAATAAATAAATAAATAAATAAATAAAAATAAAGCTGACTTTTCAACTAGATTAGGAACTCTGAGTGCATGAATCAAGTTACCTCTTTTATTAAATTTTTCAGTTGCATCTATCATGAACTCTATATACAAATATAAAATGTGAAATACAATTCCTCAATCACTAGCAATTTTCCTTCTGCCATTAACACATATTCCTCCTTCCCTCATTAAAACACCATACATTTTCCTTCACTTTTTTTCTATTCTCCTTTTCTTTTTGCCTTCTCTTTTTCAGAAGGAAGCATTTGAGGAATTCCATCCTTCATCTTACTTGTTCCTGTAGTCCTGGTGTTTGTCCAAGTGTGAGACCTGAGGCTACACCTCACATTCGCAGCAATCGTCCTCATGCAAGACACAGGGAAAGAGACAGCAAGCAGGATTATCCTAGACTTAGTCTACATGACAAGAAAGGCATGAACTGTAACAAGTAAAAAGCTGTTTTGTTTCAAAAAAATAGGGGTTGCTGATGAAGGAATCACATCTGAAAGAGACAACACTTTTCACGGGGGCCAGATGAAAGGAGTTTAGGGTCTTCCAATGTGTGTGTGTGCGTGTGTGTGTGTGCGTGCGTGCACACTTGGATATACTATAAATTAGCCTCAGACAGAGGTCTGCTATGACACAGTTAATTCCGAAAAGTTTTCTATAAACTCCAGTGATAATGCTTCTTTTTCAGGTTCAGAGAACACCAGTTTAGCATCACTAACAAGCCACCTTATGGGTGTAGATGAAGGACGGACGACACAAAGTCTATTTGGACTAAACATTTCACTTTCCTCACTTTTCGGTAAGGACCTGAAAATAAAACTGAGTAACTGCTCTTGCTTGGGGTGGAATTGCTCATTGTAGTCTTTGGAAAAAGAAAAGGAAAGGGCAAGAGGTAGAGAAAAAACGGAAAACATCTTGCCTGGTTTGCAGTGGGCCTCTCCCTGTTTCCTCGCTTCCCTTGGCCCTTTAGTGCCCAGGGCCCTCATATCACCCATGGCTGTCTCTCGAGCTGTTCTGCATTTCAAAATGGGTTTCCATCTCATTATCCTTCTTTCAAAGATTTCCCCAGTGGCTCAGGCCTGTAGTCCCAGCACTTTGAGAGATTAAGGCAGGAGAATTGTTTGAAGCGAGGAGTTTGAGACCAGCTTGGGCAATATAGCAAGGCCCTGTGTCTACAAAAAAATTTAAAAAATTAGCTGGGTGTGGTGGCATGCACCTGCAGTACTAGTTACTTTGGATTCAGGGGTGGGAGGATCACTTGAGCCCGGGAGTTCGAGGGAGCAGTGAGCTATAATTGCACTCCAGCCTGGGTGACAGAGTGAGACCCTGTCTCTAAAAATAATAAAAATACTGCATGTTCTCACTCATAGGTGGGAATTGAACAATGAGATCACTTGGACACAGGAAGGGGATCATCACACACTGGGTCCTATTGTGGGGAGTGGGGAGGAGGGAAGCATTAGAAGATATACCTGATGTAAATGACAAGTTAATGGGTGCAGCACACCAACATGGCACATGTATACATATGTAACAAACC
This sequence comes from Mandrillus leucophaeus, assembly GCF_000951045.1. NCBI lineage: Eukaryota > Metazoa > Chordata > Mammalia > Primates > Cercopithecidae > Mandrillus > Mandrillus leucophaeus. The sequence continues at coordinate 141,043 of NW_012105065.1, read as the reverse complement.
TGCATGTTGTGTACATGTACCCTAGAACTTAAAGTATAATAATAATAATAATAATAATAAAATATTTCCTTTCTGTCTCTCAGAGAGATATCTCACATCCAAAAAACTCAACTAAGAGAGTTGCCTGCTGATGTTTCAAATCTTATAGAATGAAGCTTTAAATTGTTTATCAAGGAATTATTTTGGTAGAAAAGGATCCTTTTACTTTGACTTGAAAATAAAACCACTGCCACAATCTTCCATTTTCCCATATCTCCTCTTGGAAGCTGGGGCACAGGCCACCCTTGGGAGGCTTTGTATCTTTAATGCAGGAATTAGAAATGATACAACTCGTACCACTTAGGAAAATCAGCTTCATGCTAAAGATATTCAGTGTCCGCTTTGTCTTGATCCTGACAATCAAAATTAAACATTTTTTGACTTCTCAGCTTTCAACACCTCCTCCCGCATGAGGGACATCACTATTCAGCTGCTGGGAGACAACTGTCCTCGAGTCTCTTGTGTTCCTGCTCTTCTTTGAGGAGAGGCTCTAACGATCTTTGCCTCAGACTGTCTTTCCGAGGATGTTTGTACGGTGAACAGCACTGAAAGGTAGGGATGGTGTCTCCCACCAGAGCAGAGGAGAAATTTGTCTGCTGGCCAGTGTAATATAGATACCTTCCTAGAGGGAAAGGGTGGGCCTATTTGCCTGCACCCCGTTAGAAAATGCTGTATTTTAAAAGCTCTGGGTTCCTTGGCTCTTCATCACCCCTATGGGATTTGTGGGCATGGAAAACTGGGAACTGGTGCAGTCGTGAAGGTTATGAACAGATGTTCAACATCGTTAGTATTCAAGGAAATGCAAATCAAGGTAATTAGATACCACTGCCCACCCACTTTGGTGATCATAATAAAAAATTCAGAGAATTGCAAGTGTTAGTGAGGATGTGAAGAAATCAGAACCCTTATATTGTGCTTGTGGGAATGTAAAACAGTGCAGCCACTCTGGAAAAAAGTTAAACAGAGCCACTAATAACCTAGAAATTCCACTCCTAGGTATATATCCCAAATAATGGAAACAGGTACCCACATAGACACTTGTGCACCAGTGTTCATTGCAGCATATTTCACAATAGCCAAGAGATGCAAAGAACCCAAGTGTCCATCAACAATGAATGGAGAAGCAAAATGTGTTGTATCCCTTCAATGGAATATTATTCAACCATAAAAAGGAATGAAGTGCTAGCACACACTACAGTACAAATGAATTTTGAAAACAGTAAGTGACATGAAAGAAGCGAGTCTTTAAAAAGCCACATATAATGCCATTTGTATGAAATGTCCAGAATAGACAAATACATAGATACAGAAGTAGATTTGTAGTTACTTAAGCCTGGGAATATGGGGAGCTTGGTGTATGAGAGGGAAAGGGTGTGTGACTCCTTTGTGAGGTGATAAAATATTCTAAAATTGTGTGGTGACAGTTGCACCACTCTAAAATAATCGTTAAACGGTACTGTCTAAATAGGTGAATTTTATGATATGTGAATTACAACTCAATAAAACTGTAACCAAAAAAGAAAAAGAAAAATGAACTCACAGCTCACTCTGCTTCAGCAACAGCACAAACCCTCCTTGCTAGTTCCTGTAGTTCAGCCAGTATCCACCCAGGGACGTGACAAATTCTGTGGTAGCAAATCCACTGGCTGAATGATTTCGTTCAAGCTCCCCTTACACGGGGAAGGGGGACAAACACGCAGCTGTACACAGTCAATCGACAACTCTCTTCCTCACATCAGATCCATTTCTTGCATAGAAACTAAAAGTAGCTAATGGTACCTATCCGAGAGGTAGGGTATAGATTATGTAACTTTTTGCTCTTTTTAAGAAAATCTCGCGGATACGTTTAGCAATCTTCGTAAGACTGTGTTTGTGCTTGAATGTGTGTTATCCTCAGATGCAATTCTAAGATAGGAAAAGTCTCATTTAATACCCTATACATTAATGTGTAATAATATATTGTAGGTCTTATTTTCTTAGTCTAATATTTTACACTAAAAGCAGACATGCTTCAGGAATAGCCACATTATTAAACACTGCTAAACTATAATTTTGTGCAGAAATTAACATTGTAGAATACTGTCTAATTGTATTTATCAGCAAAAGGACATTTACAGCTTAATTTGAGTTTTCTATAATTGTTCCTTTTATTCTGTAAATTATGTAATGTATCAACCCCAGAGCTCAACAAGAATTCTTTACTTAATATCACTAAGAGTCATGGTTGACAAGAGAAATTCCCTTAATAATTTGACAATAGATTTGATTTGTTTTTTTAAAAAACATTTTCTGATTCCTGTATTTTATGAAGTTATATTAATTATTAGAAACTTTTAAAAATATTTTCCACATGTATATCCAAAGAACAGGTAATTAGATTGTCTATTATTTTGATAATATAATTTTATCATCACAAATCCAGGTGGGTCACAAAATAAAATCGATCCTAGTATCTAAATATTGTCAGCCAAAATACTTGAATAATAATTATTTTATAACTCCAAGCACCTTTGTCGTAAACATTCTCCAAAATTACACTGGTTGATATCAAGCCATTTATTTGATAACTGCTGTAGATAATAGAAAATGAAGAAAATACTGATGAGCTAAATAAATATTTTCATTTTCATTGATCTTTTAATCCAGAAAAGAATGAGAAATAAAAAATAGTATCACCAGAGCATTGATAAAATAATATTGTAAGTGCATTGATGCTGAATTACATAATAGAACAATTTAAGTTAGGTTTGTGGGAGGAGGTGTAGAGGGAAATAGTAGAAAAAATATTACCACAGGATATTTAATCTATTTTTTTTTGTTAATTTATTATGGCAGTTCCATTTGATTTCTTTGTTATTCAAAATCACTGTTTTATAATTTTCTAGCCCAAAGTAATTTTGGCTATCTTATGTGTTGGACAATTTAAAAGAGTCGGTAGCACCTTTTTTCTTTTTAAAAATGCATTGTTATGTTCTGGCACTATTTCCTGAGGAAATTTTTTATTATGTCTTTAGCCATCTACATGCCTACCTTGTTATTGGGGACCATTGTTTCCACCAGGAAATGCTGAAAGGTGGGAAGCTGTAAAGATCACAATTGAACCCACCAACTTCTGTTCCTATGTAAGCCTAAGCATAATAATAATGTAGACATCCCAGTAGCTAAAATCTATTGAGCACTTGTTATGTGCCAAGAACAAATGTTTTAAATATTAGCTCATTTAACTGCCAAAACAAACATGAGGTAGGCACTACTATTATTTTCATTTTATAGATGAGGAAACTGAGATACCAAAAATGTTAAGTAACTTGGTAAAGGTCACTCGAATTGTGATGGGAGGTCTTCACCTTGAGACCTCAGTAACTACTGCTCCAGAGCCCACGTTCATACTTTTTCCACTGTACTGACTCTCAGAAATTATGGGGTACATTGGCTCATCTATAAATTGTGTTTAATTACTACACTGCTTTTCATAGCTCTCCTGCTTGTGTAATCTATTGCCATTTTACAAGAGTATATTCTCGTGAATGACAAACACATGACATTAAAAATAAAGCAGAGAAATGGAGTGGAGAGAACAATTTATAGCATTTTCCAAAGCTTTTAAAACTGAGTTATTAGATGTCGTTTAACATTTTAAAATCGCCATCCTTTAATATGCATAAGGCCTGAAATTAAAGCAAAAGCTTTAGAGAGTTCCAAACACGGAGCCAGTAGCACCATGTAGGTTCATGTTATTTTCTTTGAAAGACTATTTTGTGTGGTACCGAGTAAAAATGAAACATGATGATGAAATGGGTCTACTAAAAGTCTGTTCTGAAAATCACCACTCTTCCCTAAATCCATACTCTCGATCTAGTTTTCATTACATCAGAGAAACCACAGTTTGACTTCCCAATTGTTGCTGTGAGATGAATTAAAAAAACTCATATTACAATACAGCTTTTCAGCATCTGCGTTGGCATACTTATTTTTACTGCTTATTTGATCTTCAGAGTGTTCCGCTTGCTATCAGTGATGCATTTTTCACAGGGTTTATTATCCAGCGAGGAAAACCAAGCAGAGTTTGGTTACTTTTCTACACTTGGTTCATTGTTTGCACTTTTCTCATGTGGGACGGGCCTTCTGTGGCTTCACACGAAATTCCTGCCTCCAATCCTGAAATGTTTCCATTAGGTTTGTGGAGGTCATTCTGATAGATGAATTGCACATGGTTTTCATGTGAATTGGTGTTTATCTCTTTAAAAGAAGTCAGAACTGGCAGAAAATTAATGAAAAATATAATATGCACAGGCTATTCTTTGCAGTATAAATTATAATAGCAAAATACAAGAAACAACCCAAATATCTATATTACGAGAATGGCTGAATAAATTATGATGCATCCACACAGTGGTGTACTAAACAGTTATAAAATGGAATAAAGGATATCTTTATATACTGCCACGTGGAATCGAAAGATGCATTGTTAGTGAGAGAAAGCAGAGTTCAGAATAGCATTTATGATGTAATCAATTTATGTGTATCTGTGTGTATATATATTTGCATGTGTATACTTTGCTTATATTGTCAGAAAGAAACAATAGACAGTCAATCCATAAGCTAATAAAAATATTCACCTATGTGAGGAGGGAGAAAACAGGGAGTAAGAGGCAGGGATGGCAGCTAGAATTCTCTAAATATGTTTATTTTTTAATTTGACTTGGAACTATGCAATGCCTTAGAAAATAAAACCGGAAAAAAAAATAAAGAAAGCTATCTCCCATTGCCAGAAAACCTAAAACCAACTGAAAAAAATGTTGGTTGGTTGGAAACAAATCTTAATAAAAATGTGGCAATAAAGTGCTAAACAATGCAGACAGGTAGATAGATGAGTCAATTTATTTTTATTGAGAAGAATTATCAAGAGGAAATAAAAGCCTTTTCTCTATATGTCATTAGATTCTAAATCAATTACTGAGATTTTGATATTTGCTATGAACAAGATCTAATATTGCCAAATATCTTCTTGCCCTCTGGGTATAGAAAGAAACTAAACACTGTATGAAAATTACACCAAAATATTTACAGGATGCTCCAAGTGGAGGAGGGAGTAAATCCTTGTTCCCATTTGCCTTCCTTCTACTGACTTCTCAAGTTCTTTGCTTGTCAGGGTTATAAAATCTGTCATGTTATCAGATTTCACGGGTTTGTAACGAGGATGACCGCGCAAGTTTCTCCTTTGTCTTATTGCCCATTATTTCATTCATGGCTGTCAAACACTAGTGGGTGGAGGTTCCTGTTCCCTTCCAGATGTACCGATGAATGCTCTTTGGCTTGCTGACCTTCTTGGGATTTGAAGAGTTACTCGGGAGGGTGAAACTGTCTTCCAGACTTTGCCGACCTTAGAGAAATAATTATCAGTGCTAACATCGTTAAGGGTCTTGTCATTTTAAATACAACAAATTGTTCAAATGAGTGGCAAAATTAAGATGGAAAACAGTGAAAATATTTACTAGAAATAGAACGAAGGAAAATTATGATAACATGAACTATATGAATCATAGCTAATGAACAGCTGAAGAACTGCTGGTAATTTAGAAGACTTGAACTACACCGAAGACAATTGTGTCAAAACCAAACCTGGGGTGTAAATTGATCTGCCAGTAGGTTGCAACTTGGAGAATCAATCACCATAGTATATAAAGCTAGCTTTCTTGTACTTGCTCCATCAAGCAGTATGTAGTAGTAGAAAGTTTCTCAGAAGATTGTGAATGAAATTGACTAGATATTTGACAGTTCATTTTGAAAATGCAGTTGCTGCCATAATTTTCAGAATTTTACTTGATTTTCTCCCCAAGACAAACTGCAATTGGTTTGATACATTTTCTTTTCTATAATGAACAGAAATTTGATTCCAGTTATGCTTAAAAAATGGTCAAAAAAGGAAAAATACTGTACTACTACTCTGTTCCATAGCCATGAAAGCTTTTAAACTTTTCTCATTTTTTAAAAAAAGTAAAACTGATCAGTTTTGATAAACTTCTTTGGTCTAAAAGGGAGGCCAAACAAAAGCATTTGGAAACAAAAGGATATTGACACTGTTTAGTATTTTAGAATGCTTCGAAGGCATGCTGTGAAAAGATTTGAAATTTGAAACTTCTGGTACTTCCCATAAGGTTTATAAATTTTATTATTAGAATGCAGAAATAGATTAGTGGATAGGATCAAATACATTTTAAATTAAACTCCAAACATTCAATTTTGTTTTTTGATATAGTATGAGTACTATGATCAAGAAAAAAGTAAATAAATTTTATGAAATATAATGAGCACATGATTCCTGATGAGAAACTCTCTATATATTATTGCTGACACTTTTTTTATATGCAATCCCTATTTTTCATATGCAAGTTCCAAAATTTTTAGATCATGTTATTGTGTCTTGTATCAATTATCTTCCTTTGAATGTGGGGATTTATAATGCTTTTTATTTCCCGTGAATCTCCTAAACCATTTGTAATCCTGGGACTTCTCCATAAGAACGAAATAGCAATTTGGTAAATATTCCACCCCTCTTATCATCTAAAGGAAATGGGCCAAGATATCAGCACTATGCATTCTAAGAGCACTTAATATAGTGAGAGAAGACTCTAATCCTTTTGCTAATTTTTTATCACAGAACAGAAAGACCTAATGTGTAACTTTTTTTTTAAGTCAGCTGAAAGAGATCGGGTGGTGACGACCTTGGCAAATATAAACAGAATACAGATCAAAAGGAACAAGTAAAAGGTCAATGGCTGTGCACCAAGCTGCACAAATACAATCGGTGTCAGGGCTGAAGCTTCATGGTCAGCGGAAGATATGGGTCTCTTTGGTCCACATTCACAGAAAGGCTACTTTGCAGTTTTGGGGAGTAACAAAAAAAATACTCCTACTGGAACACTTGATACAAAGAATAGGCTGCAAACTGTGTAGCACTATACATCTATTGGCAGTATAGACTGGGGAATAAGATTGTAGGCTCTGAAGCCAGCCTTTCTGGGTGGGTTCTCTGCTTTACTTGCTCTGTGGCCAAGGCCAAGTGAATTAGCCCCTCATTTCCTTGTTTTCCTCATCAGTAAACTAGGCATAGTAATAGCACCTACTTGACAAGATTATTCTGATGATTTAGTGATTAAAATGATGGATACACTTAGTACCTAAAAACATAGTAAAGTTTCCATTTATATTATCTAATACTTTTTTTCCAAGAAAGGGGATAGAAACGTGGCATATTATCAAAAACTGTTTTAAAATAATATAGGTACAAGAAAAACATGGTCCTTATCACATAGTTTATATATGTTTCAAGGATAACAGACTTTATAATATTCTTCAAGAACTGTATATAAAGAAATGTTACTATATCTATTGATGGAACTGAAAAACATCACTTTCATTTTAAGAGTCTTATAAAGTTATCAAAAAGGACTTAAGTTAGATCTTAGGGAGATGTTCTCATAAAGTTATCAAAAAGGACTTAAGTTAGATCTTAGGGGGATGTCTTCCGGTAGAGTGTTAATCCAAGATAACTTTACCAAAAGGTGGTTTATATACTGCAGCAGGAGCTATTGGAGTTCCTACCTACATCTGGGAGCCTTCCTACCATGGTCTCATGAGAATCTCTGCCCAAAGGCTTTTTCTGGCATGTCTAGGTCTGGATAGCTGATGCCACTGGAGCAGACCCTAGGTGATGATGGATAGGAGATTGGAGTAAATAATCCAGCTTTCTCATCTCTAGCATAAAATCATTTATGTTCATTTCTTTTAAAAAATTAATTTATTTTAGAAATGATTGTATTATAATGTACATGTTTATAGGGTGCAATTTGATGTTTTGACATGTATGTTATATAACGATCAAATCAAATGTATCATTTCTTTGTGGTCAGAACATTCAAAAGCCCCTTTTCTAGCAATGTTGCAATATACCTCACTGTTAATCATCTTTACCCAACTGTGCAATAGAATGCCAGATTCTATCTAATTGAAACTTTGTACCCATTGATCAACCTCTCTTCATCCTTCCCTACCTAACCTCTCTGGTAACCACTGTTCTACTCTCAGTTTCTATGATACTAATTTTTTTTTTCACAGTCCATGTACAAGTGCGATAAAGTGGTATGATAGTGCCTGGTTTATTTCAGTTCTATCTATGTTGTCACAGATGACAGTATTTCATTATGATTTCAGTTTACTGTGGCTGAATAGTGTTCCGCTGTGTATATATACCACATTTTCTTTATTCATGTTTTAATTGTTACACTGTTTGGTTGATTCCATATCTTGGCTATTGTGAATGGTGAAGCAATAAATATGAAAGTACAAATATTTTTTCAACATACTGATTTCACTTCCTGTGGGTGTATACCCAACAGTAGGATTGCTGGATTATATTGAGGGTCTACTTTTAATTTTTTGAGGAACCTCCATACAGTTCTCTATAGTGACTTAATAATTTACAATCTACCAAGAGTGTGTAAGCATTCCCTTTGCTCCACATTGTAATGCTGTCTCCCAGAGGTCTGAAGAAGTAACCTTCTTATTAGCACACCCTATATTAACATCTTTGCATTTTCTGTTTCATTCCTCTATGCTTTACAGTTCTTTCCTGAGATCACCTCCCAAATCCACAACTTCCCCTTTTCATCCTTTTCTCAGTGTCTGTTTCTGGCCGAACCCTAAACTAAACCACTCTCTTCTTCTGAAGAGCTGTAGCAAAAATTATATGTAAAAATGCTTTTAAAGTGATTTGAGGGGCGTTCTCTCGGAAGCAGGGAGGTAGATAAACTACATGGCATTGAAATGTTATCTTAAGCTATTTAATTCTATTTCCACATATATGACCATATGTTTTTACACTCATTTTAATGGGAATGTATATCTTCTATTAGATGTGACTCCAAAAAGAAAGGGAGTAGATATGACTGGCATCCTGGACCTCTGAACTCCCTATCAGCTGCCCAAAGTCATTCTGAGTGCACAAAAATATAAAGAAGAAACAATACAAAAAAAAGTGTGTTAATTGTCTTAGGTCTTCGGCCTCAAATCCTGTGTGGAGCTCTTGGATCTTGTTAGCTGAACTGTGCTGGCTTCTGATAGACAGAAACCCTGTTATTTTCTTCACCCTCATCTTTTCCTTAAGGAAGAAAGGCAAGGGTTGGGATTGTTCGGATTCCGGAGTACTAACTGAACTCACTTTTGCTAGGGATAGTGACTCATATGTGAAGAAACATTCTCCGTTTTTGATCCGGGCAGGTGAGACTTCACATTTCATTCTACGGCGAATTCTAAGACTCTGGTTTGAGCTTTGGGAGAAAAAGAGCAGGCATTACAGCTTCCCTGATTGAGGAATATTTAGACCTAACCATCATCGAAAAAATAAAATACTTCCACATGATGCAACCTAGCTCATTGGAGTTCTGCTTTGGCACAAAACCCAGCTAACAGAAAAATACTATATTTCGTACTCTGCCACAATTGTGTATACAGGGCCCTTTGAGGAGGAAGTATTGCCAGGCAAGGCAGGAAGCAGGGGATTTGGGACATCTTGGAGTCTTTCTCTTAATAGCCCTCCCATATAGGATTGACTTTTCACTTGCTAAAAACACGACAGCCAAGGTAACTCATTTGTGCAGATGAGGCAACATAAGACGGTCTAGACTAAAAGTAGTCTCTATTTACTCCTCCTTTTTCATCCACATTCAAACCTTGGCCACCAACAACTCACTCAGATGACAAGAGGCAAAGGACATAAACCTAACGAAAATTACGCCAAGAGAATGAGAGCGTTTTATACTCTAAAATCAAGAGGATAGCAGATATCAGCTCGAATGGTCCACCTTTGGGGATTTCTGGGTGCTAAAAGGGCCAGATTCTCAAGCAGTAGTTTTTGTCATCCATTCCATGTGTACTTACTGAGTACCTACTGAAGACTAGAAATATCACAATGGAAAAAATTAGAAAGTCAAGTGCCTGCCTGAATGAGGCTTACTCTAACCTGGCTGCGTGGTAATAACAAAGTAAAGAATCGAGAAAGAAAAGAGATAGAAATTCCTACTCCAGGATGTTGTTTCAAATATAAAATATTATTTTTAAGCAGAACCCACAATTGTGAATGTACATTAAAGGCTTAAAGTCATTCACATGGTGAAAAGACATAAATAAATCTGCTGGAGGCTTCCAGGAGCTATTCCTATCTCATGACACAGTCATGGAAAGCAACCCTGTTTCTCCCACTTGACCTGCGTTTATTGCTACTGTTATCCTTCCTAGAGCCTTGAGGTGAAATCACATTAGGATGAATCTAACACAGTGTAAAGCAGAAGAAACACAAATCATCTCAGACCTTACAGACATCCTTGTTTTGTAAGATTAAATGATTCTGAAGCCTGTACTCCCCATGGGTTTGCTTGTATTTGAGATACCATGAACCAATATTATAAGGATTCCTGTTTCTTTTAGATACAAATATGTTAATGGAACAGAAATTGATATTAACAGTAGGTGCAGTCAAAGCTCCCAGGAAACTGGAAGGTATTTGAGATAGATGATTTGGTCATCTGGGCTTGAGGCAGTAGCGTTCACATAGTACTGACGTATGGGGGTATAGCTGTCATGGCATGTCACAGGAAACAGTTAAATCAAATATCATCCAACAGCAAGGGTTGAAGGGACTGAGTAGCCATTGCCAAGGAACAGCCTAAAGTTCATGGGATGGATAGCTGCTTCTCTTCACAATGAGCTTGGACAGACTGAACATTAAGAGCTTCCTATGACTGTTAAATGAATCCTCATCTTTTCAATTGCAGAATTGAAATAGCTGAAAAGCAAGTGTACTTTATGCTGCTGTGGAGTGTGGATTTCCACATCAAATGACTTTATAACCTCAGCAGAAAACTTAAGAAAAAGTTAGGGCAATGGTTGGTAATAACGGAACTCCCAGAATTGGAATGGAGTTACTTAGGATGACATAGAGGAGTAAAAGTAACCCAGTTATTTAACGCCAGTGAACTTTCTGTGTCAGCTAAAGTAACCCCTTTCCATTTTCTAAGGAGCTGTTCTTGTCTTGCTTACAGACTCAGAGTATCACTGGCTGGAGGGAATTACATTTCAGTGGGAAACCTGTTAACCCCATCATAGTGTTTTGTATCCAAATCCGCAACTAAATTAGATCTAATAGTACTCTCGGGGTGGGGGTAGGGGAGAGAAATTGCAAAATCAAGACTAGTAGGATATGACTTACCCACCAAAAGAATTGGAATAATTTTTTAATTCATATCAGCAAAAATCTGGGGAATATAGCTGTTCTTTCTAGAACAAAAAGGAAAAAAAACCACATAATTTTAAATTTTGCTGAATTTATCTAGATGAGAGCCAGAATTCTGGGTTCAATGTGACTTCAACAGCTGGAAGTAATGATAATTGTTTGGTTCAGTGACTAAAATATGGTCTCAGGTGGCTCTTGCTAAGTCAAACTGAGAAGGCAAAAGCTTTTTGGCATGATACCAGTAAAGGAATCCAAAGATACTGGAGATAAAATGTGAGGGAGTAAATTTAGCATATGTGGTTGACTTCTCCCGCTGACCCTCACTCTGACCCAGAGAGGGCTCTGAAGACAGAACATTCATCAATGCCATGATAACTATCCGGCTGAGAGCAGTGCCAGCATGTCAGAGATCTTTCCTGGCTGTTTATGGGCTAGAGCTGCTGGAGGAGATGTTGCAGTTGAAATGACTCCCTGATTTCAATGGATAAGGGAAGTTCCTGGGGTGACAGAAGCCAAGTGATTACACTCTATCACCAAAAGCAAGATGGATGTGATTGTTGTCATTGACATCAGGCACTGTGTCATAATCAGAGAGGTCTGTTCTCATCTGCAAGACCTTTTATGGTGACAATTTGGGATCTCTAGGATGAAAACAGATGGTGAGCCCATTAATGTCCTACTTGATTTGTACAACTAGGAAAGGACAAGTCAGGTGAATACAGGTCTGCTTTGGACACTGTAATAGTGGTAACCCCTCATTCAATTTCCAAAGCCTTTTGAGTGAAGAAAAGTCCAGATATAAGGAAAAAAATTGCAACAGCAACCAAATAAGGTTCTCTGGACTCTGGGGTTATTTATTTATTTATTTTTAATGATCATGCAAAGGAAAAGGGAAATACTCAGACCTTTATGGTCAAAAGATTAGTTTTAATGTGCCTAAGATTTCTTCCTTGCAGGCAAGCTGACTGCAAATCTCTCTAGAAACTGCTATAGCCACGTGTTTATAACAAACATTCAAGGCCAGTAGAATACTGAGAGAGTGTACTTAGGGTACAGGTTCTTGATTCCAAGTCCCTGATCAAACTAGAGGAAAAACTTGGAGGCCAAGGATTTGCTTTGTTTTACTAGTTTAAATTCAAGACTTGACCTTTAATTTTTGATTATCCCAGGGTAGGAGCTGGCAATTCTCCAATCATGAAGCTTAAAAGTCTTGAAGGCCAAAGGTTGGGGTGATTCTCTCAGAGTCAAATATTGCATCCTAAAAGGTCCATCTGCATTATTCTACAATTAAAATGGCCACAAATGATCATACACTTGCTTTTGTCTCTGTGCATTCCTCCAATAAATGCTGTCTCAGAAGACCTACTATATATGCTATTAGATCCTTCGCCTTTGCTTGTTTGACAATGGTTTGCCCAATACTTGCTTTTTACTAATTCCCGAGATACAGAATTCCAGTGATTAGAGGTCTAACATGAGTGGGGTTAATGAGGGTCATATGATAATAGAATTTTGACAAGAGGTGACAATCTAGTTTATAATTATTTCTTCAGTTACTGAATGCAAAATTAAAATACAGCCAATCTTTATTAATCAAAGGTTTGTATTGCAAATTTTCTACTCACAAAAATTTATTTGTAACTTGGAAATCAATACTGGCAGCATTTTCATAGTCACACAAGAATTTGCAGAGAAGCAAAAAACTTTGAGTCACCCGTCATGCACATTCCCAGCTGTGGTCTTACCAGTTGATGTTCTGCCTCCTTATTTGAGCTCATACAGAGTTGACGAGAGGGTGGAGATGCTGGGGGGCAGAGCAGAGTAGTGCAAGAAGCTATGTCTCTGGGGACAGTTAGTTGAGAGTTTGAATCCCAACTCTGCAACCTGTTGTCTTAGGCAAGTCTCTTAGTTTTAAACCTTGTTTTTGCTTTTGTATAATAAAGAAAACAGAATCTGTCAGGTTGAGTTGTTCCTAGAATTTAAGATTATAATCTATGTTAGATATGTACATGCATATTTTCCCCTAAGAGAGATTGTTTAATCTCCAATAATTCAGTGTTGCCACTTTATGAAACAAAACTACCACAAATAACGAGTATCGACTGTAGATGTTTCCATCAAAAGACAGAAATTCACATCGGTTCCTTGACCACGTAAAGTTGAATGATAATATCGTCTACCTCTTAGGGCTGTTGTGAGGTTAGGTGAGTTAATATATTGCTCTGTTTGGCTAGCGATGAAAGACAGAGTTACCACAGAGAATGACAAGTGATTAGCAGAAGTGTAATTAAGTAGAGATCCAGTATTGCAGTTTTGTAGAAGATGTAGTCCTTTCATTGGGGCAAATCATATAGCCCTTGGTAAGCATACATTGATTTGAAAAATGTTCTTTGTTCTGTCCCCCAAAGCAGGAAGTAGCATGGGAAGCTTGTTTTTCATGTCAGAGAGATGGTAGTACATCTTCTCTCACTTGCCAGTGGGTTATTTCAACTCTCCAGTTCTGTGTCCGCATGTCATTCATCAGGGTCAAGTAAATATGTGTGAACACCCAGGACAACACACTGGCCACTTTGCTAATGACACCACGTAGATAGCAAACACAGCAGAGTCCCTGTTACCTTGACAAGACACCCAGATGCCATGGTCTGGAAAACAAATGCTCCAAAGGTGCAGGAAGTTGTACTTCCACAAGATTTATAAGGGTCATGTGGTCTAAGTATGTCCCCTTCAAAACGAATTTTTTAAAAGATCACCTTAGTTTTGAAAGAAATAGAAATCAACAAACAGTGAATGCTTAAGTCAAAGATCTCACAGGAACATAAGACCATAGCTGCCCAATGTCAACTCAATATTATCTGACTCATTGTGTTATAAATTTTGATATATACAGTGGTTGAGTTTTATGTTCAGTAAATATGTGAACTTGGGTAAGTTTCCTCCCTTCCCTTCCCTTCCCTTCCCTTCCCTTCCTTTCTCTTCCCTTCCCTTCCTTTCTCTTTCCTTCCCTTCCCTTCCTTTCCCTTTCCTTCCCTTCCCTTTTTTGAAACAGGGTCTCGCTTTATTGCCCAAGCTGGAATGCAGTGGTGCAATCATAGCTCACTGCTGCCTCGAACTCCTGGGTTCAAGTGATCCTCCCACCTTAGCCTCCTGAGTAGCTAGGACTGCAAGTATGCACTACCATGCCTGGCTAATTTTTTAAAAAATAGTTTTTGTAGAGATGGAATCTCACTATGTTGCCCAGGCTGGTCTTGAACTCCTGACTTCAAGCAATCTTCCCACCTTGGCCTCCCAAAGTGCTGGGATTACAGACATGAGCCACTGCACCCAGCCAGTAAGTTTCCTTTCCGGTTTTTGTTTCCACATTAACTAGAGGTTAATGATAATCAGTATCTCTCAATGTTTTTAGGGCATTAATTGGATTACTGCATGTGGTGTCCAGCACTTAGTAAGGCTTATTTTATTTAGGGCTATTGTCCTTTTTAGAAGAATAGACTCTGTCCTTTGTGGAACAGGACCTGTAACACTGCAGAACCCAGAGTTGCAGGGCCAGGAAACACAAAGTCTCCTGATGGATGATTAGGGATGATGATGATTCACTCCTGCTTCTACTGCACCCAAACTGATGTATTCTCCATACTGGAGGCCATGGCACCATATAAAGTTTTCTAATTCAGTTTAGATAATGTATCCTGGATATGGGCTCCCATCCTCACAGAGTATTATTACCCTCGAGTTGGCACTTCAGCTGTACCTTCTGTTATTCATTCCAATGCTTGCAGAACACCTTCCTGACCTAGTCCTCATTCACCACATGGATGGGACAGAGCAGTTTTCCCATTGTATAGAATGTGTTGTCTCCATAACCTTGAGAGCTACTAAGAATTGTGCTTTCCTCGCTGTGATAGGAAACTCAAGATACAATAATTTGCCTTCTACTATGGAGGGAAAGTTCCAGAATGTCCTTGACCACTGGAGCTGTAAAATCCCTCCTGAAGCGGCAGGTCTAGGAATCTTCATAATCTTAACAGGGCCTTCCTGCTCATTCTGCCAGATTAGCATGATGCCACGCATAAAGTGGATCAATGTGATGCTTTGTGGAATGCACAGACAGTCCAGATCTCTTCAGACTACATCCCAACTGAGAGCGAGATATTTAAGAAAGCCCTGGGCAAACTGGGAATGTGTGTTGATTTCCTTTCTAAGTGAAGGCCAGTGGTTTCTGATTGTCTTTGTTGACTGGGAAAGAGAAGTAACTAGATAAATAACTAGTTGTAATGCCATGAACCTGCAGCCATATTTATCTGCTCTAGCAAGGATACCACCTCCATCATGGCAGCCGATCGGCCTGCTAGTTGAGTCATCTATAATCATCCTCCAAGTCTAGTCACTTCTGGCAGGGGCCAGACTCACAAATATAATGGAGCTGAAATAGACACACCACAAACACTCTATTATTTAGAAACTCTTTTTTTTTTTTTTTTCCAGACAGGGTGTTGCTCTGTCACCCAGACTGCACTCAAGTGTTCCTTCTGCCTCAGCCTCCCCAGATGCTGGGATTATAGGCATGAGCCACTGTGACCAGCCTATTCAGATCTTTAAGAGTGTTATTAATCTCTGTCATCCTTTCTGGCATATAATATTTTCTATTTAATTGCCGTACTTGGAGGGGGACAATGACCATACAGGCCAAGAGCCCAATTTTCAAGTAAGTCAATCATAATCATACATTTGTGAACTTTGAAAAAGACCATTGTGGGGATCTATATACCAAGCGAGATCAAGCAGTCCCGCTGTAACCTGGATTTTGTCCGCAGCTTCATTTATTACTTGAACCTTATATGCTTCCACTCCTAACAGTGGGTCCCCTATAGGGAAGGACATTGCACATGTGTGGGGACAGTTGGTATATGGGAACTTTGTAGTGACTGCTCAATTTTGCTGTGAGTCCAAACAACTCTAAAAAAATAAAGTTTATTAGTTTTTTAAAAAAAGAGAGCCTGGGGAACCAAAATCTTAAGGGGCACCTACCAACATTTCCACAATGCACATGTCAGGGTCCACAGCCAAGGTCCCGAGGTTGACAGAACAAATTGGCTTCAGCTGAGCCTTCAGTTGTCTTTAAAGATTACTTGCTATAATTCTACATCCTAAGTTTTGTCTTAAACTCTTTTGACTCTCCCAACATAGAAGAAGGACTTCTTTTCTGCTACAAAGGAGGCAGTCTGCCCTTTACACTTGGATTTCAATTGTTTATTAAGGGCCATTAAGTTTTCATTAGGAAAGGCATTGATATGACTTAATGACAGCAAGCGAGTTCCACTCTCTACGCATTGTTTCTGTACTTTTAGAAGCACCAAAGTGTTTCCTTCTATAAGACCAGTTTCCCAAGTGGCTGCCAGTGAATGGCTAGAAGTGACACTGCCTCCTTGTGCCAGGGACTGAGTTTTCATGACTCACCTACCGCATGGAATGGTGTCTTCGTGATCAGAGGGGCGGCCAGCAATTCAGTCCTGGAGCCGCATCTTTACTGCCTAATTTCTTGGACTGCTATTGGTGTCAGTTGTGTTCTCTGGGAAACAGATACTGGGCCAGAGATAAAAAACTGGAAAAAGATTTTTGTGAAAGGAAAAGGAAGGAAGCTGGATTGTGTGGGAGGAACTGTTAGAGGTAGATAGGACAAAATCTTTGCCAGACCAATGGGGAGCTCCAGGGCAAGGTCGACCTGTTAGAGAGGTTCTGAGTTGGGAAGAAATGAGAAGCCTTTGTACCTCAGCCTTTGCTCAGTCATCACCTGAGGCCGTCCTGAAAAAGTGTGGCCTTGGCTCAAGAGCTGTGAGTCAACCACACCCCTCACATGGACTCTTTATGAAAAAGCACCTGAGAGACTGAGTTCCACCTCTGCCACACAAAGTTCCCAACTAATTCAGGTAATGAAATACAATGATGAGGCTGACGCGCAGTTTCTAAGAATGGAATCAGGACAGTTCTTCCCCAGTAGAAAAGTATGTGTATACGTAATTTTCAGTTTTGCCTTTTTAAACTTAACAGCCTTCCAAAGAAGTTTCCAAGATCCACAGAATTTCATAGTCAGCATTACTATAATTTTAAATGACTGTATTATGTGATATCCAGTGTCTTAAAAGATACTTTAAACATGGTTTGAATGGGCATTTTTTAAAAAATGAATTTCCTGGTACACAGGCATTTGGGGAAGTAAAAAAGACATTTTTTTTTTTAGTAATACAATGACTTTCCTTTTTATAGAAAAGGCAACAAAAACATAGGGTTAAAAATCATTTATGATATAATTCTTCCCTGTGAGACTTTACCATTCTCATTGACCTTTCAGCCTGAATGCAAAAAAAAAAAAAAAAATAGAAGACTTTGTCACGGTTTTAGACTGTAGACCTATTTTTAGATGTACAACGTCATGTCCTAAACTTAATAAAAATCAAACACAAAGAGATGAAAGTGGGAACCTTCTTACAGAAATTCCTTTAGGGCTATATCCTGCCTTCATTCTACATGAAGAATTCCCACAGAAATCAATAGAAGATTAAAATAAATATCAATGGCAGGATACAGTCCAAATTATGAATGAAAAGCTTTAAACTTGACAGGTTTATTGTTTTTCAGACGATTGGAATTTGGGGCAGCATTTTCAAGAGGGAAAACCAACATTTTGGCTGCAGATAAATTAGTGCACAGTATTTTGTATAGCAAGGCCTTATCTACGGAGTTATGTCCACCTTTTGTTTTAAGACATTGGTTTTTGCTATTTGAAAGGGAAGTTTCCAGAACAAGCATCATGATTTTCCATTAGTGGGTCAGGTTTCCACTTTGCCTTTATTTTAACTAGGACAAACGGTATGCAAAGTGAAAGAAATTCATTTCTAATACTCATTGCTTAGCCACATTATTTCAAAAATTAGCAAGAAATAAAATATAATAATATTACAAGTGAAAGATTTAAAGATAAGACTGATTGGTAAGAGTAATTATAATGTCAATTGCCTACAAAAGTTACAACGGGTAGACATGTATACACAGTGTTTAGATTACCAGTCTTATCATCCAGAATACTTGAATAGAGGTTTGTGGAGAAGTCAAACTGCATTTCTTAAGCTTTGCTGACACCATATAACAAATGCTTGCCCTTGGGCACATTAGTTGCTCTGAGTTACTTTTCTCTTTTCTTTTCTTTCAGAAAACAGGAAAAGAGTGCCTTTCTGTGAAAGAGGAATGAGCTTCAAGAAAGAGCAGCATAAGCATGCAAGGGTTTAGTTTTGTAGCATAACTAGAAGTCAGGAGCTGGTCACCCTTGGCATTGGTTCGGCACTCCAGCTGACAGGGCCAGCCGCCCTGAGAGTTTTGTCTCCTTTTCTCCACTTTACTAGATTATCTGCCACAACTCCAGGTATTGCATCTTTGTTCAAGCCTGGTGATGGAGTAAAGGAATGGTGTCAAAAAACTGCTTTTTTTTTTCCAAGAAATGTATAGACTCTCCCCTGCATCTATCAACTTATATTTCCTATCTAGAATTGTACCATACGACCAGTCCTAGCTACAAAGAAAAGACTAGAAATAGAGTGGGATGACTGGGCGTGGTGGCTCATGCCTGTAATCTCAGCACTTTGGGAGGCCGAGGTGGGCGAATCGCGAGGTCAGGAGTTTGATATCAGCGTGGCCAACATGGTGAAACCGCGTCTCTACTAAAAATACAAAAAGTTTGCTGGGCGTAGTGGCGGGTGCCTGTAATCCCACCTACTCTGGAGACTGAGGCAGGAGAATTGCTTGAACCCATGAGGTGGAAGTTGCAATGAGCCAAGATCACGCCACTGCACTCCAGCCTGGCAATTGAGTGAGACTCTGTCTCAAAAAAAAAAAAAA
Source organism: Mandrillus leucophaeus (assembly GCF_000951045.1). Classification (NCBI taxonomy): domain Eukaryota; kingdom Metazoa; phylum Chordata; class Mammalia; order Primates; family Cercopithecidae; genus Mandrillus; species Mandrillus leucophaeus. The sequence goes on along the minus strand of NW_012105065.1, from coordinate 121,824 downwards.
AGAAAGAAAAGAAAGAAATAGAGCGGAGCATTTTTGGCAGAAGCAAAATTGAACTGTATAATCCCCGATACAATTCTTTTAATTATTTAAGTGACTTATCAAAATTGCAATAATACTTTGAATAAAGACAGGCATAGAGTAGAAGCCCACTCAGCTATGTGAGGTCAATGAACATCCTTGTTTTGTTTACGCCTGCAAGTCCACTGTGGGAGCACCACTGTTCTATGGCGGAGTGGCTGGCACAATGTGGCCAAGAAATGTAAGTGGCTGAATCGCTAATAATCATTTCAAAGAGGCAATTCAATTCAATGAACATGAAATAAATGCTTATTATGTTCAAACCATGTGCTAGGAGCTTGGATTCAATAATTATAATGCTGGATCACAGGTATTAGGAGCTTAATGAGAGATTTAAATAAAGTACTCCAGAAATATAAAGTGATGGTAATTATTCTCCACTGGTAGATTGAAAAGGAACATAGAGAGAAAACCTAAAAGGAAATGATTCATTTCTACAGTGGTAATAGATTACAGTGACAGTGACAATACTTCACAAGGTAATTCACATTTACTTGGAATTGAGAGAAAAGACTAATGAATGAATTTTCTGGTAGATTGACAAGAGTGGTGGTTTTGATTACTTGAAAATTAAAAGGAGAGTACATAAAAGGACTTCGTTTATGAAATTAAAGAATTCCTGAATGAAGATAAGAGAAATACTGAAATTAAAATGAGATGTCTGTTTCACAGGGAAGAGAGAGTAGTTGTTTGAAATGAAAGCAAAGAAAAACAACAAAACAACAACACCACCACACACACACACACACACACACACACACACACACCCAAAACAGAAAACAATTTTTTTTTCCTGTAGGGCCAAGGTCTTGAACACTAAAAAGTAGTTAGAAATAAAATATTTGTAAAGTACTAGGGAAAAAATGATAGTGTCATTGCTTACTGTTTAAAAAGTTGAGCACAGATTGAATTTATTATCAAAGAAACTGTTCAGACTGCTCCAAAATAAATCAATGTGCTTCCAACTTTACCTTAGGTAGAACATGGTCTGATAAAAAAATTTTTTCCCATATTGGAGTGAAATCCTCAATCTAAAGCTTGTTCGAGTTGCCACATTAGTTTCTTTATTCTAGTTTCAGCAAGTGTTTTAAGGTGATTGAGAAAAGAAAATCTCTTTGAGATTAAAAACCTGCCGTGTAGCCCAAGGAATGTAACATTAAATAAAATGTCAGGAAGAATTCACTGTACATGTTTGAGCTTGTAGAATAACTGTGTTAAATGGATATTAAACTGAGAAAAAATTGTTTTAATGTAGCCAATACACGAGTATATTAGACAATCAGATCAGAATGTCTACATCAGAAACTTTTACTAAATACGTATTCATTCCCTTTCTGTGATGATAAGAGCTAATGCTTACTGAGCCTTTTTTCTCTATCCCAGATATTGCGCGAATTACGTTGCACATTTTCTTTGTTAATTTTCACAGCAACCTAACAAGATAGAAATTATTTTTAATTCTATTTTAGTAATGACAAAACTGAGAAGCTGCCATTTGCGTCTGTTCACGTAGTTAGTAAACAGAAATATAAACTGGACTCAGGACTCCTCCTCACCTTAACCAACCTGACTCTATAAGCAATCTACTATTCCTATTGTTTGGGTCACCTGGTATGTCAAAGGAAAAAAAAAAAAAAAACAGAACTTGGAAGTTTAGCATACCCTTCATGTTAACATTTATAACCATATCTTATTTTAGCTATTAAATGAAATTTAAACTTAAGTTTCAGTATTCTCAGCTCTGTTAATAAACGCTTCCTTTAAATATTAGGTATAATTGCATAGCCAGTTTCCACCAATGAGTAAGTTTATCTCTGGCAATGAGTTGTTCTCAGTGTCCAAACATATTTCGTTAATTTTGCTAGGGAAGTATTGAATTTGTTTGTGTTATAGTGAACTGAATGTAAGAAATGCCTTAAAATTATAGTACTCAGGTATGCTTCCTTTTAAACATTCTGTTTAATGTTTAACCTTTTTTTGATTTTCCTTCTTGAAAAGAGAATGTTCATCTCCTAAAGTTATAGATTTAATTATTGTTATATTCCACATAACAGTAATTTTTGAAATTAAAAAACATACAAACACAAGCCACTCCATTAAAATGGAATCTATGTTTGAATACTATTGTCATTTTTAAGTGTATTATATTGAAATTATGTTGATAGAAACACAATCTTTTTTTCATTAGTAACTGCTTTTATGGTTTCTACAAGCAGTTCTCCATCCATATTGAGTGTGGTCCCAGGGAACTGTGGAACTAGTTTTGGAAGTGATTGGTATTGCCTGAGGATTTGGGGCCCAGAACAAAGAGAAACAGAGATCTGAGGGGAAAAAGGAGCATAGGCTGGACGCTAGGAAATGTCTGAAAATGTAAGTCTATAAAATTAGACAGGGCACACACAGAAGCCCAAGTAAAGTTTCTTACGGAGTATCTGTGAGCCAGTTTGGAAAGTTGAGCTTAAAATAATCCCCTGGAGCATATGATATGGGGTAAGGATTCTTTTACAGCTTGGCAGGAGTACAGCTAAACGCTGGGAGAAAGCTCCACTGCAGACACTTAAAGTTATTGAAGTTCTGTTTGAAAAACTGAGTCCCTCAACAGTGGACACTTCAGTTAATGGGATAATTTAACCAAGAAAGAGCGTCCAACATAATTCCTTAAGGAGCGATATAAGAAACTTTTTTCTAAGGCAACAAAACCAGAATTTATTACATTGTACCATGGACATTCTACAAGCAAATCTAATATGAATATTGAGGTTTTTTGTTTTTTTTTTTTTAAACAACAGTATCCACAGGGACTTTTATTCCTTGACTTCACTTCGCCCCTAGATCCAAAATTCATACAAATTAAGCAGTGAAAGCTGACAAGATGTTTGAATTACCTTAAAATGGCACATTCTGAATTTAAAGCAGGTGAGATGACGACCCGACACTTGCCTAAAGTCATATACTCACTAATTGCAAGCTTGACAGAAAAAATTGTTCATGAGAATAGAAATATCTTAAGGAAATTTCTTTATGATGTAGCGATCTTCTGGGTAAAACATAGTGTGAAATTCTACACCTAAAGAACTATTATATAGTAAAACAAAATAGACTTTAGGACCTAATATTAACAGTTTCTGTACACTGGGTGCCCACTGATAGCAGTGCTGTGCTTGACCTTGCCTTCATTATCCCACTTGATCCATACATTAGCCCTCCATTGCTGCTGCTCCTAATTACACAAATGAAGGTGAAGAAACGGATGAAGAACAGCCCCCAGTGAAGTTAAGTGATTTGTCAGACCTGGGTTTAGAATTCATGTTTGCTTGGCTACAAAAACTCAGTATTTTGAGCCCAGGATACATTTCTTATTAATTATAGCTTTTCTCATGTTATTTGTTGTTCCATTAACCAAGAAAATATATATTCCAAGGGGGCATCTTGTCAACACTTGAATCACATATTGAATTGATCATGACAAAAGTGTACAATTAAAAGCAAAAAAAACTGTATTATTTCCTTTGGGCGCTTCAGACTAAATCCTTGCATTCACTTGATTTTTGATAGAAGTGTTGGTTTCCCTGAGATACAACACACTTCTTCTTGCGCAGGTCCTAAACAAATTGAGAAATAAGATGAAGGGTAAGGTATACGGAAAATAGAAAATATTGTTGTTGTTATTTTAACTGATGAAGGCTAAGTTATGAGGGCCAAAGACGTTGGGTAAATAAACCACAGAATTAGTCAGACTTAACTTACCCAGTCAAGGCACTGGGGGCCACCAGTGTTGGGAACAGCCTGCTCCTAAGAACAACAGGGAAAGTCTATACCCAGAAGCCAAGAGCTGTCTCAAGGAAAATGGTACCCAGTTCTTTTTTTTGAAATGTGTTCATCAGATAAATCTCCTCACTCCCAGAGAGCAGAGGAAAGGGGTGAAGAAAGGGTGGGTTTTACAGCAACAGAACTGCCTTCAGAAGAAGAAAATTGCAGTCCACTTTCTCACATTCTCTTGTACCTTTCTGGGTGTAGCTTCCATGCCTCTGGTTAGATCTCCAGCAGTCCAGGACACACTGCCTACCACACTCACGGGGTGGGGGTTGCTTGCCTCCTCTCAAGGATGAAAAACCAGTCCTTTAGGATTCTCTTGGAACCTCTCATGGGAAAGACACGTGTTGCCCCAAGAAGGCTCTGAAATGAGTCTACTCCATTAATTAAATTACACCAGGGCCACTTTACTTAAGCTTCAAAATTTACTTCCTATTCTCTTTCCCATCCCAAATTATGTCCAAGCATGCTTTCCTATGTAACGTGTCATTGATACTGTAATAAGATTTAATGATATTAATGAATAGAATAAAATACATAAATTCTATAATAATAAAATTCCAGAAAACTTTCATAGAAGGCCTCTTCTGCTGTCAGATTCAGAGGGAGAAATTAAAGGCTATGCCTATTAACATTTAAAGGAAATTAATGTTTAAAACTCATTTTTAGATAATATGAGTTAAAAGTTAGAAATTAAAGAAATTCTCACTTTTAGAAAATTCTGCTCAGTCTATACTAGAGGTTTTCTCAATTATCTGGATGCATAAGAATGGCTGATATTTCTTTATAACCTCATACATTTCATTATTTTAACACAAGGTATCTGACATGTCTCTCTTTTTAGAATCCAAAGAACTAACGGGACACAGGTGATTATAACCACACTGTCTCCACATATACCAACTTTACAAAAAAGGGTTTAGGACAATTTTCCCAAGTAAAAATTCCTGAAGTCATTATTTAATATTAGCTGGAACTGTAGTAAAAAGTCAGTTATATTTCTAAGTAAAAGAAGGCATATTAATTATCTACTGCTGTGTGACGCAGCACCCCAAAATTTCTCAGCTTAAAAAAAAAAAGCATGTATTCTCTCACATTTTCTGTGTTTTAGGAATTGGTGAGCACATTTTCTTTTCTGGTTGGTTCTGGTTCAGGATCTCCCCTGGGGTCGCAGTCCAGCTGTCACCAAGGGCTATAATCATCTGACAGCTGCAAGGTTCATTCCCACACTTGCCCATGTAGGCAGCCTACAGTTTTTCACCATTGGTGAAAGATCTCAGTTTCTTACCACATGAGACTCTCCATGACTCCTCATGACATGGCAACTGGCTTCCCTCAGAGCAGTGATGTGAGAAAGAAGGAAAGCAAAACAGTGACGTCACACTGTCATTTATGTCTTAGTTTCTGAGTCATACACCATTTCTTCTGCCTTCCTCTATTTCTTAGGAATGCGTCACTAAGTCCCATGATACTGTCAATGGAAAGCATTACACGAGGGCTTAAATACCAAGAGGCAAGGAACCCTGGGGGCCATCTTAGGGACTGGTTTCCAAAAGAGGTGATGGCAAAAAAAAAAAAAAAATCTTAATTTTTACTCTCACCAGGATGCCACTGGTTGGTTGGTACAATTTAAGCAGAATCTATGATTTGGTCATTTAAATTTATTAGAGGGAAATCTTTAGCAAAAGGTTTAGTACGGTTCACCACCATCTCTGAGAGAAAAATCTGCCCATGCACAGCTTTTAGTGTCCATCTGCTCTGGGATCTCTGTGTTCTGGGTGCTTCTGCTCTGTATAGGCAACGAGCTCTGTTGGGTCACAAAGCTACCACGTACCTTGTAGAAAGGCATTTTTATTCCTGTGCCATCGTGGCTAATTCCACTGCCTCTTATTAGAGAACCGCTTAGGCCTAAGAAATTTGCTTTTCGTGATGGTTTCTATCTTGTCTCCATACCTATTTCAACCAGAAAAACATTTGCAACATATTCCTGAGATGAAACTAGTGTAGGTACTTCTCAAGCCAGTGTTCCTTGGGCTATGATGTGGCCCAAGGTCCCGTCCATGTGCTCCTCAGGGAGCACTGTCTCTTCACTGCTTGTGACTTCTAAAGTTTCTAGGTCAGTTTCCTTCATAATAAAGGAAACCAATGAAAGTCTTCCTACGATAACTGTAGCACCTTGAAACACATCTAGTGTTTCTTTTGAGCAGTTTCCACTTTAGTCTCTGAATGAGCCTCATAAATTCACCATCATTTTCTTGGCCCCGAATAGAGAGAATGATTTGGGGCTGTTAATTGCTGATCCATTCCTGCCTACCCAAGCCTGACACTAACCATTTGAAGACAGAATGTCAGAAGTAGCACAGAGCACATGCGAAACCCAGCTGCCTTGTAGTTTTAAAACAACGATATCAAGGTCTACAAATTTACAGAAAAACTTGTTCTCTTTATAGTTTAATTCTTGCCTCTGCTGCCCTTGAGCTCTAAGACCTCTGTAGCCACTGACATCTGTTGTGGTTTTTGCTGCCTGCATAACATATGCAACTGTATTTCAAGGTCAGGAAGCAACAAGCTCTGGGCTGCCTGTGCCTGTGAAAGGCTTTCATTGCGTTGAGCATCTTTGTCAAGGAACTTCTAGACTTAACTCCATAAGTCATAGAGAAATGTTTTGTCATAGAGAAATACACCATAATCTATATTCGTAGATCTAGATCAGAATATCGTGTGCCCTGGGTCTTAAAGATGCTGGCCCTTGCCATGATATTTAGAAGTTGGTTCAGTATATGCCATGACAGACTTCAAAATATTCTGCTGCAAAACCCGCTGAAGACTCCAAACCACATGTCTTTGCCCCAATTAAAAGTCTCTCCATGTGTTATTTTCTTTTTCTCTTCAGCTTTGCTCATTGCATCTTATTTGGCAGTATTCCCATCAAAATACACCAAATGTTGTTTCTTTTAAGGTAATCCCTCAAAATTGCAGGTCCCCCGAATGATGGCAGACCTGTCTGCAGAAAGCAGTGGTGACTGTGCTCTTTCTGCCAAAGGCTGAGCCCCAAGGAGATGAATGGAAAGCAGCTGAGCTGAACATGCCCCATTTATCTTCCCAAACTTACCAACTAGACAAGATAGTCCACTGTGGTTGTGTTTGATTTAGGAAAAGTGCAGGAAGAAGTACGGAGTAGGTTACACTAATGGAATACCCTCCATAGGAAGAAAACATCAGGAGTGAGGAGAAAGTTTTGTCTTTTAACTATATGACTGAGAGGCTCTTTTAGGCTTATAATAGAGATTTAAAGGAGCAAAGCATTTTTCACCCTAGGAGAAGGTTAAGTATTTCTTGTGCAAGAGTAGCTATCGCTCTATAACACTATAATATTTCCACCGTGGAATTTGGGGAAGAGATAAACACGTTCACCAGGACTGAGTGAATTTTGTCAGAGGAATCTGCTCTTCCTCTGTGCCTGCCCTCTGCAGTACACCTCACAGTGATCTGACTTCAGACCCTTTTCCTCCCTTAAACCATCTTTCTTCAATGTCAACAGTGATCTCCTGAGGGCCGAATCCAACAAACGTTTCCCAGTTCTCCTCCAACGTGATTGCTCTTTGATATCTAAAACTATACTTTTGGAAATCGTTATCAATGTCTCTTTTTCAAAACTCTTATCTTCTTTGGCTTCCTTAACCCTGCATTCTCCAGGGTCGTTGGCCGGACCTCTGAAAGCTCCTCTCCTTTCTCCTCCTCTAAGACATCATCCTTTGTGCCTTCCTTGAACAAAGTAATTCTCTGCCCCCAGCTCTGTTGGTATCTAGTTGTAGACTTTCTACCTTGGCAATGTACTTTTGGCCATGGTTTCTACAACAATCCCCATGAGAGTAACTCGGCCCTAAATGACACTCTCAACTTTCTATGGAACATACATGTATTTTCAATATTCAAAGTAAATGTATCCAACACTAATTTTTTAATCAGAACCTGCTTTCCTTTATATATTCATTTCCTCAGTCAATCAGAATCAGATGCTCATTCTTAAGTCACTGAGGCCAGGAATTGCATGATCACATAGTCACATTGAAAACTGTTTATCTTAGAGATTTGTCAGGCTCTGGAATCAGTTAGATCTAGGTTCAGGCCCAGCTGTACAATGACCAGCTATGTGATCTTCAGCAAGCTACCAGATTCTCATATCTTCCCTCATCTTTAAAACAAACATAGTAAGCAGAATGTCCCTCACAGGACTGTTAAGGAAGATTTACTGAGATAAATGTGCATGGAGTCCTTAATACACTGGTGTATGCAGAGAAATCTGATATTTACCTGTTATCACAGTGTTTGTGGTAACTCTGGATTGTCTTTAAATTATGTGCCCTTCTTTTATATCTGCTGCCATTACCTTAATTTATTTCCTTTCCTCCTGTGGATTATTGCATCTGACTAGGTTCTTTGTTTATAGTTTCTCACCCTTTAAATCCATCATTTGTACTGTCACAAATTTTACCTTATGATAGCCCGGACCTATTCACACCACACTCTGCTGTTTTAATACCCTAGTGGCTCCTGTTAGTCTACAAAATAATGTTCAGTCCCTAGCATGGTAGCCAGGGCTTTTAATAACATGCTTACAACTTGCTTTCTTCCTCACACACTTAGGCTGCAGGCATGCTGGACTTTTCACTGTCCCTGAGTGCACTTTCATAAACACATGACTCTTGGAAAAAAAAAAAAAAAAAAAAAAAAAAGAAGAAGAAAAAGAAAGGAAAAAAAAATCTCTCAGCCTGTAATTCTCTAAGCTGTTCATGCTGCAAATATGAGCAAAAATTCTTTTCTTTTCTACTTGATTGACAAATTTTTATCTTACTGTCCTCGTGTGTGTATACATTCATATATATATAATATATATAATATTTATATATTTAACCTCATAACAGTGGTTTACATGTTCATGCCTGCAACAACAGTTTAAGCTCCCTAAAAGCAGAGACCATATCTAATTCTTCAAACTTAGTCACCATATCTAGTATGGCCATAGTCGATGATTAGAAAACTCATAAGGAAATGAACTTGTAACTCTAATAACATTCTAAGTTGGAGTTTTAAGATTGTGGATTCTACTCCTTCACCAAGTTAGCTTATGTTTTGATAAGTATTTGCCTCTTTAATACTTCGATGGTACTGTGCGAGGAATCCCATGGCCTGTTAACAGCAGCTCGCCATGTTAGCTTGCCTATGAAGAACAGAGAAAATGTGGGAGGCAATACGGTGGCAGTGGTGTAATTAAAATGTTAAAAATTAAATCTGAAATGTAATAGCTAGTTATAATAAGTAAACAGATCAACATAAGATTTTTTAATTAAAATAACAAGAGTCCAGATGGACAGCGTTTTCTGAAATTACTCCAGGTCTCACATACCCTGAGAATCATCAGTTCCAACTTTTCTTAGAGACAAGTACAGTTAAAAGAAACCCTACTTTATTTAGTACCACGTAACCAATAGATAGTGTTCATGGGGTTCTGTTTCACAGGCTCATTTATTTCTTGGCTTTATTGAAGTTTTAGGCCAAATGTGAGCCCCGTTGAGTTAATGAACAAAAGCATCCTTTTCTAGCTTTATTAAAACTTGACTGTAGGCTACTTCACATTGAACACTTCTTAGATTCTTAAGCAAGGTGCCAATATGCCCTGCACGACTTTTAGAGAAAATTAAGGAAGGCATCTCAGTGTCATGAATCCGAACTGTTCCAAGTGCCTCAAAATAAATGAAAACTATCCACTTGGTTAAAGCACAATTTGTCCATTTAAGTCTCTGCTCTTACACAGCTAGTATACCCATACTTTCTTCTTTGCTTCTGATGTCCTCATTGTAACACCTACCCCCAAATATAAATGCTAGCAAAGATGAGATTTTCTGTTACTATTTCAAATAAAATTGTAATTGTTTTCAAAATATGAAATCTCTGCTCATTATATAAAAATTTAAAAATACAAAAAAAGGAAAAAATTATTTTATCATCCCCAAAGATCTACTGTTTGTGTTGTAATATTCCTAGATTGTTTCTATGTGTTTTACAAACTTTTTATAGCTGTGATCAAATAAATAAGGTACTAGAGAGTTGTGTCCTTATTTTGTCATTTAACACTATAACAAATTTTTCATGTAAATATATCATTTATAAATAACATTTATCAGTTTCAAAATAGTTCATCATGTGAATACATCATCATTAACCATTCCCTTATTATTGGGTATTTTTTGTGTTAAGGTTTAAGCTATGATTAATAATTTCTTAAGCTTAGTTTCCGAAAACTTTTCTTCATGAGTAGGATAGGGAGAGAAAATCTATTGTTTTTGCTGTCTGCATGTCTTCCTAGTTCGTGGAAACAGATTCCCATTTCCTGAGGGGAATGCATTCCATTACCTTATTGAAATCAATATCAGTCATGCAGTGGAGCACATATGGGCATGATCTTCAGAATACTACATTTTTCTGGAAACTGTCAATGATCAGAGAAAGGCATATGACCCAAGTCAGGACAATCAGTCTTTTCCAGGATGTTTTGGCTGGAATGTTCATTCAAGCTGTGAAACTGGTAATTTTGTCCATTGTTTGAGGAAATCTGCCTGAATAATGGACAAAAAGAGCTTTGAACTACATCATTTAAGCTTTGCCTTGCCTAAAATGTACTTTATGCTACTAACTTTTCAGGTATTTGCTCTAGTTTTTTAGTTATTTTAGCTTAAGCTAGTTTCAGTTTGAATACTATTGCAAGCTTGAAACCATGCTGACTAACAAAAATGAAATCTCCTCAGGATGTCAGCAAGATAGCTGAATAGGAAACTCCAGACCCTCTTTCCTCTCATGGAAACACTGATTTAAAAACAGTACACAGATCAATTCCCTTTGCGAAAAATCCAGGGAACAGTTAAGATGCTCTTGTACCCTAGGCAAGAACAAAACCAACTGCATCAAAGCTAGATGAAAAATTTAAGCAAAAACTCTTTTACCAATAGTCCGTCCTCCTGCTACAACACCAGCATATACATCAAATGCATAGACACTAACACAAAGTTATAAGAAACACAAAGAAATAGGAAGTATGGCCCAATCAAAGAAAACACATAACAATCTCCAGAAACTGATAATTTAGAAATGGAGGTAAATGAATTATCTGAAAAGGAATTCAAAATAGCTTTCATGTAGAAATGGAGAAATAAATCTACAGGCCAATATCTCTGATAGATTTTGATTCAAAAATCCTCAACAAAATACTCACAAATAGATTCCAAGAGCACATTTTAAGGATCATAGACCATGACTAAGTGGGAATCATCTCCGTGTAAGGATGGTTCAACACAGAGAATCAATAAATTTAACACACCACATCAACAGAATGAAGGATAAAAATCAAATAGTCATAACAATAGATGCAGAAAAGCATTTCACAAAATTCTATACGCTTTCATGATAAAAGCACTCAGCAAACCAGGAATAAAAGGAAATTATCTCAACATAATAAAGCCACATATGAAAAGCCCACAGCTAACATCATACTTAATAGTGAAAAACTGAAAGCTTTTTCTCTAAGATAAGGATGGCCACTTTTGTCACTTCTATTCAAAATAGTACTGGAAGTACTAGTCAGAGTCATTAGGCAAGAAAAGAAAAGAAGCATCTAAATTGGAAAAGAAAAAGTAAAATTATCTGTGTTTGTAAATAACATAATCTCACATGTAGAAAACCCTGACAATTCCATACAAAAAATATTTCCACTAATAAATTAATTCAGTAAAGTTACAGAACATAAAATCATCATACAAAAATTAATTGCATATCTATACACTAAGAACAAACAATTTAATAAGATAATTTTATTTGTAATAACATTAAAAGAACACAATATTTAGGAATTAACTAGAGGAGAGAGACTTGTACATTGTAAACTATAAAACTGCTAAAATAAATTAAAGAAGGCACAAATAAATAGCAAGGCATTTCATGTTCATGGATGGGAAAACTCAATATTGTTAAAATGTCCAGAATACCCAAAGCAACATACAGATTCAATACAATCCCTACCAAAATCCCAAAGATGTAGAAAGAAATTCTAAAATTTATATGGAAGCACCAAGGGCCTTGAAGACCCAAAACGATCTTGACAAAGAAAAAAATCTGGAAGCCTTACAAATTTGCTGAATTCAAACTATATTACAAAGCAACAGTAATCAAAATAATATGATGCTGGCATAAGGGCAGATATATAGATCAATGGAATACAATCGAGAGCCCAGAAATAAACCCATGCATATATGGTCAGCTGATCTTCAGTAAGGGTGCACAGAATATGTGATGGAGAAAGGATAATTTTATCAACAAATGGGGTAAGGAAAAGAGGATATCCATGTGCAAAAAAGTGAAATTGAACCCTAACTTTATATCATACACAAAAATCAACTCAAAATGGATTACAGGCTTATACATAAGACCCATAACTGTTAAACTTTTAGGAAAAAACAGAGAAACATCTTCCTGACATTGGACTTGGCAATAATTTTTTGAATATGACATCAAAAGCACAGGCAACAAAAGCAAAAGTAGGCAAGTGCGGCTACATCAAACTAAAAAGCACCTACACAACAGAGCAATAAAAAGGCAACCAACAGAATGAAAAGATAACCTACTAAATAGGGTAAAATTTTTGCACACTATATAGCTGATGAGGAGTTAATATCCAAAATATATAAGAAATTCAAACAACTCAATAACAAATAAAATTAATAACCCAATTTAAAAATAGCAAGGGGCTTGAACAGGTGTTTCTCCAAAGATGACATACACATAGCCAAGTATATGAAAAGATTCTCAACATCATTAGCCATCAGGGAAATACAAATCAAAACCCCAATGATATATTACCTCATACCTGTTTGGATGGCCATTATAAAAACAAAAACAGAAAATAACAAGTGTAGGTGATGATGTGAAGAAATTGGAATCCTTATACACTGTTGGAGGAAATGTAAAATGGTGCAGCCACTATGAAAACCAGTAGGGAAGGTGGTCAAATAATTAAATACAGAACTACTACATAATCCAGCAATTCCACTTTTGGGTATTGATTCAAAATAATTAAAATCATGATCTCAAAGAAATATTTGCATTCCCATGTTCACTGCAATTTTATTCACAGTTGCCAAGAGGTGGAAACCACCTAAATGTCCATCAACAGCTGAATGGATGAAAGGATATGTGTATAAACATACAATGAATATTACTCCGCCAGAACAAAAAAGGAAATTCTGTAATATGCTACATGGATGAAACGTGGGATATTATGCTACATGGAATGTCAAAGAAAAACAAATACTGCATGATTCCACTTATATGAAGTATCTTTACACTCATCAAAGCAGAAAATAGAATGGCGTTTGCTAGGGGTTGAGAGAGCTGGAAATGGGAGGCTTCTGTTTAATGGGTATAAAGTTTCAGTCATGCAAGATGCAAGAAACATCTAGTGATCTGCTATACAACATTGTGCTATAGTTAACAATATTATACTGTATACTTAAACATTTTTATAAGAAGGTGGAGCTCATGCTATGTGATTTTTTTACTACAATGAAAAGTTAGATCTTCCCACCATATTAACCAATACAGATATGAATATTTGTGTTTCTTCATAAGCCTCATAAAATTGCTATCCCAAAGTCTTGGATCAAGTCATATTTTTATAGCATGTTAATGGAATCTCTTATGCTTCATCCATGTTGAAAATGAGTATTTTCATTTTTAAGTGTTGCTTGTACTTTATTGGCCAAAATTATTCCACTGTTTATTTCTGTTATTGAATTACCTGTATATTTTATAATGCCTAAATAGGTCATTATTGTTGTCTTTGTCTCTGTAGAGGTTGATACTGTAGGGGAAGAGCAAAATAATGTGACTCCTAAAGAGGAAATTAATTAAGAAAATTCCTACTCTTTTAAACTTGAATCTCTATAAATGCCCAAATTAGAGGCTTACTCATTGGAATTATTCCTTTCTAATTTCTTCTCTTTCCCGCTAACAGAGATAGGCATTCTTGGAAACAACATGTATTTGAAGACTATGGTTGATTTTCTCAAATTTTCAGGAAGAGCAACACCGCTGACCCGTGATAGAAACAGTGTTCTAACAGAGCTGGAAGGTGCTAGTAAGTCCACAGTGCTGACATTCTTTCATTTGCATTTCTGGTTGACCTGCTGCTCAGAAAAGAAGTCTGTGATATGAAGTTTGGTGTAACTACTTCAATGATTCCCCTGCATTCTGATACAGACTTGGGCTCACACCTTTTTTGGAGGTAAGGATCTTGTCTGGCTTAGTCAACAGTACATCTCAGGAGCTCAGTATGGTTCTTTACACATAGTAAGTGCTCAGTAAAAATTTGTTCAATACAAACAAATAAATTTTTAGACAAGAATACCAATATTGTTTGGACAGGAGAAATTCTTTCTAGGTCATATCACTTTTTAGTAATTAGAAAAGATGACTTGGAAACTTTCACCAAGATAGTAGCAAGATTTCTCTGCATAGAATTTTAGAGCTGCAAGGGACTTTGAAAAATAGCCTATTTAATTTACATACAAAAGTACTGAGACACACTAATTAAAAGTAGAGACCAGATCAGAGGTCAGGTTTTTTTGCTTTAACCATGCTGTCTTTCCTCCGGAGGAAAATCACTTTGCACATATCATCAGCTCTTAAGTTTGATCTCTGGCAAAGAAATGATAATCAATCTAATTATTTCACATTTCAGAACAACAGTTAAGTTTATAAATGAGTAAATTTATTTTGTTTATAGGTTTCCCCTTTGAATTTTTAATTTTGTTTTTAATGAGCTAGAATTTCCTTTGACTTCTAAGACTTTAAGTCAAAACTACTAATGACTGATAGCTGCAAAATATACTATGTTTAGACTGCTCTGAGAGTAAATAGCTGTCAAATGTGCTAAGCTTTCATGGCAGATTAGATAATATTCTGAATCATTTAAAGGTATATATTCATTCATAACACATTAACATTCATTCATTCAGAACATTTTCTGCCTACACAATCTTCAAAGATTTTCTACTGTCTGAAGAATAAAGTACAAACCCCTTCTTGGTATTCATGATCTAAGACTTGCCTCCAGAGTACTTTTAAAATTTTCCTTTATTTCTTCTTAGCTTACCTTAAACTCCAAACAAATTGAGGTTCTTACTGTTTCTTGTAGATAGCCTTAGTTTTCTAATCTTGTTGCTTGTTAATTCTTGTGTCCTAAATGTGGAGGTATTCATTCCTTCCTCACTTATTCATAAACAAATACAACTAGCTCAAGGCCTATCTCAAGTGTTGGCTTCTTAAACTTTTGTTTTACATTCTTCCCCTCTGAAATATTCTCTCTCTTCCACATACTCCTAACATTTTATCTGATGCCTCAATGCCCCTGTTCCTTTTGACATTGTATTATGGTACTTTAAGTAAATTTTTATTTGCCTATTAATTCCTTAAAAATATTCTTTATCTGATTTCTCTTCATAATCTCTGTAGCATCTTTTCCATTGTGGGCTTTCAATAAACCTTGAAATAACAATATATCTATTAAGAACACAATGCAAAGGAAAATGACTTTTAAAAAGAGGTAAACTATAATATTTTTATTTTAGGACTGTATAATTAATCATTGAAAATTTCTTATAAGATCTCTATGGGACACTGTTAAAAGTATTTTGTTTGTTTTTAAATAAAAAGTTATTTAGCATGAACATACCTAGAAAAATGAAATGAGTTATATGAATTCAGTGTATAAATGTAAATGAATAAAATAATATGTGTTAGATGGGGTGACTGGTAATATACCAGCAGTCCTGCCATAAACAACTTTAAAACTGGAAAAACGTGTCAAGCAAACATTTTCAGGCAGCAGCCAACAGCAGTGCAAGACTGCGCACTGACAGAAGGGAATCTCTCCATATGCTCCCATGATTGCCCAGCTTTCTGAGAGCCAGTTCCCTGACTATGGTGCAAGGAACCCCGGTCTGAGGAGAGAATGTGGTACTTAGAGAAATCGAAGAGGCAGAGATCAGAGTTGAGGGCAGCTTAAGCAGTGTAGAGTAGGGCATGAAAGAGAAGGGAAATTGGCAGAGAGGTGACTCCAAAAGCTTATGCACAACAATGCCACGAGTGGGTGGTTAGGGGATGGATTGTCCACACATAGGGAAAGACCACGTGGTGCTTACCAGATTAAAGTACTATGAGATCAACAGTGCAATAGAAATACTATAAAATGAGCAGTGCTGGGGAAGAGCAGATCTAGACATACTTTGGAGTATGTCTTGACATCTACCTCCTTCTTACCTTTGGCGTTCTGCTATCTCAATAGAAAGAAATCCCCGGCATTAGCCAGACACCATAAAATCTTCACATTAGGTTTGAGAACCAACCTTTCTAATTTCTACTGTAGGTCTACCCTAGCAAAGCATAAAATCAAGCCCCAGCAGTATCTGGGCTTCATCCAGATCTGTACTAGCAAAGCAGAAATTCAAACCCAAGTAAGATCAACATGGTCAGCCAGTAATTAGCCTACCTTCTAAAACAAGAATGAACAGTTTTCAGAGAAGATTTTTAAAATCTAGAGGCTTAACATTGTATTCTTCAAAATGTGCAGTATTTTCATTTTAAAAATCATGAGGCATTCAAAGAGACAGAAAAATTTGATCCATAGTCAAGAAAAAAAGTGATTAATAGAAACCAAAGCTTAGATGGCCTACTTGTTGAATTTAAACCGAGAAAGACCTTAAAACCACTAACATAAATTTATCTTAAAAGGGAAATTATAGTCTTAATGAGTGAGAGAATGGGGATTCCCACAGAAAAATGAAAACTATGAAATAAGAATCAACTGCAAATGCTGAAATAAAAAAATTACAGTAACAGAAATAAGAAGTATTTTCAGGGCTTAAGAGCAGATTTAAGATGGAAAAAAGAATAAGTAAACTTGAGCACAGGTAAAGAGAAGTTATTTGATTTTAGTAACAGAGAGAAAAAACAATGAAGAAAAACAAAGACTTAGGAATGTATGGGACAATATGACAAATTTTCTTCCTTTAAATGAAGGAAATTTGAGAACTGCTTTGTTTTATTTTGGTATATCCCTAATTCCAGCATGGTGGGCAACTAAAAGATATTACTTAATACATTTTTATTGAATTTCTCATTATTTTTCAGAAAATCAATTACCTTAAAATATCAAATAACTGTATTTCATATGTGATATGTCTTTTTTCATCTCTAAATTAAAAGCTGAGTTTACTAAATGAAAGATTTTTATTTTTACTAAAGAATGAATCTGTGTTCTCATCGAATACGGGCAAATATTAATGGCTTAAAGAGGTTGATGTTTCCAGCACCTCAAGATTATTGACTTTTGATCCAAGTCCTATTAGAAAATTGGTTCAAAATTGGACCATATGACATATGGATAAGAATAATCGTCTGTCAGAGAGATATGTTAAACGTGACTAATTTCTGTGGAAGGCTATATTTTATCGTGTGTGAATGTCTTTTATAAAGTGGATCTGTTAGTTCTTGCTCAAAAGATAATTGCCGTCTGTAAATGAAATCAGGAAAAAAACATACATTTAAGTTTACGTGGGAAATTTTTGGTTTGGGTTAGGCTGAGACATACCATTATAATACAGTGCACTTGGAAACTGTCAGGCCTGCGAATTGCCAAACATTCATTGGAATCAGGAGCTGCAGACGGGTTTTGAATCTGAGCCTAAATTTACTGTCATATAAATAGAATAGCCAGTTTTCTGAAAGCATATACATTCTTTTTAACCCTGGAGTATCACAAAGTCACTTATAATTTTAAGTGTTATCTTGTACTAAACGTCTGTTTCAAAGTTTAGCTCTTCTGTCTTAGGAATGAATTCTTGGAGCTCATTGTGTGCCTGCATGTGATTTATCTTGAATAAAAAGTGGGCTCTCATTCAATTTTGATTACAAAACTGTTTGTGGCTATTTGACTTCAATCTGATTTGATTGATTTACTGCTTTTCATACTTCCTGAAAAATATTTATAGTTGTAATTTGTAAGTAAATAAAGGTACTAATTTGGGAGATATGTTTAGTGATAGGAGCTATTTCATAGAAAAAAACTATTTAACAAACTTTAAAAATACTTCCAAATACTTTATTAATTATTATAACATTATCTTATATATATGTATAATTCTCTATAGAATTCAAATTATTTAACAGATAGTCCTTAGTGAAATCTATAGTCTATTGCTAACATGTTGGGAATTGGCAGACAACTATGGCTATAAAATAACGGTTGTGAAGCAATAAATTATGATTTGATGAAGGTCCTTCACTTATCAAATGAGAACTCAGGAGCTCAATAACATAACATCACTGATTTCCCTGGCCTGAATTACTCTCACTTGCTCGTGTAAACAAATCTGTTGTATCTTTTGACCCAATCTTATCCTGGAAACCTAGCTTCACAAACCAGATATCAGAACAGGCCACTGGAATTGTGGGAATAAATATGTGCTCTGTAATGATGCATACAAGCAGAACTTCAAGTAATACACTTTATCAGAAGGCAAGTGAAAAAAATGAAGAATGCGTATGATGTTCTGCATATTTAAAAACATGCAAGTATGTATCTTTTTAATCACTGGTCTTACTGCCCTATAGTTCTTTTTCAGCTATTGAATTGTGACTGACATTTTCTAATATAAATGTCATTGATGCACTTCGTATTCAAGGAATTAATCTTTTCAAATCTTCCTTTTTTCATGTATGGAACTTTTTTCCAATATGTTCACAATCGAGAAGCACTAAAAATGGATTGAAAATCTTTTATCCTAACTACATTTACAGTATATATATCCTAAATGTTAATGTTCGCCCAATGACTTCCTTTTAATAGTATCAGAATAATAATAATAAAACATCAAAATGCTAACCTTATTCATCATAAAATTACTAACTTTACATTTTTTTTGCTTTAAGTTGATTAGTGTTGATTAAATTAAGCTCTATAGTGATTGTTCAACATAGATATGTGTGAATTCCACTGGTGATTATAGCATACCTTTCTGTATGACTAAAAAAATTATATGGAACATGTATCTTTATTTCAGATGTATGTTCTTAATTTGTAGTTATAGAGTATAAGTGTATCTTGAGATAAACATGATGGAGTCCATATGTTTTTGTTATAGTAAGTCCAATTCTGAAATTAAGAAAGTGGTAATCATTTTATTCTTGACAAAATATAAGGTGCAGACAGCTATATTTTTACTTTCTGCTCAATGGAATTTCCCATGTTAAAGGACGAAGGATGATAAGTGTGTTTTTAATTTATCTTTCAATTGATACTATTACTAAAATAAACATATAGTACCTACAAAATATAAATAGGTATTGTAGCATACATGAATACGTTAGATCATCTGAGTCGTGTTTATTGGTAATTACATTTTCTACTAAGAGTACTGATGGTGCTTTGGAGTATATAAAATCTTACTGGCACTAATCTGTAACAATCACCTTGACTTTCACAAGGATTTAAGGTGTATTTCACAACCGTCTTGAGAACCTGTGATATGGAAGGTGCTCTGCTGGGCCTATTATGTTGAAATCTACTCATGCTCTTGAGAGATTGCTCCTCTTATTTTCTTTTTAAAAAATATTTATTTTTAATTTTTATTTTACTTTAAGTTCCAGGATACATGTGCAGAACGTGCAGGTTTGTTACATAGGTATACATGTGTCATCGTGGTTCGCTGCACCCATCACTCTGTCATCTAGGTTTTCAGCCCCTCATGCATTAGGTGTTTGTTCTAATGCTCTCCCTCCCCTTGTCCCCTACCCTCTCCGACAGGCCCCGGTGTGTTATGTTCCCTTCCCTATGTCCTCTTTTTCTAAGAAATACTGAAGAATTCTGGGGGTTCCTGTAACTGACTGGCAAATGATGAACAATGTTTCACAGGTGTCCTTATTCCCAAATAGCACCACCTCTGTACACACTACTTCGTTATCTAGCCAGAAGAAAAACAAAATAAAGCATCTCAAAGAGTCTCATACCGGTATTTATAGCTGCTGTCTCTACATTCTCTATCATTCCACACACATTTTTATTTACCTCAAATACATATCCTTATTTTCTGTGGAGTAGATTAAGAAATAATGAACTACTCTCAAATAAAATAAGTTAAGGGCAAAGGGGGTCTTTGGGATTTCACTATTGAAGATATCAAACGATTTAAAATATTTCTTCAAAGTCTTACTTTAGAATACTTGTATCTACTCCAGATTTCCAGATGACCAAGTGCTTAGAACTGGTTACACATTTAATCTATAAACAAGTTTTGACTGTCTCTATCCTCTGGGTTGGGTCTAGACAGTAAAGTAAGAAACTATGCTCTCTGAAAGGGCTTACTGCATGGTCGGTGGAGAGGCACGTAAGTACACAGGTGTAATTCAATGTTCCGTATGTTGTGAGGTGCATAGAGTGAAGGAGAGGCAATGAGGTGAAAGAGGGATTCACAAGGAAGTGACATTCAATCTGTGTCTTGAAAAACATGTTGAAGTTTTCTAGAAAACGGAACATTCAGAGGCAGAAAGAAGAACAGAGACACAGAGGAATTAAATAAGATGTTGAGATCAGATGGAGCGTTTTTCCTGGTGATTGGGTCAGCAAGAAGGTGGGACAGTGGATGAGACGTAATTGTGAGGGGTTTCCAAGAAGAAAGAGAATGAAAAGGAAGGAAATGAAAGAGTGTGTCTTGAAGAAGTGTATAGTGGACCTTTAACAAACTATTTTGTATCTTCCTTAAAACTTTATTCAGTCTTCAGTAGACAAAATATGCTTTCATAATTTTGATCCAAGATTTTGAAACTTTGAACTTGTAATTACAGTAGATGCATCAGAAACTATACAGATCACAGTTGCTAAAACATGGTGCAGTATAAATCTATCAACACATGCGACCGCTTGTTCAAAGGACAAACTACAATGGTTATGAAAAGTATACAGAGAAAAGCCTTCTATTGGTCAATAAGAAATATACGGGTATTCATGTTTCTTTCATAAAAGCCTATTTTTAATGATCCATCTCAAAATCACCTGGTGAGCTTGTTGAAAATGCCAAATTCCTGACCCTCCCCAAAGAAATTCTGATTCAGTTGGCCTGAGGGTGAGTCACTGGGCTATCCATTTCTAAACACCCCAGGTGATTGCTATGTCTGCGGAACCTGAAGAACCAGACCCCCTATAGTAAAAATGTGTTTAATATAGATTTTTGTGATCTTGAAAGCATACTTACTTTGAGCATATTTGATGGAGATAGTGTAAATTTCCTCCCAGTTAATTCAGCCTGTAACAAGACATGGCCATAGGAGGTCGTAACCATGCCAAGCCACCGCCTACGGGGTAGCAGCTGACTCTAATTGAAGGGCGAGTTCTTGCCCATAACAGTGGTTCTGAAAGCACCGATATATAAAGCAATGGGAAACATCATCTCAATACGCCAGCTCTTTGTTAACATTCAACCTACATATTCTCCACATGAAATATTCCGATCAGGAAATGCTGGATTTGCTTTCATTTGAGCTAGTATCAGCTCTTTTCAGATGTATCAACAGACAAAAAGTTAAATAGGAAAGTGGCTTAATTGCTGTGGCACCAAAGCGTGGGCTGCATTCTCTCTTTAAATGTTATCTGGGTACATTGCAATACTCTCAGGAGAGGCATGGGTATTGTCCCTGTTGAGTATCATTTGCTTAGGCATATTCTTTTCAGTTATTTTATTTTGTTACACTTTTTGATAATGGTAAATGGGAAATTATTGGCTTCATTTTAAAACGTGGTAGGATTGCAAGTCCGATGTTGAAGTTTAAAATTCTCAAAGATGGAAAGTGGGGAAATATAATGTGTGGTTTTCATACTTCCCGGATTCCCACTCCCCTTTTCTGCTTCCTGTTCTTTGCTTTCTCTTCTGTGACTCAGTGACTCTTCTCTTCTTCTCTTTCCATCACTCTCTTTGTCTTCTGTTAAGCCAGCCAACAGCAAGACAAATGAGACTGATTCTCTGGCATGTCAGATACTCTGTTGCATGATCTGATTATTTTTCAGTGTTGGTTTATTACATATGGCTGAAAGCTTCATCGTCATATTCCATGACTAAAGTAAACAGTATTTATGGTTTTTATGTTAGGTTTTATGTTCTATAACTACATGGTCATCCAGATGTTTAAAGTGTAAGGATATACATTGTTTAATTTACATGTTAAAACGTGTACTTAGAAATAATATTGGCATTTGTCTTTAATGGAAAAAATGTTAGTATTTTTTTTTTACATTATAGTTGCCAGATTTGGCAAACTAGGAAAATGACAAGAAACTACTTTTTATACATTCTTCATCTCAGTTACTGAGGAGATGGAGCAATTTTCTCTTGGGGGATTCTTTGGAAATGTCATAAATCCCCCAAAATTTCCATCTATTAAACTGCATGTTTTAAAGACATAAATGGATGGCAGTTTGGGGTGGTTTGTTTTTTTTTTTTTTTTTTTGGACCTTTATGATATTCTGTCTAATAGGGCTAGAAACAGATCAGAAGTCCTTGAACTTTGTAACGTAAAAGAACACACTAGATGGTGCTGTTATCCTAGCAGCAATCATGCATTTAAACAGTGCTTGTGTCAAAGCTCGAATGAAGGAAAGCCCAGTGTGCATATGGAATTTTGTCTTACACTAAAGGATAAACTAATATCAGTATATAATTCACTTTCACAGCATTTATATTTACGTCAAAAAATGACTTGCTGAAGCTCTGCGCTGTGACAACAGTGTTTTAATACATGTGTGTGCCGGCGAGAACACGAATGCTTACCTGTGTGTATATGGGACAGGTATTTGGTTTTATCTGATTTGTTTCTGATTTTTATCTCCCATTATTTCCTTAAAGGCACACTATATTCCAATGTGACTGGAATAATCCTGGACACAACTTCCGTCTTCACACCATCTTGTCTCCCACACTTTGTTACTCCAAGTGAGATAGCTCCACCATCTGTTTCTGTCCAGACCTTGCCTATCCTACCAGACCAAATTCGAATGCCAAGCCTTTCATGAAATCTTTCTGATTGTTTCAATCATTCCTTGTTTATTTTTTTTTTTTTTTTTTTTTTTTTTTTTTTTTTTTTAGATGGAGTCTCGCTCTGTCGCCCAGGCTGGAGTGCAGTGGTGCAATCTCGGCTCAGTGCAACCTTAGCCTCGTGAGTTCAAACGATTCTCCTGCCTCAGCCTCCTGAGTAGCTGGGACTACAGGTGCATGCCACCATGCCAGACTAATTTTTTGTATTTTTAGTAGAGATGGAGTTTCACCATGTTAGCCAGGATGGTCTCAATCTCCTGACCTTGTGATCTGCCCTCCTTGGCCTCTCAAAGTGTTGGGATTACAGACGTGAACCACTGTGCCTGACCTCCTTCTTTACTCTTAATTCTCATAACAACTCTTTGTATTTCTCTTACGCATATTATATTCTGCCTTGCACTGTTGTATACTTTTCTTACTATAGTGTAAGCACCTTCAGAACATAGACAAATTCATATGCATATTTTCTCCTTTTCCTTACTCTAGAAACCTTTATAAGTACTGCATCTTGAATGTAATTGGTGCTCACAAATATGCATACAAGGAAGGAATAAAAGAATGAAAAAATAAATTCCTCTTAGAAAAGCATTTGTTCTGGATATCACTGTTTACCCTCTAAGTTCCAGCACATTGCTCTGAACCATGAGAAGCAGACCTCTATGGATTCCACTGACCAGTCATGCTCCTTTGCCTCCAGCTGGTGTGGCCAATCGGAAGCACCACAAGAAATATGAAGATAAGGAAAAAAGAGTAATGGTATTTATTTTTCCATTTCCATCTAAGCCAAGTCATGAGTTGGTGCAACTGTATTCTTCCCCAGAAGGTCACAGGTATCTGGTATCTGGCTCCATTCCTTTGCCCTTTCAAGCCATGGGTGGTAACTTTGGATGTTTCACTGTCTGTTTTCCTTAACTCTGTCCTGTTATTAAACTCTCTGAAATAACCCCTTTCGAATGTGCCATCTATGGTTCCTACACAACTGATGACCCATAAAAAGCCATTGGAAATGAATTGGTTCATATAAGAGATCATTCTTTCTGATAATGCAAACAGGATACAGCATCTTAGAGGATTGTTTATATAATCGTGATTTGATTTTACCTTTACTCTCAGGTCAGAAGACAGCCTACTGTGACACATAAGTGTCTACTCTGATTTGCATAGAAGTTCAAAATAAGCATCTTAGTTATTTGAGAACATTTACTAATTGCTAACACAATTAATATCTTTCCTTGTTTTATAGCCCAAGAGCCATTTATATATCATCTCATCTTAAAACATTCCATCAGTTATTTTTCTGCAAGCACATAGAATTTCTAACTCTAAGATCTGAAACACCAATTTTCACACCATTCTCCAAGGGACCTAGATTCCCAATGTAAGTTTTAACTTCAACATGAAAAATAAAATATATTTGTCTCTTTTAGTTTCTAGCAAGTGTATGATCAAGATGGACATCAATGTATTAGAAATTATCATAAAATGACAACATTAAACACCTCGTTATTGGATAAGATTCAGATGAAAATATTTTTCTTTTTCTTTCTTTTTTTTTTTTTTTTGAGAGAGAGTCTTGCTCTGTCATCTAGGCTGGAGTGCAGTGGTGCGATCTTGGGTCACTGCAACCTCTGCCTCCCAGGTTTAAGCAATTCTTATGCCTCAGCCTATAGAGCAGCTGGAATTACAGGCATGTGTCACCACACGAGGCTAATTTTTTGTTTTTAGTAGAGATGGGGTTTCACCATGTTGCCCAAGTTGGCCTCAAACTCCTGGCCTCAAGTGATCCACCCGCCTTGGCCTCCCAAAGTGCTGGGATTACAGGAGTAAGCCACTGTGCCCGGCCCCAGATGAAAATATTTTATGGTCATCAAAAAATATATAGTAATTGAGAAATCTATTCACTGATTCTCTTTCAAAACAGACAATAGCCACATGAACTTTCTAAGCCTCACTTTTTCAGCTATAAAATAGCAGTAATTTATCTAACACACAGAGGTTTTGTGATTATTAAATGTCATAGCATATGCAATGCCTCCTGCTGAGAGTTGTCAAAAAAGTGCCCCATATGTACCAGTTTTCTTCTTTTCCTCAGTCACACAGTCACTTATTGGACAGACACATCTATAGCCCAGGTTTCTTGACTTCATGTTCAGGGCTAATTCTACTTTACTGGAGCTTCCCTAGTTAGCATTCATGTCCATTAACCTTTTTTTAGTTATAATTTTCTTTTTTGCAGACTGTGGATTATAACATATCAGGAAAATATAGACTGCAATATGGATTTTGGATTCTAATACTCAGTATTAGAATTCCAACTTTTATTTTGGTGTCTATACACATATGCAGTCATTATTTTAGACATTTGTTCATTTGCCCTCTGATATTTACAAATTATGAAATAAGAAAGCCATGTCTTATGCAATAACAGCATTTGATCTTTCATTCATAATTTACTAGGCTGTGGGTTTTTTTGAGATTGCTAATTAAATGACCCCTTTGACTATACTTATATTTCTGGCTTAATCAAAAAGGACATTCAGATTCTTGGTTGTCAATAACCTGCCTCTTGGCTTCTTTAAATTGTCTTCCAAGTACTATTGCTGAAATTGCAGGGCTCATACCCACCCCCAGAAGTCTCTACTGTTCATTAAGAACACAAGGCCTCAGCCTTGTGTTTGTCTTATGAGAAGTCCAAATAGGATCATTTATTCTAGTTCCTGTAACTTGTTCTTGGATTGTTTTTCTTTGTAAGAGATCCTGTTCTGATGATCAATCTTTATATTACTTCCCTTAGCATGGACTTCTGGGGATTAGGACCCAATCCCACATTTAACCATTGTAGTCAGGATCTCACGCCTTATAACTGTTTCTCTAAAGTCTAGCCACAACCACCTGGATCTCCACTGCTTACATAATAAGAGTTTTACCTCTTACCTGCTTCCCTTGTATGGGAGGAAAAGTAATATTTTAACTCACTCATTGTAAGACTTATGGTTGATACCCTTGAAACAAACACAGATTAACAAGAGAAAAGTATAACAAATTTATTTAAGTTTTATATGACATGGGAAACATCAGAAATGAAGACTCAAAGACAAAGCAAAATCTGTATATTTTTATGCTTAGTTTTGATAAAGAATAAGTAGTTGGACCAAAGGGAGTATGAGTTAATGGTAATAAACTGGGGGGAACTTAGGAAGGCCAGTTTATTCCAATTCTTCTTGGCTTCGGAATACAGGGCAGGACCTCTTTGGAGTCAGCATCTTATGATTTACTTTCAGGGCAGATAGGTCAGATAATTATTTTTATGGTGTTAGGTGAGAAAGGTGGGAGGGCAGAGAAAAAGAAACAAAAGGTCAGAGACCTCTTTCTGCTTTTACATGTTTGTTAATTTCCTCCAGCTTAACATACTCAATATGCCAAAGTGTCATATTTTGGAGTAATGTTTCCTGCTCATCATCACCATGGTCTTCCAACTTTTCAGATGCTTTGCAGACATTGCTGACCAACTTCTAACATTGGTCTCCTGAATTCCGGAAGGACGGCATGTGGCCTACGTGTCTGTGTCTCTCACAATCACAGATTTGTCAGCTTTCAAGATCCCAGTTCATGTGAATCGAACCCAATCCTTGGCTAAGTCATAGGTTTGACACTGGGGAGATAAAGCAATTCTGGGGGGAGATGAGTTTCTGAATTTGTTTTAAATACAGGAATTTGTATCAAATTGTATCTTGTTCACATATTCGGTCTACTTGGTTTGAAACTATTTTGATGTTTTCACTCTTCGAATATTAAGGAAAGGACAGACTAGCTGCACAGAGTTAATGGATAAAGGTAAAAACACAACATAAAATCTGCAGAGCAAGAAAACACCTAGACTTCAGTCCCCGAAAAATAGAATATAGATCTCAATTTTCTTTAAAATTTTTCAAAGTTTCTCCTGAAGTTTTCCTATAGTCAGGCATCAAATACACACTTACACTTCTATATACAAACATACATCCATTTATGTTTCTGATAATAAAGGTATGTTTTACATATGTGAATATATGTGGAGATAGACAGGAAAATAAATAGGTAGATGATAGATATTCTCTCACTCACACATGTTAATTTTCACATCATTCCCTCTAGATCAGGGATTTTCATGGAGCAAAGCCTTTATCCTGATGATGGGGCTGCCTTGGTCGACACTGACATATGCAATGAGCAAAGGACAGTGGCTATTTTTAATGTAGAAGCCACAAGAGAATATCTCATGCGATGCGCAAATTACCTCCCCAGAAGTACTATTACTTACAGGCGAGTCCTAAAGCACATGCCCTCTGCCGATAGCACACCAAATACAGCCAACCACGGTGCACCTTTGGACACAGAAGACCTTGCAGTGTTGTTAAGTCCTCATTTCCTGCTCAGGCCCAGTAGTCACTCACATGAGAGAGCGATAAGAAAAATGTCCTAAATCATCTTCTGTGTTTATCAAACCACAGTCAGTGGAGAAGAACTAGGAGAACCCTACTCCACACAGAGAAAATGAATGCCATATTGTGGGACACCAGGAAAAAGGAAAAAGGGCAGGAATTGAGATAAAGATGATCTTATTGCCACGTGCAGCACAGATGTAATTATCCTGTATGGAGGAAGGATCACTATACATGTGAAGAAAAATCCTGTAGCAGAGTTTTTGTCTGTTTTCTGAAAGGAGAGTGTCTTTTTCTTGAGAAATGAATTCTTCTGTAATTTGACAGATATTAATAGTTGTCTAAGACTATGCAAGGTGACACTTAAAATAGTAATTGCAAACATTTTTGCGAATTTACTGTGTGCTCAATATTTTATATCTTAAAACTGACAACCACCTTATGTCATAGTCTTATTTTCTCCGTTTGACTGAGGAAGCCTTGGGGGAGTAGGATGCAATCAGGTCAAACATATTTACTGGACAAAGGGTATAAACAGCTTTCTAGTAACTACACAATCTTAGAACAAAAGGAGGATATTGTCAGTAATGCAATATATAATATAATATGTAATATAATATTTCCCATTATAGCTGTAGATATAAATGAGATGGAATAATTCTTGAAGAAACTAGAGGTAGTTATCAAAATGATTTTTCATACCTATTAGCAACAAAGATAAAATAGAAAGGCATCAGGTAAGCATACTAAATAGCAATGACTAATTTTGATTTTTGTCAATTAACATGTTTTGTCCTTACTGAAAACACAAAGATCTTGACTCTAGCCTACAGAGGACAACATAAGTTCCAAGCCAACACTTGCTAAGATCTTTCTTACCTGGTTTTGCACCCTTGGGGGCTAAGATCTGGACTGTGACAATCACTGTTATTTGAGTGACCTTATCATTTGCACTCAGAAGAGCCAAATGCAGATCCTAGAGATATGTGAAACAAAACTCAATGCTATTTAAATATCAGAATAAAAATTGAGGGACAACCAGGGAGGACAAATACAAATTCTAAATAGAAGCAATAAATAAATTAGCTGAGTCTGATCTGGTTGTAAAGTCATTTATATGAGAGGATTACAGATTCATATTATGCTAGAAAATAGGGTATTATGTGTTACAAGACTCCAAAGACAAAGTCTTCAAGAGCACCCATTTGGAAGGCATGAACTGTGAGTCCTTGTTGGCATTGCAACTGACCATAAAAAGCTCAACTCATTATTTAAGATCCAAGAAAAACTGTCCAGGTGTGTGCACTTTCAAATTTTATTGATCCAGAAAACAAGCAAACGAGCAAAAATCCCTCTCTATAAGAATGAAACCTCATTTACTGAGAAGTTAATCGCAATTTTTTTAGGTTAATTACCCCAAATTATCTTGGAAAGGTGGAGCTATTTCATTAGTGGTACTGCGGATGCACGTGGTGAACCAAATATCCATTTTCTCTCTCTTTTTTTTAAAGAATCTGAAAAAATCAGACCTGCTGAGATTAAGTGGGGCACATGGCCATTCATCTAGAGATTACACTTGTCAGACTCCCCTATAGTTGTAGCCATATGACTACATTATAAACAAAAGTTTGTTATACTCGCTCCTGGTCTTTCCATTAAGATAATTTGGGTGTGTACTACCCTGGCTTTTTCTCCTTTCCAGTTGGGTGGGAGATTGTGTATATGGAAGTCACCACTTTGGACTCGAAAATATAAGCCACATTTTGGGGATGGCAAAATCCATCTAGTCAATCCAGAGTAGATGAAGAAACACTCTACTACTTACCTACCTCTTAACTCTTTTCTTCTTTTCTTTTCTTTTTTTTTTTCTTTTTCTTTTCTTTTCTTTTTTTTTTTTTTTTTTGAGACAGAGTCTCACTCTGCTGCCCAGCCTGGAGTGCAGTGGCACAATCTCAGCTCACTGCAACCTCTGCCTCCTGGGTTCAAGCAATTCTCCTGCCTCAGCCTCTCTAGTAGCTGGGATTATAGGCCCATGCCACCACATCCAGCTAATTTTTGTATTTTTAGTAGAGACAGGGTTTCACCATCTTGGCCAGGCTGGTCTCAAACTCCTGAGCTCTAGTGATCCACCTGCCTTGGCCTCCCAAAGTGCTGGGTTACAGGCGTGAGCTACCATGCCTGGCCTAAACTCCTACACGAGAAAGAAATAAAATTATAACTTGATTAAGCAAATGAATATTTTAACAGCTTTGTTGAGATATAATTTACATGCCACCTGTTTTAAGTGAACAATTCAATGGCTTTTAGTATATTTACAAGGTTGTGCCATAATTTATTTTAAAAACACTTAAATCACTTCCCCCCAAAAACCTTGCATCCATTGGTAGTTACTACCTAATCCCCAAGCCTTCATTCAGCAGCCCTTCTCTAGTTCTGGAAAACCACTAACCTACTTTCTATCCTTATATATTTGCCTATTCTGGATATTTATATAAATTATATTACATAATATGCAGCCTTTTGTGACTGGCTTCCTTCATACAGCATAATGTTTTTCAGGTTTATGCATTTTGTAGCATGTATCATAACTTTATTACTTTTTACTGCCAAATAATATTCCACTGTATAGATATGCCACATTTTGTTCATCATTCATCAGTTGACAGATATTTGGGTTATTCCAAGTTTGGGGCTATTATGAACCATGAACTTTAGCATACATGTTTTTGCATGGATGTGTGTTTTCATTTTTCTTGGCTACATACCTACGTGTGAAACTTCAGTGCCACATGGTAACTATGTTTAACATGTTGAGAAATTGCCTGTTTCCAAAGCAGTTGCAACATTTCACATTTCCACCAATAGTGTACATATAGCAAACATGTTTTCAAGTCCTTTTATTGCTGGAACTGAGACTCTACCAGAGGTGATATGCAAAACCTGCAACAAGAGGTACATATGGGATCAGCCAATGGTATTCAGAAGTCTGCTCAAACTGGCTCGTGAGAGTGGGTTGTTAAATGTTGCCATATGCTACCAATCAGGGCTTTTTGTTCTGGAGAGCTGGTTTACCACACCCCCACAGGAACCAACCAATCGGAATGAATGCTAAGATAGTGAGACAGGAAATCAGCTGTCAACATCAATTTCTCCTACTCTAGGGAATTCCAGTTGAATATCAAGTTTACCTATTCCCTAATTAATATGTTGCGTGTATAGTTTAACTCCAGTCAGATATAAGCATAGAAATAATAAAATAAAATCAAAGTTTTTTTTGTTGTTTGGAAATTATCTTCATTATGTAATATTTAAGTATTTGTAATAAATTTGGCATTTTAGAGAATATAAGAGATTTGACTTATGTTCTAATTTATAACATAATTGAAAATTAATTTAGATTCATGATTTTGAGTTAAAAAGTATGAGGAAATAGTACTGATAGTAAACTACATTAGGAGTTCAGAAAAACTTGTGAGTCACTGTGTTTGTAAATCAAATGTATTATAGACTTATAAGGATAGTCAAGTACTTAGGTTTGGGTTGTAAGAATCATTTGAAGTATTTCAAAGAAATCAAGTACAGTAAATTGATATATGAAATTGAGCATGTTTACTAAAAGCGTCTCTCTTGATGCTTGCCAAAATTTACCAGATTGCTGAATAGAAAAAAAATGATGTATTAGTTAAACTTTAAAAGTTTAAGAAAGTTTAGATTTTTACATTTGATTTTTTTTTTCTTTTTCTTTTTTTTTTTTTTTGAGACGGATTCTCGCTCTGCTGCCCAGGCTGGAGTGCGGTGGCGCTATCTCAAGTAGCTGGGATTACAGTCACACACCACTGTGTCCGGCTATTTTTTGTATTTTTTAGTAGAGACGGGGTTTCACCGTGTTAGCCAGGATGGTCTGGATCTCCTGACCTCGTGATCCGCCCGTCTCGGCCTCCCAAAGTGCAGGGATTACAGGCTTGAGCCACCGCGCCCGGCCTACATTTGATTTTAGTAAACCAAATATTATTTTTAGAAATCATATTAAACGAAAATGTATTTTATTTACTACAGCTCTCAAGGACATAAAGGGCACTCCATGACTCACAGGATCTGTCTGAAAAGGTATTTTCAGGTTCCTGACTCAAAGGTTTCAAACATAGGCTTATGGAAAAATATTTGAAGAAACTTATTGAGAATATCTCTACACCCTAGAAAGAGAAACAAATGGATACACTCCATGATTCGGACAGAAGTTTCTATTTGCATTTTCTTCCCCCTGGGAACTTGTGTTAGCACTTGTCGCCATGACTGAGAGAACAGCCCTGTTCAGGGCTATCATCTTCTTGCATCTCCCACTGACTCTTCTCTGTGTTCCGCAGCTGACATTCTAGCCTGCTAGCACCCAGAGTCCTCAGAACTATTTTCACGTTTTCCAGCTCTGTTGATGCGGTTGTTCAACGTTAACTTCAAATAATAAATCTGTCTTAAATAACTTTGATACAAATTTAAAGTGCTCTGGAGAGTACTGGGTGAAAGATCGGGAATGTTATCATGGGAATGGCTGTAGTCCAAGGACTCAGCTTCCCTGAACTTCATTCTCAGCTCTATTTGAATTGCCTGTCTCACTGAAGCAAAGAGGAAGGTTATAGTCTGAATTTTCTCATAGGAAGAATTCCCTGTGGCTCAAAGTGCAATTTGTCAAGAATAAATCCGACTATATTAAGATACCTTTTCTTTTGCACAATTTAAAGTGCCTTTTGGTAGCAATATGGTTCCAGGGACTCCCTGACATACTTTTACATTATTTTCCTGCATTTTTCTCATTATAGTGAGGCTTCCCATTATTTCTAAAGCTGAACCTTGATGTCCTAGGAATTACAAGAACAATGCTTTATTATGTATTTTAATTCCGCACACTGCTTATGCCTTCAAGTCTTAAAGGTGCAATTGATTTTTGTTGTTTGTTTATTTTACAGTCACAAGCAAGTTCCAATCACATATCCACAGTAGGACATCTGCAAGAAACATTACTATCTATTCTTTAATCTATCTAAATTTTGTTGTATATCACATTTACATTCCTCTAAGAGGAAAAAGGCTTGAGTCAATATCCTATGACAATTATAAAAACTCCTTGAGAGGTTTTCAGAATCTGCTATGTATTAATAGTTCACGTCCAAAAAAAGAGAAACTAGACCCAAATTCACTATCAAGATCTCTTCTACAATCTTCTAATAAACCAGAAAGTAGAAAGACACATCATGGATTCCAAATGCCTTATTGAGTGCCTGAAATTCTGGCATCTATTTCCCAGATAACTGAATGTCTATTAATATTGAGCAAGTCTAAACCATGAAACGACTGCATAGTTTTGATTATAAAACACCTAATCAAACCATTGATGGGAATATTTATATGTGTTTGTTTGGCAAGAATGTTTATCACTCAGTATTGCATTGCAATACAAGACCACCTAGGTATCACTGAAGCCATCCTTGTCATGTGCTTCTTGGCCTGGCAGGACACCTGCAGAAGACTGATTGACAGCAGGTTATCCTGAGGCTCTACTACGTAACGAGAAGTGAGATAGTCAGAAGTCGGATGTGAAGAAAAAAGTGCCTTCAAGTTTCCTTAAAAGGCAACCTCAAAAATACTTAATATGGGTAAGTAACTAAGAAAGAACAGTAGCAAGTAACAATCAACCTGGAAAAAAAGTATCAGGGACAGATGACTTTTCATGAGCATCTTCAGAGCATAAATCTAAAAGACAGAGATGCAAACAATGTTAAGTTGTTGAAAAATATTCTGAAAATGCTTTACAGTCCAAGGAATGTACTGCTTTGTAGGTGATGGAAGACATTATCATCTTTTCTACTGAAACCATATACATATATAGGTGACATACTTGAATAGGATTTATTGCTAGATATTAAGGATCTTAATAATTGTGTTTGGGAAGTTGAAGAAAAGCAAATTATGAAACTGTTAAATCAAGTTTACAAAATAAATTCCACTTAGATCTGTGACTTTAGTTTACATCCTGAACTTTTATGTTTTGTTTGTTTTTTGTTTGATTGATTTTTAAGTATAAAACGTTACTTTCCTATGGAGACACATAGCTTTACCCTCCTTTGCCTTTCTTCAGAAGGCCTATTAGTTCTAAAACCTGTTCTCTTAATTCTATAGACTTATGTCCTATATGAATTGATAATAATGAAAAACATTACCAGTAAGTTAAATACTAGAACAAAATTCCAAAGGATCCAATATTCTATATATTGTATGATCCTATGAATCTGTCATGATGGAATAAGGGAATTATCACCTTCAATTTGCACATAATGACATTTTGATATCATAAAGTTAAGAGTTTTTGGAAAACCAGAAGTGCTTACTGATAAGATATTGACAAATGAATACGTGCAGAGATTGCCTTTTTAAAGCTTGCATATGTTAGCCTTCTGAGAGCTCTGTCCTGTCTCAATACATCACAGATCCAGCCCATGTGGTAGGTTAAGGATATACATTTCTAACAATCTATATCTCACTCCCTTGTATCTCACTCCCTCATGCTTGCTTTGTCTTTCTCCCCACCATCCTCCCCCACACTCTCTTACTATCTTTTGCTTGAGTCTGAACCTTAACATTATTGCAATGATGTAGTTTGCTTGTACCAATAACTTTCTTGTCAGGAGACATCTGTTTTGTTATGAAAAGTCTCTCCTAGTAAAGCATCAATCATGTCACACTTGTAAAGCAAAACACATTTTTTTTTTGTCCCTAGATAGCAAAATACTGCTGAGAAAACAAACTGGGCAGAAATATTAACTGGCATATAAATACATGTATTCTGAGCATTCTTTATTTGTCTACTATTGGTGCCATGTGATTCTGACAGTCTTTGCTGCTGACCTCTCATCTCTGAAACCACGGAGGACTCATCAATGTCCTCCTTAAAAGCATTGTAATGGGCTGATTGCCACAGAGATCCACACAATGGGAATATGCTGTATTTTAGGCACTTTGCTTTCATATGCTAAAAGCACAAATGTTAAAAATGGTTGCAACTGTCTGAGTGCCTTTCAAAGCTTTGGCTACATAATGTCAAGCTACCTGGAAGGTTTAATCAGTCATCTAGGTGTTTTCCAATGCTTGGATGCTTTGCATCATTGATACGAAACCTCCAGATGATGGACTTAAACCTCCACTTGACGTCTTGATGCTTTAGCATTTTACTGACATGCTCACCATGTGCATTTATAAAACTGGATTCTCTGCTTTGAAGCCTGGATGATTGCTTTCTAAAGTCCAATCAACCTCAGGTATTATAGCAGGGGCTGAGTGAATTGAGAATGTATTGCTCCTTGTCTGAGTCAAGGCTTGAAGTGGAGTAAAAGATAAATTAAGTAGTTTGGGTAAATACTTCTGTACCAAAAAACAACCTTGAACATTGTTAGAGCTAAAAGTAATGGATCAGTCAGCATCCAGTCAGAAAAATAAAATCAGGCTAAGCATTTTAGGTAGAAAGAAATTGGATATAAAGGACCTACAAGGACTAGAGGAGCTAAAGGAGGAAGAGAAAGGGATATCAAGGGACCAAAAAAGGAGGGAGTGATGGGTAGAGATTAAGACTCTGCTGCTATTCCTCTGAGCCAAGCTCCCTGGAACCAGGTTCTTCAGTATTCTCTGGAAATTCTGACATTTCTAGAGCAATCAGCACCTAGGTGAGTGGCTACTGCTTTCAGGGGCTGTGGAGCCTTCAGGCAGCCCCTCCCTGCTGCTCTTGTAGCAACAACCAACAACTGTCAGCAATGGCCATTGGGATCTGAACCAGAAGCAAGAAATGCCTCAGTTTCTCCTGATTTCTGATCTCCTGGCAGCACTTTCAAATGACAGAACTGAATGAGAAGCCAACAGAGAAGGGAGTGTGGAAATGTAGCTTGCAGACTAGCAGCCCCAGAAATTCAAAGCAGAACAGAGAGGGGCAGGCATGGAACTAGAGGCACCAGGTAAATAAAGCAACACAGCCAGCCAGATAGAGGCAATGATGTTTGCCCCGTTAACGTTTGACACACATAAGATCAGGATATAATTGACATCAAAAACAAGGTACAGATGTTGGGCACAAAGGGAGGTACAAGAAAGGGAGAATTGTCACAAAAGCACAGCAAGTGATCCGTGGAGTGTATTAAAGTAGAAATGGCATTTTCCTTTATAGCCTGTCAGCCTGTCTTTTTATATAAACTAAGACATGGGAGATTTTCAAAAATTATGACTTTCAAGTTTCTCAAGTAATACATGAATATACCCTCCTTGTAAGGCATTAAAATTTATGGGTGCAGGTTAATCCCCCTTTGATTACCAAGCCAATCCTAGTCCCTTTCCCAGAAATTACTACTGTCAGTTTGATGTATATCCGAAGAGGGTGAAATATCCAACAGTAGGAAAAATGACCAAGTACATTGTAGCATATTTACAGGATGGAGTGTGTGTCCATTTTTCAAGATAACAAAGTAGATATGCAAAGGTTTCATAAACAGCAAGTGAAAACTTGAATTTGCAGGATATATCGTATGTGTTCTATTAACGAGTTTTCTAATCACGTACAAGATAAAGTCTTATTTTCTCTCTAGCATGTGGCTCTAATTTTATTTTCTGTCTCCATTGTTCCACAGTGGATATCTGGGTCATCTCTCAGATTGACTCAGACTTGAAGGCCTTCCTTCTGTATCACTGCACATTCTCTGCTGTATTTCCCACCACTCAATTGATCGGAAAGAATAATGCTAGGAATTGGAAAAAGAGACAACTATATATATGTGTGTGTGTGTGTGTGTGTGTGTGTGTCTATATATATAGTTGTCTCTTTTTCCAATATATATATTTCCAATATATATAAACAAATACTTTATTTGAACCAGAAGACGATCTTATATATATATATATAAACAAATAAAGTAGAGTTATAGGTAACATATTGGAAGTATTTGTGGTTGCAAAAACTTAATCATAAGAAATGGTCTTTCACAAATGCCATGGATTCTCAGATTCTGTCAAGCAGTTTAAAAATCTGCTTTGATTTTTTTTTCTTTCTTTCTTTCTTTCTTTCTTTCTTTCTTTCTTTCTTTCTTTCTTTCTTTCTTTCTTTCTTTCTTTCTTTCCTTCCTTCCTTCCTTCCTTCCTTCCTTCCTTCCTTCCT
Source organism: Mandrillus leucophaeus (assembly GCF_000951045.1). NCBI lineage: Eukaryota > Metazoa > Chordata > Mammalia > Primates > Cercopithecidae > Mandrillus > Mandrillus leucophaeus. The sequence continues at coordinate 85,138 of NW_012105065.1, read as the reverse complement.
TCTTTCTTTCTTTCTTTCCTTCCTTCCTTCCTTCCTTCCTTCCTTCCTTCTTTCTTTCTTTCTTTCTTTCTTTCTTTCTTTCTTTCTTTCTTTCTTTCTT
>NW_012105065.1:65233-84988 GCF_000951045.1 Mandrillus leucophaeus | reverse complement strand
TTCTTTCTTTCTTTCTTTCTTTCTTTCTTTCTTTCTTTCTTTCTTTCTTTCTTTCTTTCTTTCTTTCTTTCTTTCTTTCTTTCTTTCTTTCCTTCTTTCTCTCGTATTTTCTTCCTTTCTTCCTTTCTCAATGCTTAGATATAGCTCCTTGTACATAATGAAGGTGTCATTTAAGGGAGAAGCTTTGAAAAAGATATTGATTAATATGTAGGTGAAATCTTTGTTAGACTCCTAAAATTATGTCTAAAGGAAGAATCACAAAAGGAAATGCAAAAAAATTCAGTTGCATTGAACATCATTAAAAAACTCATCCATTGAGGGACAATTCACACTGTCTTATGGTCTCCCCCAGAGCAGACCTGAGATAAAGCTTGCAGGCAGAAGTTTATATTGAACATATTCCCAGGGAGTAAAAGTCAGAGACCAATGGAGTGAAATTAGGGAGGCAATATCAAAACAAGATATACTATGCAGCTGATCACCTGTGTCTGCATACGACAGATGCTTGATTTCACCGTGACCTTCTGAGAACCTTTGTGGAGTGCATCTTGGAACTGTCCATCTGAAGGAAGAAAGAGAAAAGCACTTTTCTGTCCATTTATTTCCTTCACTTTTCAAGGATTGTCCCACAAAGTGGTAGCTCTTCTATAATTTTTGGTTGTGCTTCATGAATGCTAATGGTTCATGCAGGTTTCCCAGGTCACCTGGTGGGAAAAAGTACTGGAAAGGATACCAGAGTCAACAGCAAATGCCTGAGATGAGGCACTGCCAGGTTACACCTGTGCAAAGCCAATGGCAGCCCGCATAGAACTCGTCACTGCAGCTATAGCTGAATGTGAGGCCAAGGGAACTTGGAGCAGGGCACAAGAGGCGACAGATCCACAATTCTTAAAAAATATCAAAAGCTTAGCACCTGAGTCACATATGGGTTAGTGAATGTGAATGCTGTATTAATTTGAGTCTGTATTTTATCTGCCTTTTTTCTACTACTTGGCCTTATAGGATGAAGGGATTATAAATAGCCACATTTTCTTAAATGTCCCACAAGTTTAAAACATATTTGAACATATAAAATGTGCTCTTTGAGAGCAGAAGCCATATTTTATCCATTTTACCATCAGGTGTGTAGTAGAGGGACAGGCAACAGAAGGAGCTCCATAAATATTTAGTAAAGCTGTACATGAAAACAATCTTCAAAGACAACTAATGTAAATCCAGTTTATTTGGTCTTTTCAATGTCAGACATGTTTAAGAGATTAAACCTTTTCTCTGTTCACTATTTACTTTCCTTTTTCTTCTGATAAGTGTGAAGACAGAAAGAAGCAATGGGTGCTGGAATGAGCCGGGTCGGAAATTACGGTCAAATGAGAGAGAATTAAATACTTTGCCAAAACATGCTAGATACTTTCTAAATTATGTGTCCCAGCCGCCATATATGGGGTTAACTCATATGCAGGATTTGCTTTTCTTCCCTAGTTTTCCTGTCTTTTATCCTCAAAGTCTGCCTATGTGCACTCGGTCATTTGTTATTTTCATATCTGCCATGTTCAGCTCATATTTTAAATTATGGCATAAAATCGTTGTTGGTTTCAGAAGTGGTATGAGCAGAGATATAAGTTATGGAGTAATAGCTGGAGCCTGCAGTGGGCCACCCTGAATTTGCTGTTACCCCGTCACTGTCTTCTCAACAAATGGGCCAGATTTCAGAAAACGTAATTACTTAAATGGAAACCATGAAATGCAATTCTAAATCAGTTGATAATGTTTCTCTGCTTGTCGGCAGAGTCCCATCTAAGAAGGATGCTGGCTTCTCCTGCTGTTGGTCTGTTTACACCAAACCGACTTGATATTTTTATCTGTTTACAAAGTGGTGCAAAATGTTTACATAGTAGTGACCTGGTTTCTGTGGATCTGGGAGTGCTGTTTGCAGTAGAATGTTTTCTAATCTTCCCGTGACGCTCTAATCGTTTGCATTCAGTGAGGCCTCAGTTTTAGTTGATAGAGCTATTTAGAAAATGGCTCCACTTCAATACCAACCTTGTTTTCTTTTGTCTTGTGAAGAGTGGTTTTAGAAGGGCTCCCCATGTACCAGACTGTTTGTCTTTTACTTTAGACTTGATTCAAGTTAAACACTTTGGATTCCTGAAAATGTGCATTTTTAACCATTAAGAGATTGAAATTCCATCTGCAGTGTGCAACAGCAAAACATAGATAAATACAACCTTTGATTAGCTGCAGATTTCTCAGAACTCTTGTTTCTACTAAAGTGTATCAACCTCATCTTCAGTCTAAGCTGTTGCTGGGCTATTCCTGGACCTATCTCTGGAAAGCAAAACTGAGTTTTTCTACATTTTTAACAAGGTATTATCTCCCAGGCACAGGGATCTTTTCACTTAGGACTAGGTTGTAAATCTTGGTGATGAAGGAGGCAAGGACGGCCCTATTCACCTTACAATGCTGATGTGACTGTCAACTGTGATAACGAATAAGAGCACTTTACAAGCCACATTGAATTGAATATGTAACAGGTTGGTACAGATGTATATTTTATTTGATTCCAATCCTGAACACTATTCCTAGACTTAAATTCATTAGCAGGAAATGGAGAAGCATTGAAATGGAAATCACGAGCCTTATGTCTGCAACCCCTCTAAGTATTCAGGTAATATTTGATAAGTCACTTATCATCTCTGGGCCTCAAAGTCCTCACTGCCAAAATTAAACAACTGGGTTAAGTGATTTCAACATTTAGTTTTCAGCACTATGATTCTTTGTAACTACAGTACGCATTTTTGATGAAATAGGAAAACTTCATGTCGTACTAATTATGAAATAAGATCTTTCACCTTTGTATTTGTTTTATCTTCAGATAATTGTTTTGAAGAAAGATCTTTTATAATTTTACCTTTTATTTGCATCCTAATTCTTATATCAAAATAGTAATATAATTTTGGTTCTATAATATGTTAATAATTTTACAGAAAAGTGATGTTAGATTTTTTAAGTAATGGACAATTTCCACTTAAAAATTTTTCGGTGAAACTATTTGGAATAAATATGAAATTGATTTGGGGTTCCACAATTGAATATCCATCCTCTGCAGCATCACGCCCAGCCTCATGCCCGAACTAAGCCAGTTGAGTGAGGGAGGATTTTCGACTTGGGAAAGGGCTGAAGTTTTAATGTTTTTAAAACTACCCTTCCGACCAGTGTTTCCTAAAGTTTGTTTTACAGAACATTAGCATCATGAGATGTTATGGGGAAGGCATGAAAAAGTTCCATGATTAAATGAGTTTGTGGGTTGGTAGACACAGCAAATGTAAATGGATTTCCTTAGTATGATGCTTTCTCACAGCTTTTAATGCTTTTAATCTGCTTTTAATAGAACATTTTCCAGCTTGAGTAGAGAGATATGAATGCATGTTGTACATTCATGATGGACCACAGGACTCCTTTATGTGAGAAAATCTCATGGGACCATGTTCCTTGGGACACACTTTGAGAAATTTGCTTTTTATTGTTAAGGAATTAAAATTAACTGAGAAAGTAAATATTCACTAAGACATTAAAATAAGGAAACCGCGTAGCCAGTGTTACTCACTAATGTGTGCTACTGGAATGATACAATTGCATCAGATTCAGTCATATTAAGGATTAGTTATTAGTTTTATATTTGTTTGAAAGCATATTTTGCCAATTAAATTAATTGGCTTTGTATGGTACTCAGTACACTACCAAGAACAAAGAGATGTTTCACAAATGCTTTGGATGCTGGAGTTAAAGTTTTTTAGACCTTTTTTGTAGCCAATTAGTAAAGAATTTATGGCTGCCCCATTCTTTACCTCTTTTCTTTCCTCCTTTCTTTAACAAACATTGAGTACTAAGTCCTAAGCGTTTTTCTAGGCTCTAGTGCTGTATCATTGACCACTAAGACAGAGATCCTTCCTAAACAAGTCATGATTAAATAGGGGAAGCAAATATGTATCTTAAAATTGCAATACAATGGGGCAAATGTAACCTTGAACACAAATACAAAGCAAAAAGGCAATGAGGATGAAAGAGAGCAATTAATCTTCAAAGAGTGCCAAGGTTTTCTTGACAGACACCTATCTGAGTCTTGAAAGCAGAATAGAAGTTTGCTAGATGGAACATGCTGGTTGATTCTAGCACTAAGATTAAAAATGTCAAAGCTGAGGAGATAGGAAACATTTTGTTGAGTGTGGGAAAGTCTAAGCAGTTCCATATTATTGGAACATAAAGTGGAAGGGGCAAAGGAGAAAGATATAAGGCTTAAGAGCTTGGCAAGTGTCACGTTATTAAAGCTTTATGGGCTTTGTAAAACAACTCGGAATCTGGCTCAGGCAATAAAGAATTCTGAAAGGATTTTAGAAAGAGGAGAGCTGTGATACAACCTGGTCTTAAAAGCTGACCTTTGAAGTAGTGTACAGAGGCTAGCGGTAGGGACATCAATTAGTAAGTATTATAACAATCCAAGTGAGACATGATGGGGAACTAAGTCATGGCCCTCATGGTGACATATTTGGATGGGAGAAGTCATATTTGAAATACAGATGGTCCTCAACTTCTGATGCTTTGATTATAATTTTTTGACTTTATGATGGTGTAAAAGCCACATGCATTCAGTAGAAACCATACTTCAGGTACCCATGTGATATGGTTTACAACTGTGTCCCCACCCAAATCTCATGTTAAAATATAATCCCCAATGCTGGAGGTGGGGCCTGGTAGGAGGTGACTGGATCAAGGGGGCAGAGTTCTCATGAATGGTTTAGCATCATCCGCCCTTGGTACTGTATAGTGAGTGAGTTTTCATGAGCTATGGCTGTTTAAAAGTGTGCAGTACCTCCCACCTCTCTCTCTTCCTCCTGCTCTGACTATGGAACACTTGCCTGCTTTCCATTCACCTTCCACCATGATTGTAAGTTTTCTGAGGCTTCCATGGAAGCAGAAGCCACTGTACTTACTGTACAACCTGCAGAACCACGAGCCAATTAAACCTCTTTTCTTTATAAATTACCCAGTCTCAGGTATTCTTTATATCTGTGTGAGAACGGACTAATGCACCATACAACCATTCTGATTTCACTTTCAGTACAATATTCAATAAAGTACGTGAGGTATTCAACACTTTATTATAAAACAGGCTTTGTGTTGATGATTTTTGCTCAACTATAGGCCAACTGAAGTGTTCTGAGCATGCCTAAGGTGGGTTGGGCTAAGGTATCACATTCAGTAGTTTAGGTATATTAAGATCATTTTAAACTTAGAATATTTGCAAGTTAGATTGCATTTTTTTGGACACGACCCCATCCTAAGTCAAAAAGCATTTGTATAGATGATGCAGATTTAATAATACTTGTTATAGTGAGGAATGGAATGGATGACTCGCAACTGTGTGGCTTCTGGTTTGTGAGATTGGTTGGATAATGGTGTTTATAATGAGATAGGAAATACAAGAGAATAATGTCATTTTGAAGTGTAAAATATGTTTGTTTCTTGTATATATAATTTTAAGTGCCTTGGAGATATACAGGATGAGGCCCTAATACAGGTGATCCTTGACTTCCATAGAACTATTTTGTTCACCTTGACTTCCATAGAACTATTTTGTTTAATGTTATATATTTACATATTGTCAGGTTTTAGGTGGTGGATACCATAAGCTTGACATAGCGGATATAGAATAGTCTTAGAAGACTCCAAGAGACAGAATAATAAGGAATATCATTGTATTAAAATAAAGATATGGGATCCTAAAAAGGAGAATGAAAAAGTTGTCATTCTAAGGTCTAATAATGCAAGGTGTGGGAGACAGAGAATGAGAGAATTTTAAGGACACATTTATCAAAAGAAAGAAAAAAGCCAAATGCCACAGAAAAGTATTCTGAGATAAGACTGAGACTTGTTTTAGGATTTGGCAACATCGAGTTATTGGTGACCCTTCTTAGGGTGGTCTCAGTGGCATAGCCTGGGCTGAAACCACATTGCCTTATATAGTTGAGACAAAAGCAAGTGAAAACAATGGGTTTTGGTCTTTTGTTCTCAAGAAGTTTGACTGGGAAAGAAAGGGAAGGGAAGATAAGAATAGCTTAAGGGTGATGAAGGGCCAAGAAAAGGATGTTTTAAATATAATTGGTGTGTATAGGGAAGAGAGAAGGAATGCAGGCACATGTTTATACGCTAACACATCTCTCAACCTTGACACTGCTGACATTTGGAACCAGGTAATACTTCATGATATTGAGCATAGGATGTGGGGAGTGTCTTGTCCATTGTAGGTGTTTTTCAGGATGCATGTCCTCTACCCACTGGACTCAGTAGCACTCCAGTCGCGACAATCAAAACTATCTGCAGATGTTGCCAGACATCCCCTGAGGGAGGGAGGCACATTGTTCCTGGTTGAGAACCACTAGACTAAGACAAGAAGAAAGTGGAAGAGATTGAAGATTAAGACAGAGAAGGGAAAAATAATGCAGAATCCACTGAAGTAGTCAGAGGCACGGGGTTCCAAAATACAGATAAAGGTGTTTCCTTCATACAGAACAGACATATGTTCCTCTGACTCCAAAATTAGAGAGAAAAAGAACACAGAGGTGCTAGGACATTCACACTGTGGTCTGGAAGATTGGTCAAGAAATGAAGAAATAATCTTTTTTCCTCTGTGAATTAATGAGATGAGGTCATCTGGTAAAAATGAACAAGCAGCAGCAACTCAGTAAGAGGACTATGGAAGTCGAAATTTTGCAGGATGATACAGCTAAGTGAATGTGAGAGGCAAAGACCAACAATGAGAAATGTCTTGAAGAATATAACTGAAGCACCAAATTGGGAAAGCATGACTCTGAAAATATCCCAATGTGACATGTGTATGATTTCCTCCTAGCCACACCCAGACCCTTAGCTAAAGAAATGCAGAGGGCTGTGTATATGGTTGCTGCAGTGTGGGGTTGCTGTAGGATGCACGGCACTATAAATGTCACACTACTCCCTATCAATGGTAGGGAAAGTGACATGAGACAATAGCTAGAATCACAGATTGATAAAGACAGGGTGATCACAGGTATCTTCAGAGATTAGTAGATCTCAGGTAATATCTAGCTCAGTGGTTTTCAAACTAGAGTCAATCAACAAAATCTCTTTAAAAAACAGATCATAGTGCTTTAATTCTTATTTCCAAAGGTGATGTCTAAAAATTTCAGTGAGATTGAGTATATTTTGTATTTTGAAATCATTTGTATATTATTTTCTATATACTGTATCTTCATGTTTAACCACTTAAAAATAAGATACTTATCTTTTACTGATTTATTTATCAGATCGCTTCATATGTTAAAGAAATTAACCCCACATGATAAGTTTTGCAAATGTTTATCTCAGTTTTTTCTTTATTTTGTCTTCAAGTTTATCTGAGATTTTATTCAGGAATTTGAAAATTAATGTATTAAATATATCAATCTGTCCTATGAAACCAGAGTAGTTTCGTGACTTACTTACGAAGGATTTCTTCATAGAGATATGATAAAGTCCTTCTCTTATGTTTTCCTCTAGAATTTTGTGGTTTTGCTTTTTTATGTATTTACAATTGTGGCCCATCTGGGAATTTATTTTGGCATAAAAGTAAGCTGGGGGTGCAATTTAATTTTTTTTCAGAGGGTACCAATTACCTATATATAATTTATCAGATACCCTCTTCTCCCCCACTGTTAGGCAGTGCTACTTATTTCATCAAATAAATACATGCAGCTATTTGAGTCTGTGTATGCATCCTCCATTTATTCCATTGATCTATTTGTTTGTTTATTAATGTGCATATATTGAATGGCTCCATGAGCAATACCCATGGTGATAAAGAGTCATTGATCAGGCTAAACTCCTCATTTTATCATGAGGCCCAGAGTATTTAAGTGGTTGATCAGAGAATCATTTAGGTAAAGTGGTGGATCTCACTAGAACCTGAGACCCATGTTTCTCTGTAAGTATGAGTTTCACTAATGCCTCACTAGCTTCCAATGGACACAGTTTTTCTGATACAGAGTCATTAACTACACCTGAGAAGCACCCATCATTTCAAGCCCACGTACCTTTGGTTATTCTGCTGACTAGGTGAGGGAGTACCACTGATGATTGATGGGAAGAGAAAGTGTGTGTAGACAATGACTGATCAGTGACCATGAAAGTGCCTTATTCTTCTGCAGGTTGAGGATTGCGAACCATTTGGATTATTATGGAGAAAGTGTGTTCAGATTGTGTGGTTCTGGAATGGGAGTTTAGAGATAAGATGCAGTGAAAGAAAAACATATGGATATTGTATCCAAAGATGGATAGACAGATATTTAACATAAACCATGAACTAATTTTCAATGGTTTATGTAAATGTGTTTCTCTACAAAAATTATACATTGGTTTCAGTTGATAGAAATCTTTACCCTTTGTTGTAGCATGAAGACTAAAACAAAATAAGCCTCCATGGATTAGCTGTACTGGTGCAGTGTTTATTTCAAAGTTATAATATCAATTTAACCTTGCATTTTCACAAGCCTAGAATGCAGTATTATTTAACAGATAGATATTACATTAGAGTTCTTTGGAATTATTTTTAAAGTTTAGAAAATAAGCAAACCACATAATTTTCCAAAAGAAAAAGAAACAAATTACTTCGTCATTTAAAAGCTTATAGACAGAGTGCCATAGTGGTCCTTGAAGACATGAGATGCCAGTTGCAAGCCAATTGTATCGAAGTATGAGATGAATAAGAAGTGATTCAAATCCAATAAAATACTAAACAAGGATATTGATTGCTTTCCAGTCAACATGTAAGAATACATGGGGTAGTAGAAAGGTCGCCTGCATAGAATTTGCTCTTGCCAGATAGTAAATATTACTATTAATGTTTAAATTAAGTATAGATTGGATAATCTTCACATGGTGGCATAGTCAGATTTTAATCAGTCTGTGTCCTCTTTACTCTTCTTATGTAATATAAAACAACTAACTTAAAAAATAATGAGCACAGACTCTACCAACAGATTTCTGGCAAACATTGACTGGTTTGAAACTTTAGCCAACTTAATAATTTAATGTCTTCTGATTTGCTAGTTGCTTTAGCATTTCCAAAATAAGTGTCAAGAAGATAACTGCAGCAGTGGTATGACCCACATTCATCTACAAGACCCTTGTTTTAACTCTGTAATAAGTTTAGGATTTGAATTAAATCCTAGGCAATAGTGTAAAAGCTAGAGATTCCTTGTGGATTCAAAGTTATCAAAGAAGCATTACATTTTAAGTTTAGATGCATCCTTTTTTTGGGGAAAAAAGGAAACTTTGGGAAACCCAGTGATTACAAGTTTCCATACTGGAGCTTTGAGCTTAAGCAGAATTAAAGAAACACTAGGATCAATGCATTGTCTAAGGATGAAGAAACTGAGTCGTAATTGAACCAGGATGTAACTTATGATAAATATTATTCAGTATGATAAAACACTGAAAAGATGGATTTGTTTTCCCTGTCTTGGAGAACACTTGTCAAAAATTAAGTTTTACCCAGTGAAAATCCAGTGTGGTGATACTGGTGTTGTGTGGATCCAGCCAACAGGTGAGTTTCAGAGTGACATTAGGCATAGTTGTAAAATTGTGAACAGTCTCTGAATGAGAAAGGGAACACCTACTGACAGTCTCAACTTATCATCTGGTAGTGATGTGGTCAATGTGGGGAATGTGCTGCAGTTTTTTCACTCAATCACCTGGAGTTTATGCCACTGTAGATAAAACCACTGGCCATACATAATGACAAGGTCTACGGCAGAAGTTCTTTGGATTAAAGTGCATTCTCCTAATTTCCCTCTCATAGGATGTTCTCTACCCTCAAGTCAGCCGACCTATATCAATGACCCCAACCCCTTCCACATTATCTGCTTTTCTATACTAAAACATGTTCTCTGGCAAGATTCAAGACCAGTCATTTATAAATTAATATGAAATTAATAAGCCATATTTTCCAGGTTAGTTTCATTTAAAGTCTTTCTGAAATCACAGATTGAAAGTGTATATTACCTCTTAAAAAATTTTAGTACTCATATAACACAGGTATTCTATTATCCATTTTAGGTGGAGTTTAAGAATTTTGAATAGTATCTTGAAATACTAGGAGTGTGTGTCTGTGATTTTATTTTTCAGGTGTAAACATTACATATAATTATCATATTTGCTTTAATGTATTATACCATTCATTTGTATATGTATTTCCTCCAAAAAACATTCCATGTGGAGGCAAATAAGAGATATTATTAGCATACTTTCTTTAGACAAGAAGCCTAAAGTTCACATCAAGATAAACTTAAGTCTAGAATCCAGGCTTCCCAATGAAGTTCATTCTTCATCTTGCCTAAGAATTGTTAGACTAAAAGTTCTAAGGAAAGTACTCTGTGTGACTTCTAATAAGAATTGTTTTCTTCCCTGAAATAATGTCCAGTCAATAAATTAAGGTGTAGAGCTGTGGCAAATACTGTTATAAAAATTTACTATGTTGAAATCTTTAGAATGCTTTCTTCACATTCTCACATACCCACAGTATTTCAGAGCTAGCCACAGAATGATGCATGTTGCAATGCTATGCTGGAAATACAGACTCATGTTGAAATTGTTGTCAACAGCTTTAAAAAAAGATAGCAAGATGTGGAGAAATCATAAATTATGAGGGAGGTCAAGGCCAAGACTGTATAATAATTTCAGATTGGGTTTGCAAGTGAGTAGAGGATAAAAGGGGCAAAATTAAGTCAATTTAAGTGGAGAGAACGGTATTAGCCAAGCCACCGGGACATTGAAAACCACAGAATAATCAGAGCTGGGTGAGACTAGGGACCAACATGGTAGAGGAAGTGGGAAAGTTGGTAAGATATTGCATTAGTCCATTCTCATGCTGCTATTAAGAATTACCCAAGACTGGGTAATTTATAAAGAAAAGAGATTTAATTGACTCACACTTCCCCATGGCTGGGGAGGGCTCAGGAAAGTTACAATCATGGCAGAAGTCACCTCTTCACAGGAGAGAGATTGAGTGCCAGCAGGGGATATGCCAGATGCTTATAAAACCATCAGCTCTCATGAGAACTTACTATTAGGAGAACAGCATGGGGGAAACCACACCCATGATTCAATTACCTCCCACTGCGTCCCTCACACCAAAGGTGGAGATGGGATTACAATTCAAAATAAGCTTTGGGTAGGGACACAAAGGCAAACCATATAAGATACCTTGCAAGATATTATAAACAGCTTTTGATGTCATGCTAGAAGTTTTAGACTGCATGCTATAGGAGAGGAAACATTATGATCAAAATCATGTTTTGATGGCGTGTAAAGTGGGTGTGATTGAAAGAGTGTTGGATTATACAGATAGACAAAAGACATGGATGGGTTTTAATGATAGCAGCAAGAGTGGAGAGGAAATACAAGAAGCTCATCTGAGAAAAACTTTGTACACTTGACTAAGTTCAGCAATAAATTAAATGTGGGGATGCTAGTAGAAGGAGAAAGAGGAAGGAATAAAGATAATCTCAATTTCTAGTTCAGAAACCTATGGGAATGCAGAAATGTCATTAATTGGTTTGGGGACCTCTGTGGGAAAGGAGTTCTGGAAAACTGGTGAGGAGAAAAAGAGGATGCATTTGGTTTTCGACATACTGAGTGTGTAGTTCCAAGGAAGCACACAGGTTTTAAAAAATGAGAAATACATGTCTAGGGTCAAGGAGAGACCCAAACCCTGTAGGTACAGATTTGAAAGATTATTATCATCTATTACAATCTCTGCTTGAGAAGAGCTGAAGACATGGGAAGAAAATATCTGGGGAAAGAGTACAGAGCAGAAGGAAGGGAGTACAGAAGAAGAAGTGGACTGAGCATGAAATCCTAGGAAACGCTAAGATTAAGTCATTAAGAGGAGATACCATTGGAGGGAAAAGGGGAGATAAAAGGAGAACCAAGGAAAGGTTCTTTGAATGTGGAGACTGGTCATCAAATTTAGTTCATTACAACAACCTCAAGTGCATGAGAGCTGCAAAGTGGATCATGGATTTGGCAATGAGGAAGGCACTTGGTGTCCTTTCAGAGCTATGCCATTGGAGAGGCAATGACCAACATCAGGAAGTAGTGGGAAGATTCACAGGGACATGGAAAAATGGAGAAAGAAAAGTTCTGTTCAGAAATTTGCTGGTGAACACATTTGGTGTACACTAAAAATATTTATTAAACATGCTCTATATGCCATATATTATTACAGCTGAAATTGCAACAAAAAATGCAACAGAATCCTGATCCTCAATGGTTTCACTTTCTATTTGCAGGAAGGGAGACATGTAAATAGATCATCAGTGAGGTCATTTAATATGATATTTGTTTCAGAGTACCCAATGCAGTCTCTTCTGAAGAAAATTACTTATGAAGAAGATAGATTAAATTACTTATGAAGACAGAGAATTTATAGTATCAAAAACTAAAAACCACAATCAAACTAGTGTAAGAATTTTGAAGGTTTTTCAATTAACTGTAAGTTCAATAGTGGTGGATTGATCTGTATGATTGGAGGGCTGTAGTGCTTTGTAACTTGAAATACAGTGAATTTCCTGGCTTTAAAAATGTTTACGGTAATTTTTATTGGTCCTCCACTGCCTGCACACTGAGGTAATTAGAAAATTTCAATATTTGCTCTGCATCAGATAATGCCCCCTTCCCATTCCTATTTTAAAATATCCTCTTTTAAAAATTATTTGGCAAATGTGACTGTCAAAATTAGGCCTAGGAAAATGATAATTGATTGTAGTTTACTGCATGCACATAATAGTCTGTATAAGGAAAACTCTCTGGGTGGGGCTGATAGTAGCAGTAAAGTGCAGGACTGTGCTTTTTCAAGTCTTCTATTAGTTCATACTGTCACCAATCCAGACAGCAATTGTAGTGTAAGTTTTGTCTTTGTTCGTAGTGTGGATACATTTACTTCCGTTTGAGACTGAACGAAGTGAAACAAAACAACAGGTCAACAAAAAGTATTATATTGCCATGGAAATTGAACAGCAATCTGAAAGTTCAGAGGAATAGCATCCTTCTGGAAAAAAAAGACATCAATTAGAAAAGGCTATGGAAATGTCAACAGAGTACAAGAAGATGTGACATCTGTAAAAAATAAAATAAAATTTCAGACATAGAAATCAACTCCAGAAAAATTAAATAGAACTAACAGTATTTATTTATTTATTCATTTATTTTTACTTTTCATTTTTGAGTCGAAGTATTGCTCTGTAGCCCAGGCTGGAGTGCAGTGGCACAATCTCGGCTCACTGCAACCTCTGCCTCCTGGGTTCAGGCAATTCTCATGCCTCAGCCTCCCGAGTAACTGGGATTACAGGCCAGGCACATGCCACCAAGCCCGGCTAATTTTTTTTTTTTTTTTGTAAAGATGAGGTTTCACCATGTTGGCCAGGCTGGTCTTGAACTCCTGACCTCAAGTGATCCACCTTCTTTGGCCTCCCAAAGTGCTGGGCATGTACCGCCGCCCACAGCCAAGAGTATTTAAATTTTAGTCTTAATAAAACTCTGTATATTTGTTATCTCATCAAAAACGCACATAACTATAATTCTCAGCATGAACAACAAGCAGAAAACATAATAAATAACTGACTTATATAGTCTCTTGAAAAGGAGAAAATCTATCCTAGGCAGCCTAAAGATTCTTTATCATAGTCATTGGCTTTTTTTTTTTCTCTCTCTCTTTCGAACTATCAAATCTCCCTCTCTCTTGCTCTCTGACCTTTCCCAAAGGAAAAAAAAAAACACGAAAAACAAAAACAAAAAACCCCAGCCTATTAAGTCTCTTATTGGTCTTTAGTTATATCTTTAGCAAATTAATTTTCCTTCTTGTCGTCTTTAAATTCTTCCCTTCAGCTATTAACCAATTATAGCAATTCTCTGAGACACTAGAAGATAAAAAATATATATCCCAGAAAGGGGCTAGAGAAGCTGAGAGTACTTATATGAAAATAAGCTTTACTCCAGTGACACTTTGGTACAGTACAATACTAAATGAAGAAATACAGGTATAATCTTTGTCATTCAATTCCCTGTTATATATTTAGAGACTTGTGTGAATCTTGCTTGGAGTCACGCTCCATAAATCCTCCATACAGACAAAGCAGGGAGAGCAACTTTTCCGCTTTTCCTTGGTGACTAAAACTAAGGGTTAAAGACATGAACTGAACAACAACAACAACAAAAATCCAAGATCTGCCCTTGAGTGTACAAGGTTATCATTCCAATCAAACTGCTTCTGAGGTGTTATCTTGGCTTTGTATCCTTTCTTGATTCATGCCAATTATTTATGGTTGATTTTCCAGCTCTTCGTAGTGATCTGATATTATGCCAGTAATGAAGTTTTGCCTAAATTAGCCAGAGTTATATTATTTAGCTTGTTACAAGAACTCTGTTATAGAGTTTCCTAATATATATGTTATAGAGTTTCCTAATATAGAAACAAGTACAGGGAGTGGGGTTATAGGCAATGTCCCTCAGAGTGACAGTGAAGGTGGCGGGTGGGAGATTGAGATTTTGGGGGGTTGAGGGAGCTTGGGTGAGGCTAAAGAACCACAAAAATATTGTTAGTTATGGGAGAAAATGTTGCTGCACATAACACACCTTGGTGAAACCACCACTTACATTATCCCCTGGAGTGAGGTAATCGCTTCAAGCAAGGTTTTGAGGGAAGCTAATGTTACTATCACAGAAGAATATGAAGGACATGAGGAATTCCAACACTTGAGGTAAAGTGACTGTTTCCAACGGTACAGGATAACAGAAAGAAAAAGAATGGAGGCTGGGCATGGAGGTTCACACCTGTCATCCCAGCACTTTGGGAGGCCAAGATGAGAGGGTCACTTGAGCCCAGGAGTTCAAGATCAGCCTGGAAAACATAGTGAGACCCCATTTCTATAAAAATTTTAAAAATCAGGCAGGCATGGTGGCACAATTCTGTAGTTTCAGATACTTAGGGCTGAAGTGGGAGGATCACTTGAGCTCAAGGAGTTGAGGCTGCAGTGAGTCATAATCATGCCACTGTACTCCAGCCTGGGTGACAGAGTAAGACCCTGTCTCAAATGATAATAATAACAATAATAATAGAAATGACTAGCTGAAATCCCTAAATTCTCAACTCAAGGAAAAGATCCAATCCCAGGGAACTTCTAAGACCAAGCTAATAGACCTTCCAAATTCTACCAAAAGATTGATATCGCCAAAATCAAAACACATACTTTGATTTTGTTGGCTACCAAATTATGGTGTCAGCTGGATTCACAGTCATGCTGGATCTCTTACGGTGAATGTCAGGGCATTTGGGGTGGGGGTGTCAGGAGGGAAATAGTAGGATACAAATGACAGTTTGGGGGACTTAAGGTAAGATTTGTAGTAATCAGAATTTCCCAACCCCTCAGTCTCAACTGAATTTTCATTGCCAACTGGAGTACCTATTTCTCTTTTGAGAAA
Organism: Mandrillus leucophaeus; assembly: GCF_000951045.1. Taxonomy (NCBI): domain Eukaryota; kingdom Metazoa; phylum Chordata; class Mammalia; order Primates; family Cercopithecidae; genus Mandrillus; species Mandrillus leucophaeus. The sequence goes on along the minus strand of NW_012105065.1, from coordinate 69,442 downwards.
TCTGTTTCTCCCTGGTATATGCCATACCTATTTCAATTACCTCGTAATATTAAACCAGTTCTCCATATGTACCTCATCATTTCCAGAGTTATGACTAAAGCCAGAGCTCAACCTGCCCCAGCAAGTTAAGTTTTATGTACTTAATATTCAAAATTACTTTACAGGTCTTTGTTCATTTTTATCAACAAAAATTTGTATTCTTTATGTAGGTATTGATTCTTAGGATATTTATCCAAGGAAAGAGAATCGGGCTCAATTTACCAATGTGTGTGAACTCATCAGAGATTCTGGATTTTGAGTGCTGGTTTGAACAACTGGGTCTTGTTTCAATTGTTTACTCAAACAGCTGATAGAAGTCTGGAATCAATGTCAGGCCACTGTAAACAAAGTTGAGAAACCAGAATTACCTTGTTAAAGTAAGGAAACAATCCAAATGCTCTGGGAGATATGAACTTGAAAGTGAATTCAGTGTATATGAACTCCTTGCCTATTCCCTAAATATATTCCCTCAAGACGGCACAGGTTTTCCCTTAATCAAGGCCTTGAGAAATATTCTGGTAAGGGGAGGGTCAGTATCTTGGAAAGTTCTTCAAAGGCACTGAGACTGATAGGAGACCTCACAGTGGGAATGAGTTCCCTAAGTAAAACTCTCATGGGAAGTGCTATGTATTGAATTACATCCTCCCAAAATTCATCTGTTGAAGCTCTAACGCCCAGTGTGATGGTTTTTGGAAAAGGATAGTAATTAGGTATCCTTATCTTGAGGTATCCTCGAGGTAATTAGGCTTAAAAGAGGTCCTGATGGTAGTGTCTTCATGGTGAGATTGGTGTTTTTATAAGAAGAGACCAGAGAGCTTTCTCTCTTTCTATCTCTACCATGTGTGGACACAACAAGAAGGTGGCAATCTGCAAGCCAGGAAGAGAGCCCTCACCAGAAACCCAATTAGCCTGTATTTTGATCTTGAACTTCCCAGTCTTCAGAACTGTGAGAATATTTATTATTTAAACCACCCAGCACATAGTATTTTGTTATAGCAGTCCTAGCAGACTGACACAGGGTGATCTTAGGGTATCCTAGCAACGTAGTGGAAACTAAATCAAGAGCAAAGCAGGTGTGGCTGCCCTAATAAACAGCAAGGCAGGGTGTTAATCTGAAGGGTCTGGCCTGATGACATTTTTTATTGTGGCTAATTTACATGGGATCCCTGTGTTTGAAAAGATTGAGCAGTCTATTAAGTGAATAAAACATTTTTTATCCTAAAAACACCCTCCCTCTAGTGAGAACCCCAGCATAAGTCACCATGAATGACTTGCACATTTGATTTGCATATATCTAAGTTGGTTCACAGACCCAGAGCTAAATAAAGAGTAGATCAGGTACATCAGAGCAGAATCTCCTAATTGGTGGTCACAACACACTGGTGTGACTTGCAGGGGTTATAGCTTGCTGAGATAACTGTTTTCCTCAGCCTGAAATAAATGGATGGCATGTGAGCAGCTAGAGTTTCCAGGCCAAGTACATGCAGTTTTGCTGATTTCTCCATTTACTCTGGTATACTGTAGACATATTATTTTCTATGCATGCCATGATGTCAAACAGGCTGAAAGCCCTGCCTTGTAGAAGTGACCCAGTAACAAAAATCATAACTACACATAAATAATGTTCCTCCTAGACTTTTCCAAAGGAATACTAATCTCTCTATCCATCAATCTGTGCCCTGGAAAATTAGATCTACCCAAATGTTTCAGTGGACATTGACTTTGAACTTAGATAATATATGGGGACCTAGAAAGACTTTTCAGTCCACCGGTCAGAAGGAGAGTTTCCAAAGATCAAATGACCAATGGATTTGGTCCAAGTAGTACTACTGAACCTGAGTGAAATTTTAGAATAGAGATTCTTATCTAAAAATATCTAAATAGAGATATAGATGAATATTTAGATATATATAGTATGTATCTTAATATCTATAACTATCTAGTTATTCATATTTATCTATCTACCTACCTATCATCTATCTATCTATTATCTATCTATCTCTCTATCTATCTATACACACACACACATACACACACATAAACACACATAATTTGATCTCTGGAATAAAGACTGCTTTCTCAACCAAAATAGTAATTGTAAATCAATACCATATCTTGCAGGAAGGTAATTAAAAACATGTTGCATTCAATTGCAGTTATTATAACAGGCATTAATTTAATACAGGAGCAAAATAAGATAGCTCTTAGAAACTCATAGGTTGTTTCTTCTATTCCACCAAGCAGACAGCACCAGAAATAGTTACCTTTGCATATGCGAGGGCAGACGTAGAATTTCACCATCTACTCTCAGGGCTGTGCCAATCCTCTAGCTCTGAGTTTTGTTTAGTCTTTAGGAACCTTGATAATCTCATTATCTCAAGGTTTAACATGACTTCCACTGCATTTATAGCATTCTATAGATATGCCTTTAAGAGCAGGAAGTAATAGATATTCCAGATGCCTTGGTAAGAGCCATACATACCATCAAGTGGAAGATAAAAATATTAAAATACAACAGTATAAAATGCACTGCTAAACCCAGTCAGATTTAGCATATAGGCAAACATCCTCTAAGCTAGTAGGATTTGTGTGTGTGTGTGTGCTTATTCTTACCACTTAAAAAAGAATCCCAGTATTTATGGGCCTTTCTGTATTATATGGGTAAGGAAGGACGCTCCTCGTCATGTTACCAAATTCATTCATAAAAGTTAATGGAAGTCTAATTCAATTCTATAAAGGCAGGACAAACAAGAGCTTAGCTCCATTATGAGAGAATATTTAGGTGACCCTATAAGTTCAGGGTCCTCCAAAAAGTTAAGGTTTGGGGTATAGGCAAAAGGAATTTTGAATTGGGAGTGAGGAGGTGTTATAAATGGGTTCATGGTCAACTGTACAAATGACTCAGGTCTTAATTACATAAAAGAATTCATGGTCAATTGTACAAATAAGATCCCGGCCTTATTTTTCATGCTAGGATATATATTTATTTACATATTTTAATGATTTTTCTTTTTACATCTTCTAAATTCCCTCAGTATTACAAAAATGATACAATTTAGTCTAAAATGCAAATTACCCAAACGAGAAAGCAACAGAATTTGAGGAGGAATTGACATTACTCAGTTGTATGGAATCTGAGTCAGATGCAGTAACTCACAATTTTGGAGTTGTCTCTCTGTGAGAGGATGTAAATGTGGTTTGTGTTTTAATGCAAGACATAATTGTATTACAGGCAGGAACCATTTTTGTGAAGCACAACTATGGGATAAATCAGATATGGGATAATGAACTGTCATAAAGGCAGAGTAACAAGACATTTGTCAGGTGCAGTCTGTTCTGCACCTGCCCCTTCTCCTTGTGTAAGAAACTCCCCCTTTCCCCACAGATTGTGAGATTTGGTGAAAGCAGTTTCCATCTTTCACTGTGCAGAAAGCAAAATAGGAAGACACCCCTTCCCCTATCCCTCTCTCCTGGCAGTCAAAGAGCATGTGGAGCTACTACCATTCACTTTTGGAGGCATGAAAAATGACCTAGGGATTTGGAGAAAGCATAGAGGGCACCGGCAGAGTTCTCACAAGCCTAGTGGCAGCAGCAAAACACAAGAATCCAGTGGTGTTGGGTCAAATGCCCAGTGTGGTGGGGCCAGTGGCAGCTTCGGAAAAAAACTGATCTGGTGATACGACCCAGCTCTGGAATTAACACAGCAGCTCCATTTGTTTCTCTCTAGTTCTTAGGGGGGTTCCCCAGACTGCCTGTGAATTCTTGCTCCTGTCCTAGGGAGAGAAATTCGATATTGGTGAAGAGCAATCAGTCTACCATATTCCCACTAGTTAATGCAAGTTTAGGCTGACTTCATCTCTCAGTATCTTAAATAACACCCTAGTGAACTTCTTTTATCAAGTCTCTTCATAGACCTGGATGAGACATTTTGTTGGTAAATCCAGGGAAGGAGAGCTGATAAAGGATATAAACACATTAATTAGCTAACATTGGTAAATTACTTCTAGAATGACTGCACCAGTTTTCCGATCTTACTTACACTGCATTTTCCTAGCTTTGCCATGCGTGTGAGTGAATATTGGGTTTTCACCATACTGTTGAATGGAAGATTCTAACATCACTGTTTATAGTTACACATAAATAAACTTAGGCCTTCCTTCCTTCCTTCCT
>NW_012105065.1:50099-64407 GCF_000951045.1 Mandrillus leucophaeus | reverse complement strand
TGTCTGGAAGAAAAAGAGCTTTCTAGACAGAAGGAACAGCTTCAGCAAGAAAAACCAAAAAAAGCAAACAAAACAACAAAAGTAAATCAATGCAACACAAAACCCAAAGAACAGCACGAAGGCCAGTGGGGCTGGAAAGGAGTTGAGTAAGAGAAAAGAGCAATTGGAGAAAATGTTGAAGCGCTTAGGGTTTCGGGGAGCAGATCATGTAGGGTCTGTAGACCCTTGTAAGGACTGTAGCTTCTACCATGAGTGAAAGGGAAGACATTGAGGACCTCTGAGCCCAGGAGTGGCATGATCTGACCTGTAGTTTATGAGGAGAACTCTGGTATAGTGTTGACAATAGATTATGAAGAGATAAGAGTAGAAGATGTTTGGAGGCTATTTCATTAATTCCAAGGACGGGTGTTATTGCCTGAGAAAGGGCAGTAGTGATAGAAATGGTTCAAGGTAATCATATTCTAAATAATTTCTAATGAAGGAAACAACCGGATGTACAGATGGATTGGATGTAGGATGTAGAAAGGGAAGACAATGATAACTTCAAGGATTTTTATTTGAGCAATTTCAAGAATGTGACTGCTTTTTACTGAGATGAGGATGATGCTGGTGAAGTAGGTTTAGGGAAGAAAATGAGTTAAGTTTTGCATGTCTTAAGTTTGGGATGTCAAGTAGATTTCAAGTGGAAATGTAGTCTCCAGAGCTGGAGGAGATGGGAGACAGGTATGGAATAGAGATACAAACTTGGATATACACAGGCAGTATTTCAAGCCATGAGAAAGTTTGAAATTTCCGGTGTTCATAGAGGAAAGGAACAAGAAGTAAACCCTGGAGTGTTCTAACACTAGAAAGTCTGGGAAAAAAAAGGAGGAATGATTGAGACACAGAAGGAGGAACTAGAGTTTAATTTGATCACAAACTTTGCAAATTTCTAAACTCTTGTTAAGTCTATAGTTTTTCTTCTGGTTCTCATGGAATGATTATATGCAAATAATGACTATTTTAGTTAATGCATGTACTCCTTAATTCTTTCTCTTGTCTTATTATATAATCTAGAATTTCCTGTACTTCACTGAAAACAGCAGTGATGGGAGGCATATTACTCTTCCCGGAACTAAAAAGGAATACCTCTAATGTTTATTCGAGTATTATATGGTGTTTTAACACATAGCCTTTACAAACTAAAGACAAGCTTGTCTTTTCTAGTTTCACAAGAGATTTTACTTCAAAGGTATTTTCTGCAACTATTGAAAAGATCAATGATCTTTCTTTTAGATCTGTGATAATTTACCTTGATATATTTTCTTGCATTTAATTATTTTATAACCCTAGGGTAGATCTTACTTGATCATGATGTATTATGTTTTTAACACACAGTTGAATTAAATTAGATAACATTTTATTTAAAGGTTCATGTAATTTCAAATAGATTTTATAATATATAATAATAATATTTTAATTTGGAGCTATGTAATTTCTCATTTTGTGCTAGTCTTATCCGGTAATGAATTAAAGATATATAAAAACTTACACAGGTTTTCTGGTTTTCTAAATCATTTTCTGGAATGAACCATGTTTAAAGTAGGGATAATGTGCTTCTTTGAAGTTTGGTACAGGTCATGTGTTAAATTATCTCTGTGGATTTTTTAGGGGAAATATTAATTACTTTTTTATTCCATAATGATTATTGTTTACAAAATGTCCTATTTTGATAGTTTTGTCAATTTATGGTACTAATATTCAATAATTTCATCCTATTTACCCAATTTATTTGTGTATAGCCATATATAGCATTATTTTAATGTTTGTTTTTCATTTTTAATTTTTTATTTCAATAGGTTTTTGGGGAATAGGCGGTGTTTGGTTACATGAATAAGTTCTTTGTTGATGATTTCTGAGATTGTGGTGCACCCATCACCTAAGCAGTGCACTATATTTAATGTGTAGTCTTTTATCCCTTGCCACCTTTCACCCATTACCCTAAGTCCCCAAAGTCCAATGTATAACGCTATACCTTTGCATCCTCATAGCTTAGCTCCCACATATGAGTGAGAACATATGATGTTTGGTTTTTCATTCCTGAGTTACTTCACTTAGAATAATAGTCTCCAATTCCATCCAGGTTGCTGTGAATGTCATTATTTCATTTCTTTTTATGACTGAGTAGTATTCTATGGTATATATATATGTGTGTGTGTATATATATATGCCAATATTCTATATATGTGTGTATGTGTATATGTATGTATGTATTCGATGTATTCTACGGGGTGTGTGTGTGTGTGTGTATATATATATATGCCACATTTTTCTTTATCTACTTGTTGATTGATGGGCATTTGGGCTGGTTCCATATTTTTGCAATTGCAAATTGTGCTGCTATAAACATGCTTGTGCAAGTATCTTTTCTGTATAATGACTTCTTTTCCTCTGAGTAGATACCTAGTAGTGGGATTGCTGCATCAAATGGCAGATCACTTTTAGTACTTTAAGGAATCTCCACAGTGTTTTCCATAGTGGTTGTATTAGTTTCCATTCCAACCAATGGTGTAAAATTGTTCACTTTTCACCAAATCCCCACCAACAATCTATTATTTTTTGACTATGGCCATTCTTCCAGAAGTGACGTGGTATGTCATTGTGTTTTTGATTTACATTTCCCTGATAATTAGTGATGTTGAGCATTTTTCCATATGCTTGTTGGCCATCTGTATATCTTCTTTTGAGAATTTTCTATTCAGGTCCTTAGCCCACTTATTGATGGTATTGTTTGTTTTTTCCTTGCTGATTTGTTTGAGTTCTTTGTAGATTCTGCATATTTGTCCTTGGTCGAATTCTGCATATTTGTCCTTGGTCCTTGGTCGAAAATCTACAGATTGTGAAGATTTTCTCCCACTCTGTGGGTTTTCTGTTAACTCTGCTGATTATTTCTTCTGATGGGCAGAAGCTTTTTAGTTTAATTAAGTCACATATATTTATCTTTCTTTTTGTTGCATTTGCTTTTGGGTTCTTGATCATGAAGTCTTTGCCTAAGCTAGTATCTAGAAGGGTTTTTCTGATGTCCTTGGATCTTTAGGTTTCAGGCCTTAGATTTAAGTCTTTGATCCATCTTGAGTTGACTTTTGTACAGAGTGAGAGATGAGGATCCAGTTTCATTCTTCTACGTTTGACTTGCCAATTACCCCACCAGAATTTGTTGCATAGGGGGTACTTTCCCCACTTTATGTTTTTGTTTGCTTTGTTGAAAATCAGTTGGTTGTAAGTATTTCGGTTTATATCTGGATTCTTTATTCTTTTGCATTGGTCTGTGTGCCTATTTTTATACCAGTTCCATGCTGATTTGGTGAGTATGACCTTACAGTACGGTGTGAAGTCAGGTAATGTGATGTCTCCGATTTGTTCTTTTTGCTTACTCTTGCTTTGGCTATGTGGGCTCCCTTTTGGTTTCACATGAATTTTAGGATTCTCTTTTCTAGTTCTATGAAGAATGATGGTGGTATTTTGATGTGAATTGCATCGAATTTGTAGATTGCTTTTGGCAGTATGGCCATTTTCACAATTTTGATTCTACCCATCCATGAGTATAGGATGTATTTCCATTTGTTTGTGTCATCTATGATTTCTTTCAGCAGTGTTTTGTAGTTTTCCTTGTAAAGGTCTTTTATGTCTTTGGTTACATATATTCCTAAGTATTTTATTATTATTACTATCATTATCATTATTAGTGCAGCTATTGTGAAAGGGGCTGAGTTCTTGATTTGATTCTCAACTTGATTGCTCTTGGTAGATAGCAGAGCCACTGATTTATCTACACTAATTTTGTATCCTGAAACTTTGCTGAATAATTTTGTATCCTGAAACTTTGCTGAATTCATTTATCAGTTCTAGGAGCTTTTTGGATGAGTCTTTAGGGTTTTCTAGGTATACAATTATATCATCAGCAACAGCGACAGTTTGACTTCCTCTTTACCAATTTGGATGCCCTTTCTTTCTCTTGCCTGATTTCTCTGACTAGGACTTCAATACTATGTTAAACAGAAGTGGTGAAAGTGGGAATCCTTGTCATTCCAGTTCTCAGGGGAATGTTTTCAACTTTCCCACTTCAGTATAATGTTGGCTGTGGGTCTGCTGTAGATAGCTTTTATTACTTTAAGGTATGTCCTTTCCCTGCTGATTTTGATGAGAATTTTAATCATAAAGCGATGCTGGATTTTGTCAAATGCTTTTTCTGCATCTATTGAGATAATCATTCGATTTTTGTTTTTAATTCTGTTTATGTGGTGTATCACAATTATTGACTTATGTATGTTAAACCATCCCTGCAACCCTGATATGAAACCCACTTGATCATGATGGATTATCTTTTGGATATGCTGCTGGATTCAGTTAACTAGTATTTTTTTGAGGATTTTTGCATCTATGTTCATCAGGGATATTGGTCTGTAGTTTCGTTTTTTTGTTATATCGTTTCCTGTTTTTGGTATTAGGGTGATACCGGCCTCATAGAATGATTTAGGGAGGATTTCCTCTTTCTCTATCATTTGAAATAGTGTCAATAGGATTAGTACCAATTCTTGTTTGAATGTCTGGTAGAATTCAGCTGTGAATCTGTCTAGATCTGGACTTGTTTTTGTTGGCAATTTTTTATTACCACTTCAATATCACTGCTTATTATTGGCCTGTTCAGAAGTTCTATATCTTCCTGGTTTAATCTAGGAGTATTGTATATTTCCAGTAATTTATTCATCTCCTCTAGGTTTTCTAGTTTATGAATGTAAAGGTGTTCATAATAGCCTTGAATAAAATCTTTTATTTTTCTGTGGTATCAATTGTACTCCCATTTTATTTCTAATTGAGCTTATTTGAACCTTCTCTCTTTTTTCTTCATTGATCTCACTAATGGTCTATCAATTTTATTCATCTTTTCAAAGAACCAGCTTTTTGTTTCATTTATCTTTTGTATTTATTTTCTCCATTGCATTTATTTCTGATCTTTATTATTTCTTTTCTTCTCCTGGGTTTGAGTTTGGATTGTTTTTGTTTCTCCAGTTCTGTGAGGTGTGACCTTATATTGTCTATTTGTGCTGTCTCAGAGTTTTTGATGTAGGCATTTAATACTGTGAACTTTCCTCTTAGCACCACTTTTGCTATATCCCAGAGGTTTTGACAGGTTGTATAACAATTGTTGTTCCGTTCAAAGAATGTTTTAAATTTCCATCTTGATTTCATTGTTGAATCAATGATCATTCAGGAGCAAGTTATTTAATTTCCATGTATTTGCATGGTTTTGAGGGTTCCTTTTGGAATTGATTTTCAGTTTTATTCCTCTGTGGTCTGAGAGAGTACTTGATATAATTTTGATTTTCTTATATTTACTGGGACTTGTTTTGTGGCATATCATATGGTCTGTCTTGGAGAATGTCCCATGTGCTGATGAATCGAATGCATATTCTGCAGTTGTTTGGTAGAATGTTCCATAAATATCTGTTAAGTCCATTTGTTGTAGGGTATAGTGTAACTCCATTGTTTCTTTGTCGACTTTCTGTCTTGATGACCTGTCTAGGGCTGCCAATGGAGTTTTGAAGTTCCCCACTATTATTGTGTTGCTGTCTCATTTCTTATGTCTAGTTGTAATTGTTTTATAAATTTGGGAGCTCCACTGTTAGGCACGTTTGTATTTACAATTATTATATTTTCCTGTTGGACTAGTCCCTTTATCATTATATAATGTCCCCCTTTGTCTTCTTTAACTACTGTTGCTTTAAAGTTTGTTTTGTCTGATATAAGAACAGCTACTCCTACTCACTTTTGATGTCCATTTGCATGGAATATCTTTTTCCATCCCTTTACCTTAAATTTATATGAGTCCTTGTGTGTTAGGTGAGTCTTTTAAAGACAGCAGAAATTTGGTTAGTGAATTCTTATCCATTCTGTTATTCTGTAACTTTCAAGTGGAGCCTTTAGGCCATTTACATTCAATGTTAGTATTGAGATGTAAGGTACCATTCTATTCATTGTGCTATTTGTTGCCTGAATACCTTGTGGGCTTTCATTTTTTTATTGTGTTATTGTTACATAGATACCGTGAGATTTATGCTTTAAGAAGGTTATATATTTGGTGCAATTTGACAGTTTGTTTCAAGATTTAGGGCTCCCTTTAGCAGTCCCTTGTAGTGCTGGCTTGGTAGTGACAAATTTTCTTAACATTTGTTTATCTGGAAAAGACTGCATCTTTCCTTCACTTACGACGTTTAGTTTTGCTGGATTCAAATTCTTGGCTGATAATGGTTGTTTTGTTTAGGGAGGCTGAATCCCTTCTAGCTTGTAGGACCCCAAGTTAGCTTGCAGAATCCTTTCTAGCTTGTAGGACCCCAATCCATTCTAGCTTGTAGGGTTTCTGCTGAGACATCTGCTGTTAATCTGATAGATTTTCCTTTATGGATTACCTGATGCTTTTACCTCACAGCTCTTAAGATTCTTTCCTTTGTCTTCACTTTAGATAACCTGATGACTATGTGCCTAGACGATGATCTTTTTGGGATGAATTTCCCAGATGTTCTTTAAGCTTCTTGTATTTGAATGTATAGATCTCTAGCAAGGCCAGGGAAGTTTTCCTTGATTATTCCCTCAAATATGTCTTCCAAACTTTTAGTTTTCTCTTCTTCCTCAGGAATACCAATTATTCTTAGGTTTTTAAGATTAATATAGTTCCAAATTTCTTGGAGCCTTTGTTCAGTTTTTAAAATTTTTTTTCGTTGTCTTTGACAGATTAGATTAATTCAAAAGCCTTATCTTCAAGCTCTGAAGTTCTTTCTTCTGCTTGTTTGATTCTATTGCTGAGAATTTCCAGTATATTTTGCATTTCTCTAAGTCTGTCCTTGATTTCCAGAAGTTGTGATTATTTTTTATCTATGCCATTTCACTGAAGAATTTTCTTTTCATATCCTCTCATGCTTTTTATTTCTTTAAGTTGGACTTCACCTTTCTTTGGTGGCTTCTTGATTAGCTTAATAATTCACCTTCTGAATTGTTTTTCTGGCAATTCAGAAATTTTATCTTGGTTTGGGTCCATTGCTGGTGAGTTGGTATAATCTTTTGGGGGTGTTAAATAACCTTGTTTTGTCATATTACCAGAATCGTTTTTCTGGTCCCTTCTCATTTGGGTAGACTATTTTAGAGGGAAGATCTAGGATTCAAGGGCTGTTGTTCAGATTCTTTTGTCCCACAGGGTGCTCCCTTGGTATGATGTTTTCCACCTTCCCCTAAGAATAGGGCTTCCTGAGAACCAAACTGTAGTGATTGTTTTTCTCTTCTACGTCTAGCCACCCCGCAGAGCCACCAGGCTCTGGGTTGGTATTGGGAAGTGTCTGCAAAGAGTCCTGGGATGTGATTTCTCTTCAGGTCTTGCAGCCATAGATACCAGCACCTGCTCTGGTGGAGGTAGCAGGGGAGTGAAATGGACTCTATGAGGATCCTTGGCTGTGTTTTTGTTCAGTGCATTGGTTTTATGTTGGTTGACCTCCAGTCAGGAGGTGGTGTTTTCAAAAGTACATCAGCTATGGTCCTATAAGGAGGATGCAAACTGGCCCTAGGGACACCTGGTAAAATATTCAGGTTCCTCAGGCAGTAAGCAGGGCCATAGAGCTTCCAAGAGATTATGACCTTTGTCTTCAGCTACCTGGGCAGGTAGAGAAAGACACCAGGTGAGGCCAGGGATGAGTATCTCTGAGCTCAGCCTCTCCTTGGGCGGGGCTTGCTACGGCTGCTGTAAGGGATGCTGGTGTGGCTCCCAGTGCAATGGAGTTATATTCCCTGGGGGATTATGGCTATTTCTGTTGAGTCATACTGGACACCAGGGAAGTGTGGGAAAACCGGCAGTCACAGGCCTTACCCTGCTCCCATGCAGCCTGCAGTCCTAAAGGATGGTCTCACTCCCACCATGCCCTCACATCAGCATCTAGTCTATTTCCAGGCAGCTGGTGACTAGGGCTGAGAACCTGCCCCAGACCACAAAGCTCCCCATTAAGAAAGCAAGCAGACTCACAGTTTCTTGGTATCTCAGGGAGCCTGCTGGGGTGATCCAATTCTCATCTCTGTTTATTCCATTTCATTCCCTTTGTCTTTTTCTTTGTTGTTTCCTTTTTTCTATTTGTTTATTCTGTTGCTTATTGTCTAACTTTTGAGTTGAATCTTAGGTCATTTGTTTTCAATATTTTTTGTTTTCTAATATGTCTGTACGCGCGCGCGCGCGCGCACACACACACACACACTTACCCATAGGCATATACACATATATTCAAAGCTCTAAATTTTTCTCCAAATATTGCTTTAGGTTTTTCACATAAATTTTAATACATGGTGGTCTCACAGTCATTCAGCCGTGACTGTGTTTCTTATAATTTACATTGCAAATGCCTTTTTAACCCACGAGTAATTTAGTAGTCTTTTTTTTTTTTTTTTTTTAGTTTGCAAACATATGGGACTATTTTAGCTATCTTTTTGTTATCAGTTTCTAATTTTGTAGCATTATGGTTTTCATCATAGTTTATATGATGTTGATTCTTTGGAATTTATAGAGTCTTCCTTTATGATCCAGTATCAATTTGCTTTTTATGGCTTAAAAGAAAGGATATCATACCTTTGTTCAATGTAAAGCTATATATTTGAATACTAATTCAAGCTTATTTATTGTATTGCTCAGATCTTTCATGGCTTTGCCTATTTTATAGTTCAATTTAGGATTTTTTAGAGAATACTTAAAATATGCCAATTTAAAAAATTTCTCTTCATAAATTTTCTATTTTTGTATATTTTGATTTAAAATTGGTATGTGTATATGTGTATTTTTATATTTCAATGTAGAATTTTTTAAAGAATAGTTGGTATGTGTATATGTGTATTTTTACATTTTAATTTAGAATTTTTTAAAGAATACTTAAAATATGCCAATTTTGGGCTGAGCACGGTGGCTCATGCCTGTAATCCCAGCACTTTGGGAGGTCGAGGCGGGCAAATCACGAGGTAAGGAGATCGAGACCATCCTGGCTAACATGGTGAAACTGCATCTCTACTAAAAATACAAAAAATTAGTCAGGTGTGGTGGCAAGTGCCTGTAGTCCCAGCTACTCAGGAAGCTGAGGCAGGGAATGGCATGAACCCGGGAGGCAGAACTTGCAGTGAGCTGAGATAATGCCACTGCACTCCAGCATGGGCAACAGAGCGAGGCTCCATCTCAAAAAAAATTGCCAATTTAAAAAATGTATCTTGATAAATTTTCTAATTATTTTTATATATTTTGATTTAAAATTGGCATGTGCATATGTATGTATATTATGTATACCCACTTGGTTTAAGAGTGCTTTTCCACCAGCATATAATTGTCCTTTAGAAATTTGTTTAATGTGTTTTAATATGAAATGTCTGTTTTTAATACTAAAATTTCAATATATTTTAAAGATAGATTTGTTTATATTTACCTGGCATTTTTTTATCTTTATTTTTTTACTTTATGCATTCTTTAGCAGTTGGCAATTATTAGCATGTATCGAAAGAAGAAAAATATTTTAAAGAGAAAATGGTCATTTAAAACATATCTCTCATAAGTCACTTATGGCTTGAAAAGGATTAAGAAAACGCAAGCTGAGAGTCTGTCTTGATCAATGAGATCATACTTTTACTGAAACTGGCATTTTATTTGGTTTTTGTTCTACCATTTTGTCTTATGTATTATATCAATCAGGATTTTTTTTTTACTACTTTCTCTATCTCCTAGATCAATTTTTGGTTGTTGTTTTGAGAGTGACAATTTCTATCTTTATTTGTCTGTAGGTTACTCTTATTAACACTCATTTGTCATTTAGATCTTGTAATAACCATGTCTTGCAAGTATATGCAAATACTTTCCAAATTTTCACTAAGTTTATGGTTTCTTTTCAATATTCTGTTTTATTCTGAAGTCTTGCATCTTTTCTTTCTTTATAAGAAATTCTAAATTATTTTGTCTTCCATTATTTTTTAAATTTCATTTTACTTTTTCCTCTTCTTCTTGAACTACTTTAAGAAGGGTGAAATACTTGTACTCATATCTTTTCCATCTTATTTTTTTCATCTCTTACATTTCCTATGCCCATTAGAAGAGATCTTTGCTCAAATATTCCAGCGCACTGATTTGTTTGTAATCTGTGTATACAGTTGAACCTTGAACAATGTGGGGGTTGACGCCTTGTACAGTCAAAAATACACATTTAACTTTTAACTCCCCTAAAAACTTAATAGTCTACAGCTGACTGAACGCCTTATTGATAATACAAACATTTGATTAACATGTATTTTGTATGTTGTTTGTATTATATACTGTATTCTTACAATAAAGTAAGCAGTAGAAAAGAAAATGTTATTCAGAAAATAATAAGGTTGGCTGGACATGGTGGCTCACGCATGTAATCCCAGCACTTTGGGAGGCTGAGGTGAGTGGATCACCTGATGTCAGGAGTTTAAGACTAGCCTGGCCAACATGGTGAAACCCCGTCTCTACTAAAACTACAAAAATTAGCTGGGCATGGTGGCGGGCTCCTGTAATCCCAACTACTCAGGAGGCTGAGGAAGGAGAATCATTTGAACTCAGGAGGCAGAGGATGCAGTGAGCAAACCTGGGTGACAGAGCGAGACTCTGTCTCAAAAAAAAAACCTTAAGGGAGAACAACTATATTTAGTATTCATTAAAGGGAAGCAAATTATTATAAATGTCTTCATCTTCATTGTCTTCACGTTGAGTAGGCTGAGAAGGAGGAGGAAATGAAAGAGTTGGTCTTGTCTCAGGAATGACAGAGATAGAAGAGATGGAGGAGGTAGAAGGGGAGAGAGGAGAGGCAGGCACACTCAGTGTAACTTGTATTGGAAAATATCCATGTGTAATGGACCCTTGCAGCTCAAATCTGTGTTGTTCGAGGCTCAGTTGTAGTCTGCTCTGCAACCCATATGTTAGATTCTATTTCAGCACTTACACTTTCCTACCCAATATCTTCCATTGATTTTTTTCTTAAATCATTTTCCTATGTTTCTAACATCTTCTCCTACATATCTGAGAATACGTATTATTCTTTCTTAAATTTCTTGTTTTGCAGGACTATAAATTCTTCTTTTTGAAGAGGCTCTTCAATTCATTGTCGGTCTTTCATGTCTGTAGGCCTGGAAGAGGAGTAAGTACACACCCCAGTTTTTTCTCATTTTCATGAGTTTAGGAGCAAGGGTTGGAGGCCTGTCTCAGGACAGAAGGCCTTGGCCTTGAAATTGAAGCTTTAGCTTTTACCATTTCACCCCGTCTCAGGTAATATTACGCTCTACAGGAAACCTGTGGTTTCCTCTACTCCAGTCACCATTCTTTTCCAAGAGATGATATTGTCACTTGCAGTTGTCTGGCCCAGAATGTGGGAGTTGGTGAGAAAATACCAAGGCATTGACCAGCTTGTTTCCAGACATTATATCTGTCTCTAGCACAGCTGGTTCTGGTGCTGGAGAGACATCACCCAGCCCTGCGCATGGCACTGTGGACACTGCTGCTATCCTGCCTGTCCTTTATAACATGTCAGGAACAGAACAATGTGAAGGAGACTAATGCACCACTAGAATGTCTTCCTCAAACTGAGCCCCACATTTGTGGCACCTTGTCCTGGTCCTCTCTTTTGACAGGATGCTGTTTTGCTTTCTGGCTGGGACACAATCACTAGTTTATGTGTCTCCCAGAGGTTCCTGTTGTTTTGTGTTAAGACAGATGTTGCATTTGCTTTCCTCTTGCTTCTGTGACATCTCTTCAACTGGGTTCCAAGGATGGAGGACACAGCTCGTATTAGTTCACAAACTTGTTCATAACTGGAAGCTTCCCCAATTCTATAAAACATACAATTACATTTTTGGTACATGAAAATGATTGCCAATTGCTAAGCTGAGTAAAATATTGAGTTCTCTCAGCTCCAGATGCTTCGAGAAAGTATTATTAAAACCAGCCTTGTCTCAAAAAGATGCCTAAAAATTAATCTCACATGCCTAGAAAAATCTGTTGGTATAACTGTTTTGACTGTTCTGACCAAAGTATTTCCAGTAAATTATTCAACAACACTACCACACACGTGGGATGGCTGTATATGAGAATAGAGATACTTTATTTCAAGATCAGAAAGGGCAATTAATTTTCTGTAGCACCAGATGCCTGGACAAAATCCCCTGTCAGGGGAAATTAAAAGGAATAGTCCAGTTCTCTAGAATCAAAGAATGAGGTAATTAGAACGAAGGTATCATATTAGAATAATAAGCAGGTCAGGAACCAACAATGGAGCTCCGCAGTAAGGAGGGAAGAAAAGGAGGAAGGAAGGGAGGAGGGAAGAAAAGAAAAAGGAGGAAGGAATGCAGGAAGAAAGGAAGAAGCCCATCATAGGGGACATTCCTAATAGCATAAAATGCAATAACCTTTAGCTAAGCATCAAATTAGACTATTGAACTTGTCCCTGGACAGGTGGTATTCTGTCTATTTCTGAAATCGATAGCAATGAAAAGGACAGCCAGTGGTTATTGAGCACTTCAGTGTGCCAAACACTGTGTTAAGGATGTTACTGCATCATCCTGTTCAGTTCTCATGAAATGTATGAGGTCAGAATTATTTTCTATTGTTATTTTACAGATGAGAAAGCTGAGTAAGATTTTGTGACCTTCCCAAGGTCCTAGACCAGGCAGAGTAGGCACAATGTAAACCTAGGAAGTTTGACTCTAAGATTACATTGTCTTGTAATGCAAAGGTTTCTGGAGATCCTGTGAAGAGTTCAAAAGTGGTTAAAATAACAACTTTATGTGAGAAGAAGAAGACAAATGAAGAAATTTTGAAGGAGTTGTATTCATTTTTCTTTTATAACAGTATTATAAGGCATTTTAATAATGGTCTGTAACCTAGATATCCTCTTAGTCAAAGGAAAGAGAATCCTTTGAAGTTACTGCCACTGAAGACTTTTCAATTGGAACAGATTTGAATAAAAAGTTGGAGCATTTAAGTTAAATAATGGAATAATACAACAACTGAGGAAATTTATTGGAATGTCTTATCAATAAATGTTATAGAAACTCTTTTTCTCCTTTAAAATAAAATAAATAAGATTCTCCCAAGGATGATTTAATTGTGGTTCTGCCTAGAAGAGGTGAGATGATTTGATGCGCAGATATATGGGTGAGGGGACCGGCAGGAGAGTCACAGGATGAAGGGCTTTCGCTGGAAAGAAGGGACTTGTTCCAACTCCTGAACCTGTAAATGTGGACCTTGATTGGGAAGAAAGCCTCTTTGAAGATGTAATTAAGTTAAGGATCTTAAGGCGACATCATCTGGATGATCCGGTGCCTTAAACCCAATGACAAGTCTCTTAATACACGACAGAAGAGGAAAAGACACAGACACAGCGAAGGCTGCGTGAAGATGGAGACAGAGGCTGGATTTATGCAGCCACCAGCCACAGAACAGCGGCAGCCACTAGAAGTTGAAAAGGCTCCACTAGAGCCTTCTCACAGAGCATTTCCTTGCCGACGCCTTGGTTTCAGATTTCTGGCTTCTGAAACTGTGAGAAAATGCATTGCTTTGGTTTTAAGCCACAAGGTTTGTAATAATTTTTTATGACAGCCCTGGAAAATCAATACAGGTAAAGATTCAGATAGTATTTCCAGGACCATCGGTATCTCACAGGGAACTTATGGAGATCTTTATAAAATGAAATGTTGACATAATCATTAACAATCCTAATGAGAAGGACAGGGCTGAATTATCTAATGAAATCCATGTGCCCGTGCCACACAGAAATTGGACATGCAAAAATAAAATGAAGGGTACATAACCAATGATGCTGGCAAAACAGAAGCACTGGGCGGTAAGATTCCTCCCAGAGAGCAGGCCTTGGCATTTTATTAACGCCGACACATTCAACGTTTTAATTTTGACCTCAGACAAAGCCATTAAAGCTTACTTCTGAAATTTAAGAATGACAAAGCTCAAGAAAAAACTAATATGTTGAAGGATCACCATTAAGTAATAGACCAAATTCCAAATTATGAAATATAGATAATAATAACATTCATTATTAGTTACCAAGTGCTTATTATTTGTTAGGTGCTGAGATAATTCTTTAGAAGTCATTAAACCATTTCATTCTCAAAGCTACACCCTGCGATCGATTGACATTAGTCAGTGGGGAATTGTGGCCACTAAATAACTTAATGTTGGAATCTTTTCTGTTGTTGTTTTTTCTTTTCTTTTCTTTTCTTTTTTTTTTTTTTTTTT